>NC_080792.1:51318790-51628432 GCF_028018385.1 Neofelis nebulosa
TTGGCTTTAAAAGATTAAAATAATTATTAGAAAATTTTTTAAAAATGTGTAATATTTATTTATTTCTGAGACAGAGAAAGACATACAGACAGATGGCAGACAGAGTGTGAGTTGGGGAGGGGCAGAGAGCAAGGAGACACAGAATCCGAAGTAGGCTCCAGGCTCTGAGCTGTTGACACAGAGTCTGACGCAGGGCTCGAATTCACAAACCGTGAGATCATGACCTGAGTCAAAGTTGGACACTTAACTGACCAAGTCACCTAGGAGCCCCTAGAAAAATTTTTAAATAGAAAGAAATCCAAAGAGAAAAGCGGCTTACAACTCCCTATTTAGTTAATCCGTCGACATCAGAAATAAAAATAATAAAAGTAAGACACACTAAATTTAAAATAATTCAAATATAGGGGTGCCTGGGTGGCTCAGTCGGTTAAGTGTCTGAGTCTTGATTTTGGCTCAGATCATGATCTCACAGGTTCATGAAATGGAGCCCCACATGAGGCTCTGTGCTGACAGCGCAAAGCCTGCTTAGGATTCTGTCTCTCCCTTTCTTTCTCTGCCCTTCCCCCGCTTACACTCTCTCTTTCTCTAAAAAATAAATCAACAGGGGCGCCTGGGTGGCGCAGTCGGTTAAGCGTCCGACTTCAGCCAGGTCACGATCTCGCGGTCCGTGAGTTCGAGCCCCGCGTCAGGCTCTGGGCTGATGGCTCGGAGCCTGGAGCCTGTTTCCGATTCTGTGTCTCCCTCTCTCTCTGCCCCTCCCCCGTTCATGCTCTGTCTCTCTCTGTCCCAAAAATAAATAAAAAATGTTAAAAAATAAATAAATAAATAAATAAATCAACATTTTTTTTTAAATTAAAAAATAATTCAAATATATAAAAGAACAAAACAAATGAAAGCTGCCCTCTCACATCCCATCAAGTATGTCTTCCCAAAGATTCCTCATAATTCCCTCCAGAAAATAAAACCATATTCATTAACCTTTCTGAAGGAGGAGTGTACAAATAATAATGAATAATAATAATAGTAATGTGATTGTTGGATTAAAGAATATGTGCAATTTTTAATAGATGTCAAATTGTCCTAGCAAATGGTTGCAACAATGGACGTTCCTATGATTGAATATGGAAAGATTTTGAAAGAACTGGTAAGACAAAGAAATGACATCTAGTCCATGCCTTTAAAATGCAGACTCTAATGACATTAATGTGTAAACACTATGTTACCTGCAGACTCTAACCATGGAAGCCTGAGTTCAGAGATGTGGCCTGTGCAGAACAGGGGACCATGTGCAGAACTTGGCCAGAATTTGTCAGAATGTTTCCAGTTTCATGCAAGATGCCAAAAATGTCAGGATTACCTGTGGGAAGGTAAATAATCATTATTTTCTCAAGGTTTCAATAGTATTCTGGTCAGAGGTCAAAATCACACTTTTGCAAGCATCATGGATTCATTTATTTTCCTTCAAGCACTTTTTATGCATGTTTATTTCCATCTAGGGGTGCTCAGCATAGTTTTATAAGCTTTTATTATTCAAAAGTAGGTCAACTCGCTTTTTTCCTTATTTAAAATTCCCTCCTGTTCCTGTGAAACTTTTTGTGGTTAAAGACAGAGAAACACTAATGTGTGCAAAAGAGAAGTAGGAGCAAATTAAGGCACTCTTTCCTTTTTACCACAAGGAAAAAAAATCCCACCACGGAAGCAATCTTCCCATTGTGTAAGCAAATTGTTAGCCACGTGAGTTTTTGTGTTTACATTTTTTTCTTAAGTTTATTTATTTATTTATTTATTTAGAGAGAGCTCAAGCAGGGGAGGAGCAGAGAGAGAGAATCCCAGGCATACTCCATGCTGTCAGCAGGAAGAGCCCCATATGGGTTCCATCTCATGGAGAGAGATCATGACCTGAGCTGAGATCAAGGGTCAGGTGCTTAACAGACTGAGCCACCCAGGTGCCCCCAACTGAGTTTTATTTTTAAGTGGCATTAACTCTTTCCAGCTGGTGGGTAAATCACTAATTAGAACTTAAATATGTAAAGTGGCTCCTCATACAGTCTTTCCTCTCCCAGACCTAGCAAAGAGTGACCTTCGGTTCCTTCCCCAGGCGAGAAATCCTTCTCTTGCCTGGCAGTCGCCCTTCTCCCACCCTTCCCTTAGCTAAAGTCACTCCTCCCACCTGCTAGGGCCCCAACACATTTTCTTACAAAAGCCACGAGACTTCAATTCCTGTGTTTCTGCATTTCACCTCGCTAAAGGAAGGAAATTCTAAAAAGCAAGGTTGAATAGAAACTGGACCTTTCCATTATTTCTCCTGAATTGTGAATTGAGTGACTCTGCACCTCTGTTTCATCATTTGGAGAATAGCAATAATATATCTATTTTATACGGGTGTTTTGCAGATTAAATAAAGTGGCTGACATACTAATGATTTTCATTATTCAAGTCTTTGCTTTTTAAGTCACAGTTATAAGGTTGCATACAGAAACAGTTTTTTTATAACAGAAAAATTTACACAAATACACTGACTGCCTACAAAAATAGTCTCACGCAAACATCCCATCTATGTATCATTAACTTCCTTTCAACCAGTTAAGAACTTTTATGAATCATCTCTCTCTATCATAAAATAATACAGAAGATGGGAGGGGGGATTGGAGGAAGGTGGTCAATAGATACAAGCTTCTAGTTATGATATAAATAGGTGCTAAGCATGTAACCTTCAACATGATGACTACAGCTAACACTGCTGTGTGATGTATAGGAAAGTTGGTAAGAGAGGAGATCCTAACAGTTCTCATCACAAGGAGAAATTTTGTTTTCTTTTTGTTGGATCTATATGATATGGATGTTAACTCAACCTATTACAATAAGTATTTCACAACATATGTAAATCAGACCATCATACTTTACACCTTATACTTATATCTGTCAGTTACTGCTCAATAAAACTGGAAAAAATATGGAAGAAATCAGATTATATAATACAAATGTCTCAGATATCAATATACATCAGACAATGCATCAGATATGGTACAAATCAGGTAATATAGAATACATGCAATGTGTTTAAAAATTTTGTTTTTAATTTTAAGTAGACTCCCCACCCAGTGTGGAGCTTGAACTCAAGACTCCGAGATTAAGAGTTGCGTGTTCTACCAACTGAGCCAGACAGGTACCCTGAATACATGCCATGTTAATCGACTGCTGCATAGGTAAAACATCAAGGAAAGAATGTTCTAATGTGCTCCCATGTAACTTAAAACTTTTATTATAAAATGCATTTTGTTATAAATGTACAAAGAGTAAAAGAACAAAAACCCAAGTGCCTACATCCTGGATTAAGAAATAAAACATCACCAAAATAGATGAAACTTCCTTTGTGATCTTCCAAATCACATCCTCCTTATCTCCTCAAAAGGAAACTATTTTGAATTTAGTGTTTATTATTTCTTTTCTCTTCTTTATACTGTTATCACATGTATATATATATATATATAATACACACAGCATATTTGGCAATGCCTTACATGTTTTTAATTTATATTGTCAAAGTATCATTTTTAACTTTAAAACTATGACTTGTACAAATATAAAATGAGCACATGTCAAGATTAATTTATCCCATTAATGAGGGAATCAGCAAAGTATTAAAGCTGTTACAAAGGAGTACAGGACAGACTGAAGTTTTTACAGTCAAAGATAGAATGTTGAAGTCAGATTGCAAAATTAGATATAATTTTGTCCTAAACTATGCCCTAAAGGGCATAAAACTATGCCCTAAAGGGCAATAAAACTATAAGTTTTGCAGTTATGTTTTCTATCAGACCAAAATAATTTATATCTCTACTGGACAAAAAACATTTGCAACTTTTCAATCTAGGATGTTCTCTGGCCCTGAGCAACACTAAGTAGTAAATCCAACAAAAGATCATTTCTTTAGAGAATCAAAGAATCTGTAGGTAGGCAGGCCTCTTAGGCAATGTTTTACATGATATTAAAAAGGTATGCAGCCATTTTTTTTTTCTTTTTAATTTGAGAGAGGACGCAAACATGAGCCAGGGAGAGGGACAGAGGGAGAGAGGGAGAGAATATGAGAGAGAGAGAGAGAGAGAGAGAGAGAGAGAGAGAGAGAGAATCTTAAGCAGGCTTTATGACCTGAGCTGAAATCAAGAGTCAGACGCTCAACCGACTGAGCCATCCAGGTGCCCCAACATGCAGCCATTCTTCTGCCTTGTTTCCAAATTTTGGATACTTTTTCTTAACAGTGTAAATATACTGCTTATGTATTCTTTTGCAGCTTGGTTATACAGTATAGTTTGGGACAGTTAGCCATATGAATACATGTTCTGATTCATTAATTCACTGATGTGTTGGTCTCTGTAGGTATATCACAATTTACCCATTCTCCTTAAGTGTATTTAAGTTGCTTCCATGTTTTTCTATTACAAACAACCCTTCTACATTTTGTCAAACAATAATTTTGCCTCTTTAATCAATATTTGATTCTTTCCTTGTTCTCAGACTATGTACATAGCTATAATTATAGATATAATATCTTATAAATCTTATAATAAATAAATCTTATATTTGATAAATATTTTCCAAGAGATCATAAATCTTTTTGTTTTTCCACTATTTACCATACATTTTTGTCCTGATTTTAATTTTTTATTTTTACAATAGATGATCCTTTTTTAATATTTATTTATTTTTGAGAAAGAGAGAGAGCATGAGCGGGTTAGGGGCAGACAGAGAGGGAGAGAGAGAATCCCAAACGAGTTCCGTGCTATCAGTGCAGAGTCCTACACGGGGCTTGAACTCACAAACCATGAGATCCTGACCCCAGCCAAAATCAAGAGTTGGCTGCTTAACCAACTGGGCCACCCTGGCGCCCCTGGCCTTGATTTTAAACAGATTTTCTGTAAGTGACTATTTTCCTCTTTTTCCATATCAATTGTGCTGGATATAACAATTCAAAATAGTAGTTTCCTTTTGAGAGAACAGAGAGGTTTTAATGTGGAAGGGGCACAATGGGAGTTTCACGTATTTAGGTAATATTTTATTTCTTAATATAGTTGGTAAGCACATGGGAATTATACCAAAGAACTTCTGTGTCCTGCCCACTTTGTTAAATGACCATATAACTATCAATTAAATTAGATCTCCTTTGAATGTGACATAGGCAATATTAATAATTAAGAACAATAGACATAAATTGAGACCTCTCCTAGGCAGAAGGGAACATATGTATTGTAGATTAAATACAAAATGGCCACAGTATTTTGTGGTTTCTGCCATCAAGAGATAGTCTGCTTTTCCAGTCCATGAATCTGGGCTTGGCCATGGGTCTGTCCTTAGTGAATGAGACATTGGCAAATGTGACCAAAGTGCAGACTTGAAACATGCTTGTAAATTAAAGCTTGTCCTTCCTCTCTTGCAGTTGGAAACCTATCTACCATATGAACATTTGTGTATCTCCTTTGGAGAAATGCCTATTCAAATCCTTTGCCCATATTTTAATTTTATTATTTTTTTAATGTTTATTTATTTGAGAGAGAGAGAAAGAGGAAAAGAGAGGAAGAGAGACAGAGAGAGAGAGAGAGAGAGAGAGAGAGAGAGAACATGATTGGGGGAAGGGCAGAGAGAAAGGGAGAGACAGAATCCCAAGCAGGCTCCATGCTGTCAGTGCAGAGCTGGATGCAAACTGTGAGACCATGAGCTGAACCGAAATCAAGAGTTGGCCACTTAACCAACAGAGCCACCCAGTTGCCCCATGTTATTATTTTTTTTATTGTTGAGTTGTAAGAGTTCTTAATATATTCTAGATACTAAACCCATATCAGATATATTATTCACAAATATTTTCTCCCATGTGCTGCCTTTTTACTTTTGGAATGGTGCCCTTTGAAATATGATAATATTCCATTTTGATAAAGTCTAATTTGTCTATTTCTTTTTTTCTATTTTTGTATTTTGATGCCATATCTAAGAAACCATTGCCTAATCCAAGATCCCATAGATTTATACTTAAGTTTCACCTAACAGACTTATATATTTAGTTCATATGTTTAGGTCTCTGATACTTTTTTTTTTTTTTTAACGTTTATTCATTTTTGAGAGACAGAGAGAGACAGAGCAAGAGCAGGGAAGGGGCAGAGAGAGAGGGAGACACAGAATCCGAAGCAGGCTCCAGGCTCTGAGCTGTCAGCACAGAGCCCCATGCGGGACTCAAACTCACAAACTGTGAGATCATGACCTGAGCTGAAGTCAGATGCTCAACCAACTGAGCCACCCAGGTGCCCCTCTGATACATTTTGACTTCATTTTTGTATATGGTGTGAGGGAGGAGTCTAACTTCTTTCTTTCACAGTTGGATATCCAGTTATCTCAGTTCTACTTCTTGAAAAGGCTTCTTTTCCCCATAGAATTATCTTGGCATCTTTGTTGAAAATCCATTGACAGCAAATGTAGGGTTTATTTCTGGACTCTCAATTCTATTCCATTGATCCACATGTCTGTCCGAAGCCAATACCACACTGTCTTGACAGCTGTATTGTGTAGGAAGTTTTGAAATTAGGAAGTGTGATGGTCCAACTTTGTTCTTCGTTTTCAAGATTCTTTTGGTTATCCTGGGCCCTTTGCCTTTCTATATAAATTTTGGGATCAGTTTGCCAATTTCTGCAGAAAGGAAATTCGGCAATCTATAGATCAATTTGTGGAGTATTGCCGTTCTAACAATATTAAGTCTTCCAATCCATCAGCGTGCCTTTCCATTTATTTAAATCTTCTCTAATTTCTTTCAAAGATGTTTTTTAGTTTTCAGTTACAAGTCCTCCACTTAAAATTTTTTTCATGAGCATTCCCTCTCTCTCTGGCCTCCCCTGCTCATCCTCTGTGTGTGTGTCTCTCTGAAAAATAAATACACATTAAAAAGGGTGGGGGGGGGGTGCCTGGGTGGCTCAGTGGGTTACGTGTCCGACTTGGGCTCAGATCATGATCTCACCGTTCATGAGTTTGAGCCCCACATCAGGCTTTGAGCTGACAGCTCAGCCTGGAGCCTACTTCAGATTCTGTGTCTCCCTTTCTGCCCTCCCCTGCTCATGCTCTGTCTCTCTCTGTCTTTCTCTCTCAAAAATAAACATTAAAAAATTAAAAAAAATTTTTTTCATAAGCAATTTGTTCTTTTTGATGCTATTGTGAATGCAGTTGTTTTCTTAATTTCAGTTTTGGTTTGTTCATAGTATATAGAAATACAACTGATTTTTATATATTGATCTTGTATTCTGCAACCTTGCTGAACTGTTTATTAGTTTTTATAGTTTTCTGTGTGTATGTATGTATTCCTAGGACTTTCTACATACAAGATCATGTCATCTGTGAATATAGTTTTACTTTTTCCTTTCCTGTGTGATTGTATTTTGCATGAAGTTTCACCTTTGTTCCATGAGAATCTTTTTTCCTGGTGATCTCTTAAAGAGGAAATGAGTGTCCCTTGTAGAATTCTCCTTGCCTAAATCATGAGGAAAATCACCACCTTCTTCCCCCATAATTAAAATCTATATATTTATATTACTATTCTAAAAGTTAACAACTCTGAAGTTGCACATGAAGACATTTTAAAAGAATATCTGAATCTCCTTTCAAATGTATACTATATCTTAACTGTAACTCCCTTTGTTTTCAAAATGTTTTCATGAATCACTTTTCAAAAGTATGCTGTTACAAGTTGGTTTCCTTATAAGTACAAGGGTCTCCTTCTCCTAAAGATCTCAAAATGATTTCTGAAAAAGTATGAGATGCCAGGGAATCTCGGGTTATATTTTAAGTATCAAAAAGAAACCTACAAATTGATGTATAAGACCTCAGATGAGGTAGTCACCCAGCTCTGGTTGGTGAATTCTCTCCTACCCCTATTTTCCTGAAGGCATGGCTTTTTAGTAAACAGGAAAAGACACAGTGTAGAAAGTCTGTGGTCTTTTTCCATAACAACAACCTATTACGGTCCCAAATGCCCTAACACAGACTCGTCCATAGTCTGCAGATAATCTTTACACAATATCAAACAAGTTGCTCATCAGCACAGCTATGTTAATTTCTATAATCCTGTTTCAGTTCAGATGGGCTGTTGTGCAATATAGCACACAGCTGCAGAATCTCAGTGGCTTGTAAGCACAAAGGTTTATTTCTCACTCTGTGCTGTGTCAATTACAGTTTGAGTGGAAGGCCTGATACCTCCACTATATGGAAGAGAACTAGTTCTGCCATCAGGGGAAGGGGAACATGATAAATCCTTAACTGTTCTTTAGGCTTCCTCCAGAAGTGAGACACATCACTTTGAAGATGGCCACACTCAACTTCAAGGTGGCAGGGAGGCCCAGTTTCCTATGTGTCCCAATCAGAATATCAGTGAGTCGCCCAAATGACCTTCAGAGACATTACCAAAAGGAGGAAAAGGAAAAGGAACATTTGCTAAATCACCAATATGTGACTGTCTTGTGATCAAGCACTTTACAGTGTTGTTTCATTCATAACCATTTTACCTAATTGAAAACTCACTCAAGATCAAAAGCCTGGAAATAGAAAGCTTAAGGGCTGGGATTTAAACCCACATCACCCAACTCCAAATTTCATGGGCATTTTCCTTTACCATGTTACGTTCTTCTTTGCTAGACTGTCCCGATGTACCTGAACTGCACACAAAAGTAGATGAGGCCCTCAGATTGGTCAACGTGTCCCATGAGCAATATGCCCAGATTCTCCAGATGACCCAGCATCACCTGGAGGACACCACATATCTGATGGAGAAGATGAGAGAGCAATTTGGCTGGGTGACTGAACTGGCAAACCAGACCCCAGGAACTGAGAGCACCTTCAACTCCATAAAGGTAATGGAGAGACCCAAGAACAGATACGGAGATTACATGTGCATACATTGATATTTTTTCTGTTAATTCACTTATTAAGTACATCTGCATTTGAAAACAAGCTGTAGGAGGATATTCATATTTCCATCATGATTGTATTCAGGCTGACCTGCTACAATGTAGTGCATGGTCCTTAGAAATAAGAAATTCCTTGGGAATGCAAGCTGGTGCAGCCACTCTGGAAAACAGTATGGAGGTTCCTCAAAAAACTAAAAATAGAACTACCCTACGACCCAGCAATTGCACTACTAGGCATTTATCCACAGGATACAGGTGTGCTGTTTCGAAGGGACACATGCATCCTAATGTTTATAGCAGCATTATCAACAATAGCCAAAGTATGGAAAGAGAATGTCCATCGATGGATGAATGAATAAAGAAGATGTGGTATATATATATATATATATACACAATACACACACACACACACACACACACACACACACACAGTGGAGTATTACTCAGCAATCAAAAAGAATGAAATCTTGCCATTTGCAACTACGTGAATAGAACTGGAGGGTATTATGCTAAGTGAAATTAAAGACAAAAATTATATGACTTCATTCATATGAGGACTTTAAGAGACAAAACAGATTAACATAAGGGAAGGGAAACAAAAATATAAAACCAGGGAGGGAGACAAAACGGAAGAGACTCATAAATATGGAGAACAAACTGAGGGTTACTGGAGGGGTTGTGTGAGGGGGGATGGGCTAAATGGGTAAGGGGCACTAAGGCATCTACTCCTGAAATCATTGTTGCACTATATGCTAACTAATTTGGATGTAAATTTTAAAAAATAAAAAAATAAAACAAGTTAAAAAACAAACAAACAAAAAGAAATAAGAAATTCTATAAAGAAAACCAATTTAAAATGCAAAATATCTTCTAATCCAGACATGGCCAATTCTGCTTAAAGCTATAGGAATATAATTAACTTATGCAAGTAACCTTGAAGAAACCTGATAGTGCAATTTTGGAGAGACAAGACTTACAGGTAAAGCAACGAGTTCAAATGCTGACCCTGATACTCAGCAGCTGAGTAAGTTTGGGAAAGTTCCATACCTTTTCTAGGTCTGTTTTTCCACTTGAAAAAATGGAAATAATAACAGCTAACTCAAAACTGATGTTTGTAAGGCAGTTAGTATAGGTTCCTTACTCAAAGCAAGGGCTTTGTAAATTTAGCTCTCAATAGTTTTTGAAACAAAAAGCTGCTGACTTACCTTGAGAGTTATGTTTACATCAAAACGTAGTGCCATCTGAAGTTGCACTTTATGCCATGTTTCCCACATTCAGTCAATAGCTCCTGTTGCATAACATAGAACAGTGACTGAATTTCTCTTCTGACCAACTCCTCCTACCCTCACTCCCACAACCCACACTAGGTTAACAAACAAGGCTAGTGACTCCCGAAGAGGTTAGTATCGGTGGATTCCTAAAAAGACCTGGATACAAAAATCACTGGGCAGAGCAACTGAAGAAGCAATATTTTGTGCAGTGTGTAATGTCAGTGCGTTACTCAGATTGCCACGGATCCTCTTACCAACTTTGGCTGGTGCTGCTGCTAACTGTTCACCCTCTCCTCAACCCTTCTCCAAAGGGTTGCCCTTGGGGCCATTTAAGAGCTCCCTGCTGCATCAGGCTGAGGCCAGAGGTCACCTGAAGCCACATCCTAGATTAGCTTCTCCCTCTTGTCTATGTTGCTTGCCTAATCCCCCAAAAAGTTTCACCTGAAGGCACCCTTAATAAATTGCTGTTAGAGTCTCAGGCTCTGTTTCCAGAGAATCTGACATATGTGACATTCTGTGTCCTAATACATCTGTCTCTTTCAAACTGAATGTTTTGAGACATAGCTTTAGAGAGTCACATCCAGTACGTTAAACAAACAAAACAAAACAGAATAGGGCAGACTAAGGAGAAAGAGTGCAGTGTACTTAACAAATCATATGCATATATCATGGAACTTCCATTTCCATTACATGTATGTGTATGTGTGTGTGTAAATATGAGTGTATGCATATATATATATATATATATATATATATATATATATATATAGTGTGTATTTTTGAGTCATGATATAAAAATGTATTTGTAACTGTTGACCACAGTCAAACAGTTCTGAAAGTCACTCTCCCAACCCGGCTGATTCTCTGACTTATTTCCTTCATCAGCTAGTTTATACTCTAGAGGAGTAAAATAATTCAGTATACTTGATCATTCTTACAAACACACACTTTCAGCTAATGAGGAAAAGGTCTTGTCTTGAAGAATAAAATCTGAAGACAAAGTTGAGTAGTGCTTTCAGTCTTTAGAAAGTTACAGCCAAGAGTTAATTGCTTTCATAATCATCAGTATTTTCCATTCTATGCTGCAGTTTGTTTCCATTCTAGTGTCTCTGGGTAACACTAATAGGTTTACCTAAAATTCTTTATATTGATAACAAAAGCAGTTCTATATAAAATAAAATTATGGTTTTCAGTGATAATTCTTCTAATAGTCATTGTCACTAACGAGCACTTACTATGTGTCAGGCAATGTTCTAAGGACTTTTTCCATACACCAAATTGTTTAATACTCTCAGTGATCCTATAAGGTATTGTTTTTCACATTTTTCAGATGAGGCACAGAGAAGTTAAGCAACTTGTCTGAGGTCACACTGCTAGCAAGTGGTAGAACAGGGAGTTAAACCCAAGCAGCATTTCTCCAGAATTTCTGGACTTAACCACTTTGCTGAACTACCCGTAAAAGTTATTTTTATCAAAACAACTCTTATTTCATCAAGTAACAGAAAGTGCAAAGCCATAACACAGCAAGTACTGAAGAGGCATATACAAGTATGTAAACTTTCTGGCAAGTAAAAAAAGTTATGCCCTTTAGGTTGTAGTTACATGGTGTTAGCTTTATAATTATTTATTAAACTAGACAAAAATGCTTTATGCAGTTTTTATGTGGGTTATATTCACCAAAAGGAAAAGAGCTGGGAGAAATCATGTTAGCTATTTCTTTACATACTAGAATTAAGAAATTATCAGTTTTATTTGGCTTCTTAAGATTTTGCTTTAGTTTTTTTTTTTTTTTTGATAAGGAGGCTATTTGAAAATGTTTTAAAAATAGTTCTCTTAAGGTTACATCAAGTTGCATGTCAGTACAGTTTCATTTAAATTATTAAAATCAAAGTATGTGCACTTGAGAATTCATTGAGAGTAACCGCCATGACTTTCAGATGACTGGTTCTCACCAAAATCACATAACAACCATAAATTGTAAATTTCCTAGGAAAATACAGTATAAAACTTGGTGCGTCACATAAATAGTTGTGACTCTGATGGTAGCGCTCACCAAATATTCTGTCCCAAATATTCTGTCTGCTCACTCATATTTTCTAGCTCCTCCTGCTGTTAAATGGTGCCATGTGGCAAGTCCCGGCCAGTGAAATGTGAAGAAAACTGACAAGGGTTATTTCTAGACTGAGATAGTGCAGGGCTTATACACTCTCCGTGTCTGCCAGGGGCACAAAGAAAGCCATGCATTCCTCATGCTACAGCCATGAGATGACCTGCCAGTGTCAACCAGGGTCCTGAATGTTGGAGGCTATACAGAGCCCCTGAAATGGACATGTAACATGAGCAAGAAGTAAATGTTTGTTGTATGAAGCCACTGGGATGTTGGGGCTACTCTGTTACCTCAGCATAACCTAGCCTATCCTGACTAATGTGGTATTAAGTTAATCCTGAATGTGCATTGGGGTTTAGTAATCTTTTACTGTATAATCCTTCTTCTTAGGTGGTTCCAGATGTTCATGAAGGGAATTTTCCCAAACAAGATGAAACAATGATAGACTTGAGCATTCTGCCTTCTCCCAATTTCACACTCAAGATCCCTCCTGAAGGCAGCGATGACAGTTCTAACTTCATTAGCTATGTGCTGGCGAAAGCTGTGCAGCATTTTAAGAAACACTTTTAAAATTGGTAAGCAGAGTGCCAGGTTAAACATGCTTTGTTGATAGGAATAGATGATTCATAAAAGAGAAAAACAACAAAACTAGTTTTAAAATACTTGGAAAATATGTTCGACCTCATCGGTAATCAAAGACATAAAAATTAAGACACGATAGCATCATATGCCTATCAAACATGTAAATTTTTAAAAAAATACAAAATCGTGATAGGAGTGTGATGAAATGGGAATTCTTATATGTTATTAGCAAGAACACAAATTGTTGTTGCCTTTTTGAAAATAGCTTTTGGAAAAGCTATTTGAGGGGCACCTGGGTGGCTCAGTTGGTTGAACAGCTGACTCTTAATTTCGGCTCCACCATCTCCTGGTTTTGTGAGTTCAAGCCCGAGTTGGGCTAGCAGCACAGAGACTGCTTGGGATTCTCTCTCTCCCTTTCTCTCTGCCCCTCTCCTGCTTGTTCCCTCTAAATACATACATACATACATACATACATACTTAAAAAAATAACAATAAAGAGTCTCCTGCCCATCCTTCAAATCTGTATTTGCAAAATTATTTAAAATAGTAAAAATTTAAAAACAATCTTAATGGTTAAAAACAAGAGAATGGTTAAGCAGGTTGTAGCTTAATATCTTCTAAATTAGTGGCACAATTAAAACTGCATGTAACATTCTCTTTGGGTAATATGATCAATCTTAAAGAATAATTAAATTTTAATTCTAAATTATCATTCATAAGGGACATTGTTAGCAGGTCAGTGTATAATTAAGCTTGATATTACAGGATTTGCTGCCTGTCCCTTTAAGTTTTGGAGAACTTTTTTTCAAGTTATAATAGTCAAACAATCAATATCTTTTTAGCATCTACTAAGTGAAGGCACAAACCCAGGTACTGTGGAGGAGAAAATGATGAATTTGACAAGATTCTTTCCCAAATGAGCTCTCTATCCAGCAGGGGATGGAGTGGGAGTTTACAAAACATACATATAACAATGACACAAGGTGGCATATAGCCAGTCCCAAGATGGGGGACTTTGGGAACTGAGGAGAGGACACTTTACTTTCCAGAAAAGGAGAAACTTCTTGGCTGGATATATTTCCTTTTTCACCTTCCTTTCTCACTGGCCTTCTATCCCCTTTCCTGTGCTCTTTCCCTCCCCTCATTCCTTCCCACCCTCTCTTCTCTCTTCTTTTCTTAAAAAAAAAAAAAATGGTTTTCCATTATTTTATTATACATTATTTTTTTCAAAAGCCAAGAGCATTTATTGTATTCCACATTCTGAAACTTTATTCCAAGAAAAAAATACACTGTCCAAAATTATTTACTAATATTTTGATTCTTGCTGCTTTTTTTTAAAGGTAAGAAGACCTAACTCATCATACACCTGGCAAGTAGAATTACCTCTTCAGGTACCTCTGAGACCTGAAAATCCCAAATGTATAAAACAATGTAATAAACGTAATACCAGGAAAACATGTCAGTTTTATATTATGAAGTACTATTAATTTTATGTTGAATGACAGATTAATAGCTATTCAAATTGATTTAAAGTAGAATACCTTTTTTAAAAAAATCGCATGTACATATTACTAAATTCTATGGTACATTAGTAGTTCCTTGTATATTAAATAAATATTAAATTACCAAGATGTCTCTGTTCTATCATTTCTACTACAAATACACCACTTTCTAATTAACGGAGGATACTTCTTTCAATTTGCTCTTGAATTTATAATATAATAATTGGTTTTTTGAAAAAAAGTCTATAATTCATTTCTTTGTTTAGTAAAAACCTGTAACTTATGTATAGATTTTTTTCTGTTGAATACACTTCTGCATGAATAAATTTATTAACTGCTAATGAAAATTATAACTTTTCTGGGATCTTCTAACAAGACTTTTATCTTAAAATGCTTTCTCTTCAGTGAAGCCACCTTTGGAGTTAGTCATTACTCCCACCATCTCTGTCATCTCAACTCCAGGCTGATATTTCTCTTCTTTTGGTCAAGATCCTGAATTTTTTTTCGTTTATGTATTTATTTTGAGAGAGAGAGAGTGTGCGTGTGTCCATTTGCATGTGAGCCAAGGAGGGGCAGAGAGAGGAGAGAGAGTCCCAAGCAGGCTCTGTGCTAAATGTGCCTTGCAAGCATCATTCTACTTTCCGTGTCTATGAATTTGCCTCCTCTAGGCACCTCACATAAGTGGAATCATACAGCCTTTGTCCTTGTGTGACTGGCTTATTTTACTTAGCATGATGTCCTTAAGTTTCATCCATTTTGTAAAGCAGGGCTCGATCCCATGACCATGAGATCATGACCTGAGCCGAAATCAAAAGTCAGACACTCAACCAACTGAGCCACCCAGGTGCCCCCAGACCCTCACATTTTGAAAGGAACTTCCACTTAAGGAAAGGTCATTTTTCCACAGCTCAGTTCTCTGAAAAACTTCCATCTCCCACTGAAGGTCATAGTCCAGGGGTGAAGCAATCACACATTAGAACTTCAGAATTCTGGAAAGTCATTACTAACACTCACATTGGTCAATCTTATTTATCACAAGCCTGAAAATGCACAGTCCTGGAAAAGGTGGCATCTCTGTGCACACATGTAATTTTTAAAAAGGAGAGGGCAATATGAAAGGGGCTGAGGTTTGATCACCAAAAATCAGCACAATGAAAACAAGGAATAATGAATAAGGGGCACTAGAATTCAAAATTCATGTTTTAAAGAGATAGGGTGTCAGTTTTCAATTCCGTTTTGAACATCACATTACTAATGAATTATTTTTAAAAATAAAAAAGGATTGAGGGCAAAGAAAAAAATAAAAAGAATATCTAAATCCTGGAATGACCCCGTTTGTTCCTGATAAACTTCAATCAGATAAACTTCAATCACATTTTCTTCCTCCATCTCCAGTTCTTTTGGAGTGTGATTATCCACAATTCTCTCACCTTCAAAGAGGAACCTGAGCAAATTCATCAAACCCCCTGTCGTTAACAGTATGATTCTTTGAGTTTCTTGAGATGCATTGTCATTTTCACTTTGAAGTGAATCTCACTGCTATCCTGTCCAATGACTTTCAGTTTAATGTATTCTTCCTTTTTTTTTTTTAATTTTTTTTTCAACGTTTTTAATTTATTTTTGGGACAGAGAGAGACAGAGCATGAACGGGGGAGGGGCAGAGAGAGAGGGAGACGCAGAATCGGAAACAGGCTCCAGGCTCCGAGCCATCAGCCCAGAGCCTGACGCGGGGCTAGAACTCACAGACCGCGAGATCGTGACCTGGCCGAAGTCGGACGCCCAACCGACTGCGCCACCCAGGCGCCCCTGTATTCTCCTTCCTTTTTATCCCCCCAAGTCCTTAGTTGAAGGTTTTGTTTCCTGGTCAGACATGGTGGCTATGGCTTCATCCAGGATCACCACACAACCCTGGCCTTGGTAGACAGAACCATGCTCTGGGGTTTATAGAAATCTAGACTTTTTTTATTGTGAATATATATATATATATATATATATATATATATATATATATATATCTGTATTATTTTAACCATTTTTAAGTGTACAGTTCAGTAGCATTAAGTAAATTCACATTACTGTGCAGTCATCACCCCATCCATCACCAGAACTTTTTTCATCTTCCCCAAATTAAACTTTATACCCATTAAACACTAACTCCCCATTTCTCTCTTCTACCAGTGCCTTGCAAGCACCATTCTACTTTCTGTGTCTATGAATTTGCCTCCTCTAGGCACCTCACATAAGTGGAATAATGCAGTCTTTGTCCTTTTGTGACTGGCTTATTTTACTTAGCATGATGTCCTTAAGTTTTATCCATTTTGTAGCGGGTGTCGAAATTTCTTTTTAAGGCTGAAGACTATTCCTTTGTGTGGGTGTCACGTTTTTGTTTATTCACTCATTCATCCATGGACACCTGGGTTGCCTCCACTTTTTAGCCGCTGTGAATAAGGTTGCTATAGGCATGAGTGTACTTCATTGTTTCTTTGTAAAATTACCATAACAGGGCTCTCTTTGAACAAGGCCATACATATTTTATGGAAAATCCAAGATGTCACTTACTTAACCTCATAATTTGAACCTTGGTGCAATATAATAATCAGAGAGTCATTTGCTAGTATATGTCACTAAAGATTACATTGGAAATATATTTGTAGTCAGTCTTTCAAGTTATAAAGAGGAATACAATGAAAGAGAGGACTCAAAACCTTTAAAGCATTTCCCACACAGTCTTGATATTCTACTTGATGGGAAGTCTTGTCAGAGAAAGTTAGACGAGTCAGAGGCAGCCAGTTGAAAATAATTCACTCCAGATGACTATAAAGTTTCTCCTATCAAAAGTGAGGGCTAATAAAAAAGATAGGACACTACTTGATAGAATCTTGGGTTCCTTAATGTACTGAAGTCTCAAATAAATAGAGCCTTTTCAACTACATATTTGATATATTTGTCAGACAAGGTGCCAAAAATTAAGTTAAAAAGGGAAACTTTCTAAGCGCCTTTCTAAAGGGCCAATGAACTATGGGAAACTTGTAGACTGAGGAGTAGGAAGAGGGGTTGGTAAGTGGAAAGCAGAGGTCTCGAAAACCTTCTGTGACAAGGCTGACCCAGATTCCAATCCCCACTGCTGTATTTCCTAGTTGTGTGACTTCAGGCAAGATGCTTAATGTCTCTAAACCTCAGTATCTTTACCTTAAAGTAATAGAAGGAATAGTTCTTGTTTTATAGCACAGTTGTGAGAACTACAGGAATTAATCCATAATGATAAGCATTAATAAATGGTAGCATTGATTATAAAGTAATATTATTATCAAGTGCCTGACTCACAGTTGGCTTTCAAAAATGTTCGTTTCCTGCTTCTTTACCTAATTATACCAACATTTTTGAGTTTGCTGTGTAAAGAAAAGAAGGTTTCTTCAGACCAGTAATATTCAAATGTTTTTGCTCTCAAACTTCCTAAAAGGAACATGAAAAAGTTATACTTGCTCTTGTATGTGATTTTTCAACATAAGTTGAAAGAACAGCAAAATTTTATTTTCCCATGTATTGTAAATATTAGCATTTCAAACATAAAATGGTTTCATCTCTCTTTAAAATATATCCAATGGAATCTAAATATCATGGAAATTTGATACCCAGAATCATCCACTTAAACAAATACACAAACAAGTTATTCTTTAACAATGAGAAATTTTCTTTCCATTTTCTCCTTAAACTCTGCTTTTCATTCTCATTTTTTCAAAGAATTTTATCCTAATGTAATATATTTTTATGTTTAAGCATCTTTTATTGATCAATAAAATGTAAGCATTTTTAGGTTTTTTAGTTTCTTTCTTTCTTTCTTTCTTTCTTTCTTTCTTTCTTTCTTTCTTTCTTTCTTTCTTTCATTCTTTCTTTCAGAGAGAGACAGAGCACAAGCAGGGGCAGGGCAGAGAGAGAGGGAGATGAGCCCTGTGCAGGGCTCGAACACACAAACCATGAGATGAACCATGGTTCATGAACCATGACTTCAGACCTGAGCTGAAGTCAGATGCTTAACCCAGGAGCCCCAAATTTATTTATTTATTTTGAGAGAGACAGAGACAGCATGCATGGGGGAGGGAGAGAGAGAGAGGGAGAATCCCAAACAGACTGCACTGTCAGTGCAGAGCTCCATGAGGGGCTCTAACCCACAAAACTGCAAGATCATGACCTGATCCGAAATCAAGAGTCAGTTACTTAACTGACTGAGCCACCCAGGTGCGATTTAGATTTTAAAAATCAAAAATCTGCCCAGAGGAGCACCTGGGTGGCTCACTTGGTTAAGCGTCCAACCCTAGATATCAGCTCAGGTCTTGATCTCAGGGTCGTGAGTTCAAGCCCTGCATTGGGCTCCATGCTGGGCATGGAGTCTACTTAAAAAAAAAAAAAAAATCTGCCCGGGCACAAAAATCTAGGTATCAAATATTCATTCTCAGTTATCATATGTAATTATTATTTGTATATATTGATTAAAGTAACAAATATACATATCTATGACCATTAAAATATAAAATAGGGGTACGTAGGTGGCTCAGTCAATTGAATGTCTGACTCTTGATTTTGGCTCAGGTCATGAACCCAGGGTCATGGGATGTGGGGTTGAGTCCTGCATTGGGCTCTGTGCTGACAGTGGCGCCTGCCTGAGATTCTCTTCTCTCTCTCCCTCTACCCTCTATATAATTATATATATTATAAATATTTAGCAATATTTAACAGAAATAGATCTCTTAATGAGAAGGAAGAGCTTTCCCCCCAATAAGTTAATGTATCCATTGATACAGTTCTTTCCTAGAGTAAGATAGGATTCAGCACCCATACTATCCCTATTTTTTATTTTTATAGATAAAAGTGCTAGGAAACATACTGGCCTAAATGCAGTGGGGGTTGGAATGTTCCTTCTCTCAAGGAGGTCTTGCCTGGTGGTAGGACCTAAAGTAGTTCCTCTGTACAATTATCATGATGAGTGCTGAGTAATGAATAGGATTGTTGAATCACTGTATTGTATACCTAAACCTAATATAACATGGTATGTTAACTATACTGGAATTGAAATTAAAACTAAAACTAATTAAATAAAGTAATTTCTCTGTACCTGCAGTAGCCCTTTATTGAGTTATGCCATCATCATATCATGATGATCGTTCATTTATGGAGCAGCCACTGGGAAAGGAACCATTCTCTATTATCATCAAACCAGGATCCTCCAAGTACCACAGTGGAAAAGGAATCTCCACACAGGCAGGGGAGCCTATGCTCTTTACCTTGAGATTCTCTTTGTGGTATAACTGATATTCGGCTAGAATAATAAACTCAGCTCAAACTGACAAAAGGAAACTAAACACAGAGGATAACATACAACTGGAAAATCTAGGCTATTTTCTGCCTGGGATCTGCCCCGCGGTTGGAAATGTGTGGAGACACTTTTCAGTTGGGGTGAGGTTGGAGGAATATGTACGTTTAGTTGGCTTTCCACAGGCATGCTAAAGCCCTGCAGTATGCTGGACGATCCTGCCCAGTGAAGAACTCTGCAGTTCTGGCCCACCCAGAACATGCTTCCACATGGCATCTTAGCTTCTTATACCCAGGACAATGCTCAAGCTGAACAGACAACATGGGTCCCCATTCCTGCCTGAAGTCTGTTTTCTGAGTTAAGGTTTTCTGACCCAGCATGTCTCCTCCCAAATGACCACCAAAAAGAATGCCCACTGCATCTGGTGCTACCCGCCCTGTCCAAATAGTACAACACAATACAGGAGGGCTATCATTCCTAATAGGAGACCGATGACTCTTTAAAACTATTGCTATGCTGGGGTTGGGGACACCTGGGTGGCTCAGTCGGTTAAGTGTCCTACTCTTGATTTCAGCTCAGGTCATGATCTGAAGTTTGAAAGATGGAGCCCTGCATTGGGCTCCATGCTGACAGCTCAGAGCCTGCTTGGGATTCTCTCGTTCTCTGTCTCTCAAAATAAATAAATAAACATTTTTTTTTTTTTTCAAATATCGCATGGGATGGGGTGGGGAATGTGCTGTAGGAGGGGAAAATGAATCTATGCAGACCTAGGAAAGGCCAGCCTAGTACTGTGATGGATGAAATAGATTTAAAATATCTGCTGTTCTGTAACCCAATGCATTTCTGTTTATTGTGGCCTTTGTGAGCACTCATAAAACCAAACGGCAAGAACAGAGACTTTCCAGCTAGAAGTCTTGTGAAATGTTCCCTGAAGCACTTCTTAGTCTGTTCATAGTATTATCCTCCTTCCAATTAACCCAAATGGCCAGGTATTTTTTAAATTGTCTTTGAGATTTGATTTATTCTTTATAGGCTTTGTGCCACACAAAGGGATGCAAGATTGTTTTCACTGAGCGGATTAGGCAGAGCTGCACATGAAAGATATTCACCTCTTGCTAGAACTTGTGTTTCAATTACAAAAATTTTAACCTTGAGTTTGAGAGGCATATGTTAGCAGAAAGATGTGAGAATCTTGCACAGCCAATACATTTGAGATAACCTGGGTAGAAAAAAAAAGAGAAAAAGTTGACTTTATTGAATGGAAAGAAATAGTGTTTGGTATGTTTCATTCAGTGCCAACATCTTACTCTTCATAACCCCAGATCCAGCAACAAAAAATACATTCAGCATCTACTATGTGCTAAAAAAAACCAGTTGTTGATTCAAAAGACTGCTTGTTGAAATTAGTCAGAGAAAGACAAATATCATATGACTTCACTCGTATGAGGACTTTAAGATACAAAACAGATGAACATAAGGGAATGGGAACAAAAATAACATAAAAACAGGGAGGGGGACAAAAATATAACAGACTTAAATATGGAGAACAGAGAGTTACTGGAGGGGTTATGGGAGGGGGATCGGCTAAATGGGTAAGGGGCATTAAGGAATCTACTCCTGAAATCGTTGTTGCACTATATGCTAACCAACCTGGATGTAAATTTAAAAAATAAATAAATAAATTTTTTTTAAAGACTGCTTATTGCATGTCCATGTATTAGTACATTTTGTTTTTTTTTTTAAGATTTTCTTTTTAAGTAATTTCCACACCCAACATGGGGCTGTAACCAACAACCCTAAGATCAAGAGTCCCATCCATGGTCGGCTGACTGAGCCAGCCAGGCACCCCTCCTACATTTTAAACTAATTATCAAATTGCTCTTACGCAACAGTGTTTACATTAGAAACATTTCACAGTAAGTGAAATTTTGCTGTTAAAAACTTGAGAATGGCTGGCTGTCATTAATCAAGTAAAAAAATGGGCCTATTCCACTTCCTCCAGCTACTGGCCTCCGGTGAGGATAGGGAAAAACGGGAAGGCACAGCGCCTGACAGCCTGGTCAAATAACAGGGTTTTGTTTGTTTTTGATTTCATGAATACGTGAGGACTGTTCCAGGCTCCGCTTAGTATTAAATGGCGCGGTGGGGGCTCCTGGGTGGCTCAGTCGGTTGGGCGACTGACTTCACCTCGGATCACGATCTCACGGTTCGTGGGTTCGAGCCCCGCATCTGGCTCTGTGCTGACAGATCAGAGCCTGGAGCCTGCTTCCGATTCTGTGTCTCCTTCTCTCTGCACCTCCCCTGCTCGTGCTCAGTCTCTCTCTGACTCTCAAAAATTAAATAAATGTTAATTTAAAATTTTTTTTAAATAAAAATAAATGGCGCGGTGAACGCGAAACTTTCTAACCAGAGTGGCCTTTTTCAGCCAATGCACCAAGATCCAGGACTTAGGTTGTTAGCATTTAAAGGCGCTAAACACCACAGCTTCAGGTTTCTGGCACGTTTCCCGGAGCGCGCGCTCTGGGCAACTTGTGGCTCGGCGCGCCCTTGGGACGCCGGGAGCCCCGGGGTTGGCCAACGTCACGAGGCAGGAAGGGGCGGAGTCACCGCAGCGGCGGCGGGAAAAAAGGCGCGCAGAACGGTCTGGACCTACTAGCCAGTCGTGCGCTGCTCGCCGCCGTCCGCGCCCTAGACCCCGCAGCCTGCGCCCGCGCCATGCCCGCTCCCGGCTCCGAGCTGCAGCGCCCGCCGACGCACCCCGCCGAGCAGAAGCGGGGCGCCGAACCGCAGCCGCAGCCGCAGCCGCCACCCCACGGGGAGCTGCAGTACCTGGGGCAGGTGGAGCACATCCTGCGTTGCGGGTTCCAGAAGGATGACCGCACCGGCACCGGCACGCTGTCGGTGTTCGGCATGCAGGCGCGCTACAGCCTGAGAGGTGACCGCTGCGCGCGCCGGGCGAGTGGGCGTGCGCACGGGTGGGCTCCGAGTGGCCTCTGGAGGAGCGCCCGGGAGAGGCTGGGTCCCGCCACCAGCCTTTAGTCCTAACCTCGATCCTGTGAGCTCCTTAACCCCCGTGCTTTGCAGAAGCCAAAAGTGAGGTTCGGGTTGGAGAAATGATTTGCGTAAAGTCACGCGGACGGGAGTGACAGAATTGGGAGGTAAAACCACGTCCTTTGGCGCCAAGGCCTGCGCATCCCGGTCACGCTCTCTGCCCCAGAGCGGACACGGGCTGGTAGTGCTGACCTCATACCAGAAAATGGGAGAGGATTTGCCTGGGCTTGACCACGGACTTGGCTTAGAGGTTGCCCTTTTTGACTCCTCTTTTGTACCCTCCCCGCCCCCACCCCCTGTGTTGGCCCTTTGGTTTTGTAGTTTTAAAAAATTGGAGCGAAGGAATATGGGCGGGTCAAAGGCGGCCAGAGGAAAGACTGAATACAGAAGCTGGGCGGGAACTTGTGGTTCCTGACCATTTTTCCGGTCTGGTCCTAACGAACCAGCTTTCCTCTTAAACGTTGAAACAGGAAAGCGAAGAGTTCGAGTAGAAGAAGTTCTTATTCCTGTTTCCTTCAAAACAGGATGGCCCCTGGGAAGTGTCTCTTGGGGGTTGTTAGAGTCAGGCTTTCAGGGGACAAAGGGGTGGGGTGGGGGTGGGCACAAGACAGGTATCCTTGACACAGGTATGGAGATGGTTTTAAGTAGGGAGACCTATTAGTGAAGCACTGTGGTGGGCAGGGGAGGACCCACACTTAACCCCACACCCATTTTAGAGACTGGAAAATACCCAGGCAGCAGTGGCTGATCTGCCTTACAGAGGAATCCACCCTCCTGCCGCTCCGCACAGTGGCCTCCAGTGAGCCAAAGACCTAGCTTTTACTCCAACCCTTCTGCAAGTTCCTTCACCTTCCTCCTGTACTTAAAATGGAGGAAACCATGCTCAGTAGGCAGTACTGATAAAAGTACTTGAAAAAAAATCTGTCCTTTTTACATGTATAGCAACTATACAACTGATAAGGTGAACTGAATAGGTACCATGTTTAGAGATAAGCTTTTATATTTTGATCTGTTGCTTGATGCAAGCTTGTATATTCCCTCCTGGTGCCTATAAAATGGTGATCTTAAGGATGCCTCAAGCAAGGTTGTTTTGTCATGCATATTAAATGTTTAAACAGTTATTATTTTTGGTACACTTAAATAATAGAGGTTAATTTGCTTTGCAGATAATTAATAACTATTCTTTAGCTTTGGCCAGTGTGATATCTACTGTCTCCTGGAACTGAGTAAGTTTTCCCTGGCAGGATAATCACGGAATAGCCCTGGGAGCCTTCAGCCTTTGTCCTAGGGCACATTTTGTGTGTTGTCTTCACACTTCTGTGAAGGATTCACACTAGCTGGCAAGTGGATGTAGTTCTTTCCCTGTCCACATGGGCATCCTGCCTGGCCAGTGTTCCATCTCAGTGTGGAATTCCTGTGGTGGTCAAGGGATTCAGAAGGGCAGTCTCCTCTGAATTGGGTCACTGACTTCGCTGTATCCTGTGAGCTCCACCCTGGTCTGGGGTGCCCACGTAACTAGAGTCAAAGTTTCCTGCTTGCTCCTGTGGTCACTCAAAGGCCTGTGTCCTGGGGCAGTTTTCCTCTGCAGAGAAAGCTGGATGGTGTCTTCTGTTTTCCCATCTTGAAATTATCTGGCAAACTGTTTTTCAGATGAATTTCCTCTACTGACAACCAAGCGTGTATTCTGGAAGGGTGTTTTGGAGGAGTTGCTGTGGTTTATCAAGGTAAAGAAGCTGCTGCTATTGGGAATCAACAGTCTGTTCTCAACCCAGCACCAGCGAGATCCTTTAAAAAGTCAGATCATGTCATTCTTCACCTATAGCCCTTAGTGGCTCCCATTTCACACAGTAAGACCCAGGGGCCCCTGTCCCAGCTCTGGCTTCAGCTGGCTTGCTGCTCACTCTGCTCCACCCACCTGGCCTCCTTACTAAACTTTGAGCACATCAGAACATTGCCACCTAGGGCTCTGGAACTTGCCAGTCCTGTTCCCTGGAGCCTTCCCCTACATGCAGCATGACTCACTCCCTCACCTCCTTCAAGTCTCTTGCTCGGTGGGCCTTCCCATCTAAGACTGATTATCCCCCCTCCCTCCCTGACATACACACACCCTCTCCTACCCTCCTTTGTTTTCTCTGCAGAGAAACGTCATCAGCTGATGTATGATGTGTGTCCTCCCCTTTCCCCCCTGGAAGGGGGAAAGTAGACAACAAATGAACAAGTAAAATGTATTAGAAGCTCCATGAGGGCAGAGAATTTGTTTTTTCCTGTTCACTTTTTATCCCCTGGGCCTAGAACATAGCCTGCCATATAGTAGATACTCAACATAGATTGATCACTGAATATGGATCCCAACCATGTTCTCATATTTGTATAAGCTAGAATGATCTCTTGAGTAACAAGCTATACCTCTTCTAAAGAGCCAGGTAGGTACCTTGGATAAGGGCTAAGGTGCTGTGATGATGGACAGCTTCCTCTTGCTCTGTCTCCTGGTCCAGGCTGGTAATATTCTGGCCAGTGCTGGTTAGAGGGTGCCTGAGGAGATGGGCTTAGTTCTGGGCTGTGTAGAAACCGGGCTCCCTTCTACAGAGCACTCTGTGTGGCTTGTATGATCTTGGGCCAAACCAAACTCAAGACTTCCTACTGCATTTTAGAAAGGGTTTAGAATTCGGTCCAATCCAGTCTTCCTTAGTTCCATGTTCTTTTTTTTAATTTAAAAAATTTTTTTTTAACATTTATTTATTTTTGAGAGACAGAGCACAAGCGGGGAAGGGGCAGACACACACACACACATACACACAGAATCCAAAGCAGGCTCCAGGCTCTGAGCTGTCAGCACAGAGCCCGATGCAGGGCTCGAACCCACGAAGTGTGAGATCATGACCTCTGAGCCGAGGTCAGATGCTTAACCGACTGAGCCACCCAGGGGCCCTGCTTAGTTCTATATTCTTGAGGTATTTTCTTCCGTGTTGTCTTCTCTCAGCTGACAGTGAGTGTCTAGTTCCAGGCACATCATCAGAAATCTCAGAAGATGACATTTATAAACCATCTAGTGCCCAGTCTGAATGGATATAAAAGGGAGACGTTTGAAGCAATATGGGAAAGATAGAAAAATGACATGTTGGAGGTGGAAAAAGTATAAACAAAAACAGAAGGGAGGAAACGAGATGCTCAGAAATGAAATGCAGTCACTTGTTTTAATTTAGCTTGAATTCAGGATTCTAAGAACCCTTTACCAGGAACGTGTCAGGCTCCCCTCTGATAGAGTTGCTCCCTGGGTGACCGGATGAAACACAGGAGTCAGAATGAACCTGCACTGCTGCTGGCATCCGTGGGCAGGATGGAGAGATGGGGTCTGTGCTGAAGTTAGGATCTGTGGTGCACTGAGCACTTTGTGTCCTCTACCCTCACACTACTGTGTGTGTGGAATACTGAGCTCTTCTGTGGATGGAGATAGCAAGGCCAGGGGGTCAGGGAGCTGTCAGAGAAGGGTCATGGAGGGCAGGCACAGAGCCCCGGTGTGTGTGTGTGGCACCACAGCCTTGCTTGTCCCCATTACAGCATGTCCTGCCCAGAGGCCGTTGAGATCTGTCTGTGACCTGGAGGCACAATCAGGACATAGGTTAGGATGATATGGGCCACATCTGATGAGATTAAATATAAGAAATAAACATGGGCTCGTACTTGGGAAAAAACAAAACAGCACCTTAACTGCAGATATAGGTTGGGGTAAACATAACTCGACAGTGGCACATATAATGTGGATGATAGATTTGCAAGAAAAGCTGATACCGATTACACCAATTAGTGAAATAGCCTATGTACCAACCAGGTCTAAGATACACTGAACAGACTGCAGGTGAGGCATTAAGTGCATTTTGGGGGATCACACTTAGACACACATTTTGTTAAAAAGCACAAAACTGTTAGGCGAGGTGGGAATAATGAAAGGATTTGGAGGTGTTTAATCTAGAACATTTAGTTGAGAAGAATAGGAGAAAAGATTTGAAAGGGTAATAATTCCAAGAATCACCTGTTCTGGAAGTGATTCCAGAAAACTGCCCTAGAGGCCCTCAAAAAGTCAGCTGGGACTGGCCTTTAAAGATGGGATGTCCAGCTGTGCAGGACGTGTGAGTGCCTGTCCCTGGTGTGTTAGCACAGGCCAGAGGCCTAATTGGTGGGAAGCTCTTGGGCTATCAACTCCTTATGGCTCAGTTCACTTGGATGCCTTCTCTGTTGTCCTGTCTCTTCCAGGGATCTACAAACGCTAAGGAACTGTCATCCAAGGGAGTGAAAATCTGGGATGCCAATGGGTCCCGAAACTTCTTGGACAGCCTAGGATTCTCCAACAGAGAAGAAGGGGATTTAGGCCCAGTTTATGGCTTTCAGTGGAGGCATTTTGGGGCAGAATACAAAGATAAGGATTCAGGTGAGAAAACAGAGCAAAGCCTTAATTTCCTGAGCATCTGGTATACATGAGTTTGCTCCATTGTTTCTAGTGAAGTTGGGGTTGTAAGAAGCCAGTCTGGGGAGCTGATGTATATAGAACTTTGACCTTGTGAGAGGCTGTTTCAGATTCAGGTAGATCCCACTCTTGGTTGTTAGTTTTTATTGGGTGCTTGGTACTTTCTGTAGCTTGTTTCGCTAGCAGATATTGGTCTGCTGGTTGGTCAGTTGGTTGCTGTGTTGGGGAAGAAGGTAGGAGTTCATGCTGGGGGACAAAAAGAACAAGGATCGCCTTGTGGTGGCTTGATCTCCCTTTTTGATACTGAGCCACCCAGCACCCTTTAGGTGGAGCTTATGTAATAGCAGTTGTTGGGTTACCCTCTTCTCCCTGCCCTCCTGGGGTGGACAAGAAGATGAAACATCTTACTCCTGGATGGTGACCTTCCTCAGTCATTTGGTGGCACCACCTGCCCCAGTCCTTTGACCCTTCCTGTCCTGCTTGTCCATAGGCCAGGCGTTGCAAAAGCAAATGCCTACCTCCTCAGGGTGCGTGCGTGTGTGTGTACACATACATAGGAAGTAATAGTTTGCTAGCTGGACAGAAACCATTGACAGCACCTGTAGATTTATGTAAGTACCACAACCAAAATCTAGAACTGTGCCATCATGGTGCATCTTTTTTTTTTTTTAAATGTTTTATTTATTTTTGAGAGAGAGTATGTGAGCAGGGGAAGGAACAGAGAGAGGGAGACACAGAATCCAAAGCAGGCTCCAGGCTCTGAGCTGTCAGCACAGAGCCCAATGTGGGGCTCGAACCCACTAACGGTGAGATCATAACCTGAGCCAGAGTCAGATGCTCAACCAACGGAGCCACCTAGGCGCCCCTTTTTAATCTTTGTTACTACTTTTTCTGAAGCTGTGATTGTGACAGAACTTTCTTCTCTCCAAAATTAAGAGCTGCTAGACCAGAACCTAGTCTAACACCAATAAGTGGAAGTTTAACCAGAGTGAATATAAAGCTCCACATTCCTCAGACTTCTCAGCTTCCAGTTCCATTTCAGGAAGAAGTCAAGGAATTAAAGTCCAGAGACCAGAAATGGGAGAAAAGTACAAGGTGGTGTAATAGTTAAAGAGGTTTCCTGATGTTTATGGATCACCAGGGGTTTGGCTGCTAAATTTTATTTATTTATTTATTTATTTTTATTTATTTTTAAATTTTTTTTTAACATTTATTTATTTTTGAGACAGAGAGAGACAGAGCATGAACGGGGGAGGGTCAGAGAGAGAGGGAGACACAGAATCGGAAGCAGGCTCCAGGCTCTGAGCCATCAGCCCAGAGCCCGATGCGGGGCTCGAACTCACGGACCGTGAGATCGTGACCTGAGCCGAAGTCGGCCGCTCAACCGACTGAGCCACCCAGGCGCCCCGGCTGCTAAATTTTAATTTTAGATGTAAATAATGCTAGATCACAGAGAGGAATCCACCCACAGTCTTTTGTTAGTATGTTCCACAGCAGCAAAGTGTGACAAGAATGGTTGATGGCTATAGAGACAGTCCGTGGGACCACTGGAAGAAACCGATTGCTGGGATTGGAGAAGGTTAGGAAGGGGAGGGGTTGCACCATGACAGACTGAATATTTAAAAGACTCTTTCATAGAAAAGAAAATAGACTTTGTTATGGCTCCAGAGAATAGACCTAGGAGCCCTGAACTCAACATCACCCCACGAGAGCTGAGCAATTTGTAGAGTGGATTAGATACCTTGTAGTGTGGCCACAGGGGGGCTGTGGTAGACAGTGGTGGATGGCCTCTAAGGTCATCTCATAAGATCCTGTGATTGATACGTGGACATGTTTTCTCTTTTTTGACGATTCTACAGATTATTCAGGTCAAGGAGTAGACCAACTGCAAAAGGTGATTGACACAATCAAAACCAACCCCAATGACAGAAGAATCATCCTGTGTGGTTGGAATCCAAAAGGTTGGAAGCATCCCAATTATTGTCTTGTGTCCTAACTGTAACATTAGCACAAAGGGAACCCATGTAGAGGCTACCGAGAGGAGGCTGGATCCTGGGAACCACCACCCCCAGCTGCATGGCTGATATGACCCTGGGCAGGTCACACTTGGCCCCATTTTCACTTTCAGATGATGGGGTTGGATGCAGATGATTTTAATGTGTGTATTTATACTTATTCTTACTCCAAAGAGGGCTTTAAATTACCTATAAAAATACACCAAGGATTTTAACAGTTTAAATTGGGGCAGATGAAGTTTCATGTACCTGCCACCTGGCTGTTAACATTTTAACAGTTGTATTATAAAATTAAACTGACCAAGATGTAACAAATATTACCCAGAGTCAAATATTTGCTTTTATAATAGAGACTTTGAATACAGGACGGTGCCTGAGATGCACACCTGTGGTCCTTGTAAATGAATGAATTCCTCCTGTACTTGTAGTTTGGTGCCATGAAGGTAGCACAAGTAATTTCAGCTTGGATCAAAGAGTGTTGCTTCAGTTGTAAATGGACATCTGCAGAAGTCTTCTGTTGATGGATGGGTCACCGTAGGTGTTGTTCCATCCTCAGGATTGGAATGGTCTGCTCTTGACATAGGGGGAGGTGTGGGTCATGGGGGGGGGGGGGGTGTCACTGGCCCAGTGGCTTTTTCTCATGATCTCCCCCATGTGAGTTGTCTTCTGTTTCTCTCCTGTTTTACTCTGTGTATAGCTGCATTCTTTAAAACCACCAACTCCTCATTTTCCTTTGTGCTGGCTCCTCAGATCTTCCTCTGATGGCCCTACCTCCGTGCCATGCTCTTTGCCAGTTCTACGTGGTGAACGGTGAACTGTCCTGCCAGTTGTACCAGAGGTCAGGAGACATGGGCCTGGGTGTGCCCTTCAACATCGCCAGCTACTCCCTGCTCACCTACATGATCGCACACATCACAGGCCTGAAGGTGAGCTGCTCTCTGGAAGGAATGATTGCTACCAGCCTAAAGCATTGAGCTCTTAGATTCTTCAACGTGGAAAAATTAATTGCAGAGTATTCAGTGTCTGATTACTTTTAAAATGTGCTCTAGGTAATTAAGAAATGAACTTGCTCACCTTGCAGCCTCCCATGGAGCTTTCCTGTCTTTGTGGTCTGTATAAACAAGCAGGTTTATATAGTTTATAATATAAGACAACTCTTAATGAATACCACCTTTTCTCAAAAGCTACACTGGTGAAATTCTTTTCTAAAAAGCCTTGGAATGTCTGCATAGTCTACGTAATGTGCTTTCAAATGATGTGTTTTAAAGGAATTGAAACTAAGAACATTTACCATTTTTGCTTGCTCCTGTGCGATTTAGCCAGGTGACTTCATACATACTTTGGGAGATGCACATATTTACCTGAATCACATTGAGCCGCTAAAAATGCAGGTAAGAATGATACCGGTCATGCTTTGGAGTTTGGTAACCTCTCTTGATAAAAGGCTGCCTTCTAGAACATCCCTCATATAACAGCCCTTCTGCTCTGTGCTGTGGCAGATAAGATGGCCTGTTCCAACTACAGGGCTTCAGCTTAGGGATGGTGGTGGGCAGGGACAAGGCGGACACATTTTAGCACCCACAGACACTTAACAGTGCTGGGAGGTACTAGATACCGGGACCAGAGAGGGAGAGCCCGTATTTGGACCAGTGGGTTTGGGACCTTCCCAGAGGTAGCATTTTCAACTCATATTTTTACTTGAAGGAAAATTTAAATGCAGATGTTTTCCCATCATATGAAATACCATACTTAGGTATTAACTTTCAAAAGTCTGTTCAAATCCTGAGTTATAGCAGCCAACAAATGATTTTAAATGGCAATTAAAAAATGAGTGTCTAGGGGTACCTGGGTGGCTTGGTTGGCTGAGCATCTGACTCTTGATTTCGGCTCAGGTTGTAATCTCATGGTCATGGGATTGAGCCCTGAGTGGGGCTCTGCGCAGGGCATGGAGCCTGCTAGGGATTCTTCCTCTCTCTGCCCCTCTCCTGCATCCACACGTGCTCTAAGAAAATAAAATTAAATAAGTCTAATGCTTAATGATCCCCAAGAAAAAAAATTTTGAACCGAAACCCTTTTAGCCCCTTCCAGGTGAGATCCAGGTTTTGAAAGTTCCTCCTTTGAGGGAGTTTAGCTGCTTTTGTTTAGAGGGTAACTTCAGGGTTTACCCAGTTGCCTCTCTGGCTGTCTGCTCCAGTCTGGACAGAATAACGTGAGGTTGTAACCCGTGTGCCTGCCCTCAGTGCCACCATCTGTTCATGCCAGGAACACCAGCTTGCATCCCTTTCTGTTGTCAGATGTCACATCTTACATTGCCCTCACTGCCAAGGACAGTTGGGATAGGGATTTGGGGACTCCTACTCCCATACTGAGCACTGTAACTTCTGAGTAGTTACGGATTTGAAAGTAAAAGATTGCATCCTGTCCTTAATAAATTTACCAAGAACAGCCAATTATGAGATGAGCCACAAGGCTCCACCCGATGTGATTCCACATAATATCCTTCAGTCCCCACTTGTGGGAGAGGATCAGTTATATTCCAGTAGTGCTGCATAGGCAGGGACAGGTGTCCATACTATTACAGTCCTATGAAATAATATTTTGTTGATAAAATACTGTGTACTTGTCTCAGAATTAAAGCAGCTTGCACTGATAATGGCAAAATAACGATTTCCTATTGTTTTTAGCTCCAGCGAGAACCAAGGCCTTTCCCAAAGCTCAGAATCCTTCGAAAAGTTGAGACAATTGATGACTTCAAGGCTGAAGACTTTCAGATTGAGGGGTACAATCCTCACCCCACTATTAAAATGGAAATGGCTGTTTAAAATGCTATTAAGGGAGATATCAGAAAGATACTGATTCTTGAGGGATTAGACTGAATGCCCGGATGAAAGTTATTTCACCCTAAAGAAAGAAAGAACTAGGTCAGAAGTCTATTGGTGACCGGCAGTTACACTTGATTAGCTTTTGAGAATGTTGCCACTGGCCAACAGTTCTCTTACTAACAAACGACCTTGAGTTTGGTTAACTCCCTGGGGATGTGTGAAACTGCCAAGATTAGGGATAAAGTAAGGAGAGTAAAAATTTATATGCTCTTAAAATGTGTACCTGCATTTCAATCCCACATTTTTATGAAGCTCAGTGCATTTCAATTACATGAAAACTATTCCCCCAGATTTGAGCAAGCTGAATAACACCAGCATGCATGATAATGTATAGTTGTAGTTACGAACATTTAAAGTTACTTGCTTTATATATTGCTATAATAAAGGAGTGTTGTGCATTCATCTGGTGTTTTGTTTTTTAATTTTTTTTATTCTGTATTGCCATTCTGCTCACTGCTTGCCTAAAATAGATTTAACTGAACCCTCCTAAATAAACATATGCTGTATTCTCGTTTGGATCCTGCTTAGAGGGTTAGTATATTTTAGAAATGCTGACTAAACTGTATTTTGCCCTGTTTTTCTGCAGTTCATCTAATTCTGGCTGCATTTTATCATTAGCATTTAATGACCATTTAGGATAAAGGTTTACTTAAGGGTTATGGAAAAATAATACATGAAATGCCATTTTCATGCTCATTACTGCTGCCATAGTTTCAGTATCATGTGAATCCTCTACTGATAGATTTAGACTGAGCAAGAATAGAAATGCTAAACCACTCCAGGGCTTATCCGTGAAATCCTTTTACCTTTGTTACACGCCAGTTACCTTCGTGACACACACATGGCACTGCAGGACTATTTTTTTACCCTGCTCATTTCTGACAGATGTTAGATAGAATAAGGCATTGTTCCAACAATTAAATAACCTGCTGCTTATTTTCAAAGTGCAATTTAATGTCTAGGTACCAGCACTTGATAGAAATTTTGTAAGAACATCTTTCTGGATTTTGAGTTAAATCTAAATTTGTTTAAGGATTAATAAAGAGAATATATGTTTATTTGCTAAAAGAATTAAGTAATAATGATGACTGAGCTGATTCCTGAGGTCAACAGGACTTTCAGCTGAATTTGTTTTGATTGCTAGGGTGATTTTTCCCCCGTTTTTGTAAAACCATACCCAAAAAGTTTTAAGCCTTTTTACTTGAAAAAGGAAAGAGTATTGGGGCTGAACATTTAATTATTTTGAGCAGCAAGAAGTTTCTTCCAGACTTCACCATCTGGATATTGGTGTTTCTTTACAGATTCCTCCTTCATTTCTGTTGAATAACCAGCATCCTATCAAAGACAAAAAATAGAGTAGTGTTAATTACCACCCAGAACAAAACTCACTTATGTATTTCTGCTGCCTGTAGAGATGCTGTTTTCAGATTGTTTGAAATGAGGAACACACTACTGGCTGCTTCTCAGGATTAAACTAATCACACTTCCTTTGACAATTCAATCTCTTGTTGGTGAAAACGAACCCCAATGTCTTGGACATGGTGAAGATTAATGGTCCAGATAACACAACCACAGTCTCAACGTTTCAGTTCACTAACCTCCAGGTGGTGCCATGTTTGTTTTTTGTTCTTTTGGTTGGTTTGTTTTTGCACAAGAAATGCATTTTAAGGTCTCAGCTGGTGTCGGGAAGAAAGGCCTGCATTAGAGAAGCCTTGTCGGAGCAGTTTCACCCTCAACTCCTGACCTTTGGGCCTTGGGAATTTGATATTGCTAACTAAGGAGCCATTTGTAATTTTTAGATACTGAAAATAAACTCTAAGGAGACAGAGCTTTGTGCTCCAGGGTCTAACCCACAAGAACAAGTCTACCAGGGGCTGGCAGTGCTTCCTCAGGGAGGCCTCTCTGGCCGAGCTCACCTTAGGAGGCATGTAGGAAGCCTTCTTGATCGTCACTGGATACCTGAAATGTTCATGCAGGTGGTCGACATATTCGCACATCCTAGGAGGAAGGAATCAGATTGGGGCAATAATGCCTTGCGTTACATCATTTATGTGGTACTAACTGTCCAAGCAAAGGGGTGAGTACCACTAAAGAAAGGGTGGACTTGATCTGGCACAGGTTTCTATGCAAATCTTTCAACCTCTGCCTCAGGTCCTTCCCATCTGCAAAATAAAGTAATATGAGGGCTTGGTTGAAGTCTCCTCATGTGGGTACCAAAAGTCTCTTGTAACTACGGATGGTCCCTGACTTAGGATGGTCTGACTTAAGATTTTTTGACTTCATGATGGTGCAAAAACCATACGTGTTCAGGAGAACTGTATTTCAAATTTTGAGTTTGGATCTTTTCCTGGGTTCGTGATGTGTGACACGATCCTCTCTCATGATGCTGGGCTGTGGCACAGCAGACCCCAGTCAGCCACGCCATCATGAGGGTCAACAACCAGTATACTGACAACCGTTTGTACCCATACAACCTCTCTAACACTTTTAGCACAGTATTCAATAAACTGCATGAGCTATTCAACACTTCATTATAATACAGGCTTTGTGTCAGATGATTTTGTCCAACTTTAGGCTGATACAGGTGTTCTGAGCATGTTCAAGGTAAGCTAGCCTAATCTATGATGTTCAGTAGGTTAGGTGTATTAAATGCATTTTTAAATGTATTTTTAATGTTAATATTTATCAATAATTGATAACAATCTATTACTATATATTAGTAATCAATATGTTATGCTGGGTTTGTCAGAATGTTAAGCCATCTTCAGCCAAGAAAGATCTGTAAAGGTTTTATTACTCCCATCAGTTTAGACTCTATAAGTATCTGGGATTATTTGGGTGCCTTTAGCCAAAAGTTAGATGAATAGACTAAAATCACCAAATGAGATCCCATCCAGCTACACACGATTTAGAAGAAGAGCACAGGTTTTACTACCAGACTGGTCTGTGTTCAGATTTGAGGTCAGCTACCTTCTAGTTTTGTGACTTGGGGCAAGTAACCTAACTCTGCCACCTTGCTTTAGCCACAGGTTAATGAACAGCCACGACAGGCAGCCCGTGTGCCCAGTGCTGGGAATTCACAAAGTACCTGGTGAGACAGGGCCTCATGGTTTCAGTGGACACAGAGACTAAGTTACCGACTAGAATATGCACTATGTGTAATCTACAAAGAACAGGCTACAGATGAAGAACCAGCCCCATGGGAGAGGATGTTCTGGCCTTGAAGGATGAGCAGGGAATGGGTGTTCCACGCAGTCGTAAAGCAGGGGTGCTGAGCTGCGCCTGCGACTTGCAGCTGCTCTGCATGCACAGCAGCATCCCGGCAGTGAGGTGTGCTGCAGGAGGGTGGCACCAGGCACTTCTGCCCACTCCTGGGTGGTCGCAGCGCACTGCTCTCGGGGCTCGCCCTCCTCCTCTCGGCTCTCCAGATTGGCAGGACCTTTCAAGGTTGACCTTCCCTTGGTCCCACCCTCAGAACAGAAATGAGAGGGGCAAAAGCAGAATAGCCCAGGAATGTTCACTTCTTATCGAACAAAATATTTCAGACATAAAAGGCAGCATCTGTCTACTCACCACCTGACTTGAGACAGGTACTATATCACTGAAGCCCAGTCTAAACCCTCACGGATCCCATTTCTCTCTCATGGTCCTGCATTTGGTGTTTACCGTTCCCATGCACGTTTTCTATGCTTCTGCCATATAAAGATCACCTCTAGTGATCTTTCGGCGATACCACATTTAATTCCAAGAGGAAAGAAATGCATAGTAAAGCCGTATGTGTGCAGATGATCAGAAGACTGTCTTAAAGTTCACCTGGGATGTGTTGAGAAACAAGATGGAACCAGATGCAGCCAGATTACAGAAGACTACAGCGTTGAGACCAGGAGATTGTACAGAAGCAGAGAATACACACATGATGAAAGCAAGGCTTTAAAAAGGAAGGGGTTCTGGTTTCCACCTGGTAGCAACCCCCACCCACCCACCCATCACATACTTAGAAAACAAAGGCAGCTACCAAAACCCCACCCCCATGAAAGAAAAAGAGCTCTGTCCACTGCTCGGGCTCCAGTTTAATTGCTGCATGTGAAGAAGAGGAAGCAAAACCAACTTGGCCTTTGAGTTATAGGATGTGGCAATGGACAGAGTTCTTAGCGCCTCTGGTCGCCAGAGCAGAATTTTAAAAGGTCTGGCCTGGACCGAGGGACACTACTGAAGCTAACTCCACATTACTGACCTGTTTTTAAGGCTTGCAGAAACTGATATGAAGTCAAATATAATCAGGTGCTGTACCAATTCACAGAGGCCAACTCCACCAGCATGGGGGCAAACGGGAACTACAATAAAGACAGATTTCTACTTAATGCCAGGTAGGGTGGGGGTGGAGATGAAAGAGAACCTCCAGGTTTTCTCATTGCCCACAGGTGATTATGTCATTCATTAGTATACAGGGATGAAACTCCAGGATAAAAATCGTCAAAGAGCCCTTGATTAAGCCGAAAACAGTCCCTAGGGAGGGCCCCACGAGTGTGTGGTGGGCAGGAAATGGAGGTTTGGTGCGCAGCTCCAGGGTGCCCTTACTTTCAAACTTTTTGGCCATCAGCAACACTGAGAGGTTTTCATTGACACTTCCCAGCCTGCAGCTGTCAATCTGGAGAAACTGCAGGGCTTTCACTTGGAGAAGCTGCTTAAATATGACTCTATTGTGGCACTGGAAATAGAATTAAAATAAAACCAACAGAATGGGGCACCTGGGTGGCTCAGTCGTTGAGCGTCCGACTTCAGCTCAGGTCATGATCTTGCGGTTCGTGAGTCTGAGCCCCACATCAGGCTCACTGTGGTCAGCCTGTCGGCGCACAGCCTGTTTCGGACCCTCTGTCCCCTTTCTCTGCCCTTCCACCGCTTGCACTCCCTCCAAAATAAATAAACATTAAAAAAAAAAACTGTTTAAAATAAAACTAATTAGAAGAGTCAGCTTTGGCCATTAGGGTATCTACACCTGGCAATGCGCCAATTCCAAGTCACTCCTCAGCGGCCTCTGGAAGCCTGGACTGTATCTAGTCTTTGTTTTCACCTGCGTGAAGCAAGCCCTGATAATACAAGCCGGGGACCTCGCTGCTCACTGCTTTATAAATCCATTAGTGGAATGGTCACACCACGGTCATGCTAAAGTCACATCAGCTTGACATCTAGTAAGGAAATGCTGTCATAGTGACTGGCAAGTGGGAAGTGAAGCAAACATCAGGATGAAATATGGTGATGGCGATGAGCAGGTGGTTTGGACGACAAAAAACACGGCTAAACAGCATTGCTCCTTTTGCTGGGAAAACTGAGAATCTGTTCCTTCACACTGCTCTGCTCGTGGGTGGACTGCCACAGGTTTTGGCAGGCATTTGTGCTTCGTTTTATAAGCACAAAGAATGAACGCAATAATGTTTACTCCGTTTGGAAGCTGGCTTTCTTAAAACCATACAGTGCATCTTATGCCCTTGCATGAGCAGCTTTAAATTGCCGCCTTGTGAATTTTGATTAGATACTTTGAAGAAGATAAATGGCCTTAGTCATATAAATTGTGGGAAAAGAGACAAACTTTTGACTGTATCTGACTCCAGGCTCTACTGGACGTGCTGTAAAATATTCAGAAATTTCCCCATTTCTGAAATTAAAACTCCCCAACTCGGGGGCACCTGGGTGGCTCAGTTGATTAAGTGTCTGACTCTTGATTTCGGCTCAGGTCATGATCTCATGGTCGTGGGATCCAGCCCCACATCAGGCTCTGTGCTGAGCATGGAGCCTGGTTGGGTTCCTCTCTCTCTCTCTCTCTGTCTCTTTCTCTCTGCCCCTCCACGACTCATGTTCGCTCCAAGTAAACAAGCATTAAAAAAAAGAAAAGAAAAAGAAAGCTTCCAAACTCAAAATAACACAGGTGATGTAACCTAATGTATGCCAGTGTCCTCAGTGGCTGGCCAGTGTGTACTGTCCCCAAGGAGATGTCATTTACCTGCTCTCCTGTGGCGACACCAATTCCTAGTGGGACCAATGCCTGTAAAATATAAGGCAACTTGATGTTATTTTCCTAAACCTTTAAACTGAAACTCCCAATGTTTAAAAATATTTACAGTTGTTTAACTACTTAGAGCTGAAGAAGGAAATGTCCCTGCTGTGGAGCCGTGTGAAGTTTAAGGAATGGCAGAAGGTGGTCAAGGGGATGATGTATGCACACAAGAGGGGCTGTGTGTGCCTACAGAGGATACAGTCAGCACTAGTTCATATGCTGCCGTTAGTTCCCTTCCTGGCTACAGTTCTGCAGATTCTCCCAACCCCCCTCTTCAGTAGTTGTTCTAGAGCCCTCTCCCTTCAAGCTCAGCAAGCGGTCTTAGATCCACTTTACAGGTCAGGGTGAGCTCATTCCTAACCTGGTGAAATGCTCACTTGGCAAGTGCTGGAGTCTTCTTAGCGTAGCACTGCTCTCTCAGTCCTACTGCCTGAAGCTACCTCACTTCCCTCCACTTGGGCTCCAGGCTGCTCTCCCCTGCCCCCACTGGGATTGCGAGGCCATAGGTACTCTCCTCAGGTATCAGTGGCACCAATAGCTAACATTGAGCTCTTACTAGCGTGGTGTGCTCTCAACTGTGTGGTGCTGTGTGAAACCGTGACTGAAATGACTGCTCATCACAGCCCACTGGGACAGGAATCATCATCACCCCCATTTCACAGAGGCAAAACAGGTTCAGGGCTAGCAACTGTTCCCAGATGACAAAGCTAGAAAGGGGTAGAGCCCAGGCTTGAACTCCAGGCCCACTCCAGAGCCAGGGCAGACATCTGAACCACTAGACAGAACCACTCCTCTACAGAAATGCCCTAGGGGCACCTGGGTAGCTCAATCGGTTGAGTGTCCAACTCTTGGTTTCGGCTCAGGTCATGATCCCAGGGTTGTGGGATTGAACCCCGCATTCAACTCCATGCTGACTATAGGGCCTGCTTGAGATTCTCTCTCCACTGCTTGCATTCTCTCTCTCTCTAATAAATAGATAACCTTTCATTTAGGAGCCAGGTATCCCCAATCCTGCTAGCTGTCGCGCCTCTAATGGAATATGTGGACATGGATGATTCATGGAAAACCAGAAGCCTCAGCCTCCTCGTCTCCAGGTCAAAAGTTAGAGCAGATGGTCGCTGAGGCACCTTCTAGCTTCCTTGTTTATGCTTTCGGGAACTTCTAATTTAAATGTTCTCGGTTCTTTATCTCAAAACAAAAAAAACAGAGTGGGGAAAAGTAGTAGAGAAGGGGGAAAGTCATTCACTCTACCATTTTAAAGAATATGTTTCTGACACTAAATAGGTACCAATGTTTATTTCTTCCTTTTAATCATTTCCTGAACCTGCTCTATTCTAGCTGCCCTCTCCCTTCACCACCTGGCCTCCTAGGTTACTGGGAAAGTCTCCTAGCTCTACTCTCTGCCTCCAGTTTCTTTCTGTCTGTTCCACACCTGCCCTGTACCCCGTGTCTCAATCCATCCTACATGTTTTTTCCCAGTGAAATCTTCCTTAATCCTATTCTCTCCTTCAAGACACTATGGTGGCTCACTGTGTTGGGCCACATCTTCTGCACAGACGGACCTGCTGTCTGGCCCCATGGACCCATCTTCCCCACAGCCCCTGTGCTGGGGATCTCCAGAGCCTGCTGTTTCTGTGGCTTCCCCGGCCTTGGTCTGTCTGCACCCACTTCATGGGATGCCTCCTGAGTGGATGGCCTTCCCCATGTAAACAAGACCTCAGATGGCTGAAACCCAGAAGAGCTTCTGAGGAGACCCTCCAGGTGGGCAGCGAGTCCCTGTGTAGGCAAGCGGGCAGCACTAGGGCATGGCTACCCCCATAAGAACCCTGAGGCAAACGTCTTGTTTCTCGAACCATGGCCTGTCACTGGACTCCTCCTCAGCTTTCAGTTCTGTTTAAATCAACACGGTCACCCCACGACTGCTGCTCACGTCTCCCCCACCTGCAGTACAGCTTTCCTCAGGGTCAGCTCTTGTCTTACCTCCACAAGGCCACTCCACCATCCCAGCCCACGCCTGTCTCTCCCTTCAGTGACCTTCTTTCTACTGTCCTCAGTGCCCCACCCAGCATGCCCCCATGTCTTACCTTCTTCTCTCCAGCTAGGCTGTGAAAGTGGGGAGAGTGGGAGGGCATCCCTCAAACACAGGCTTCTGTGGAGTGTCCCACATAAGAAGCTCATATGTTCATTTACTGAGAGAAATGGAGCAGAATGGCTCCAGTAGGACCTATGACTTCATGTAGGACACACTGAGGTATCTTTCCCAGAACTTGGAACTGACTGTCCTCACAGTGACAATTTTCAGATTAGGGGAGAGTATAGCAATGCAAAGTCACACCAGGGGAAAAAAATCTCCCAGGCAGGCAGGAATGGACTGTAAAGCAAGCGAACCTACGAACCCAATGTTGGGGAGGAAGGGTTATCAGAGGAAAACGTAAAAGGGGAGTAGGGGTGAGTGCTGACCGGGGCTGGGCAGGCAGGCACTGCCAGGGGAGGGGTGAGGCTTAAGACTCAACATGCCTGGTGCCAGAAGCAGGCACATCCATGCACTGTGGGGAGATGCGCGGGGCCACACTGGACTGACACCGTCTCATATTTAAATCGCACCACCAGTTCCTGTCCTGATTTTTCACTCACCCAACAGCCTCTGGTTTAATGTGGCTCCTTGTGGAGCTTGCTCTGGTCAGAGGATACAAAACTCTAGTGCTCCCAGAAGTTGGGAGTTCTCCTTATAAATTAACTACCTGGCATTCTGGCTTTATATATATCCATGCTGGACACCTGCCTAAAGGGAGACACCCCCTGAGAGAAAGGATGTTCTCAGATGCTCTGACATATCAGGGTGTCCCTAAACCGAAGAGGAAGGGAAGCCGGGTGGATTGGTGCAGGAAGTGTGTTGGTGCGAGGGCTCCAGGTAGCCTTCTCCTGGGCAGGCCTGACCTAGGCATTAGCTAAGTAAACCTTGTATTTTGAGTCCACCAGAGGAATCTGCACTTTTGTTTCGTTCTGGGGGAGTAAAATATTTTAGTATCAGTCAGATTTCTATATTTACAAAGTCTGGAGCCATGTCTATTAACCTTTGGTTTGTTGGCAGCCTTTCAACTTTTAGCAATGTACTGTCTCTAAAATATGTAAAAATGTAAAAGGGAAGAAGCAACGGGATTTTGGGATCTGTCAGACCAAACCCACAAACAAAAATACATGGCAGTAGTGACAGAGGCACGAGCGGCTTTTCTACCTTGGAAATGGTGGCATGTCCCAGAATGTCATCAGGGGAGGTGGGTTCTTCAATCCACAGTGGCTTGAACTGAGCCAGCTTTGACATCCACTCTATTGCCTCGGGCACATCCCAGCGCTGGTTGGCATCCATCATCTGCAGAGAGAGAGAGAGAGAGAGAGAGAGAGAGAGAGAGAGAGAGAGATCTTTCACCATGAGGTCTGCCTGGTACTGACTTGTGACAGGACTGCAGCTCTGAGGGAGGAAATGCTGTCACTCAGTGCCACCAACTGCTGAGCAAGACTTCCAGAGGGAGCCTGACATCTCCTCTGTGGAGGATCAGCATGCAGCCGTTACAAAAGGAGCCAAAGAACAGCCACCAAGACAGGCACTGTAGTTCTAGATGCGTCTTCTAGAGGAAATGCAACTCACAGAGCCACTGTGATGTCTGGAAGTGTCCTGGGCTAGGCTCAGGAGAAGTGCTTGCTGGCCCTGGAGCTCTGGCCCGATCTGCATTTAGGGCTTGGAAGTACACCTGTCTTGCAGTATTCATTGTTCTGGAAACTACTTTATCACATTCTGAGTCATTCATCGTCAGTTCTAAATTTGTTCACTAGTCATTTATTGACTATTGCCAACTATAAGTCTGGCACAATAATAAATAACCCAAACTCTACCATTTATGAAGCACCTACTCAACTGGGTATTTTATGACGCAGTTCATATTAACTCAGTTTACAGAAAAGAAAACTGACATGCAGAGAAGTTAAGGAACTTGCCAAGAACAATTAGCCACGTAAATAGCTAGTTCAGATCCAGGCCTCTTTAACTCCCAGGCCCTGGCTCTCTGCATGTGGAGATCCTGCCTGGAAGTCAGGTGCTGGGTATGCAGAGACTAAGACAGGGCCTCCCCAACCCTGACATTATCACGCTTTGAGAAGACAGACACGGAGGTGGGTATCTCTAGTAGAAAGTGCTGAGTGGTAAGAGTTTCCACAGGGGGCACTATGAAAACCAGATGATAGGACACCTAGAATCAATTGTACCACAAATTACTTGGAGAAGGATGGCCCCTTAAAAGTAGCATTAACTCATGTATAAATAGTGATACTTCTTATCCTAGGTCAAGGACCCAATTCCTATTTTAGTTAACTTAGGAAACATGCCTCCCAAACTCCACAAAAACATCCTGTGACTTTATAAAAATATTTTACGTGTAATAAGAAATCTCTTATAAAAATAGTCAGGAATGACTGATCCTTACGTTTATCTCAGCAAAGTCTGGCATCTCTTCAACATTGGCTCCCTGAGACTGGCCGACCTGACGGACCAGGCGGGACGTATTTTTTCGGGGGAGTCAAACAATGGCACACTGGGGCTCCAAGGGGAGACCTGCTTGCTCAGGCACTTCTGTGCCGGCAAGCAGGAGTAATCCCTAAGCCTGATCTTACGCAAGCAATTCTGCAGAACAGACATTTTAAACTATCAGCTCACACAAATCTGTACTTCCTCTCTCACTCAGCTTTAAAATTCCCAGTGTTCTTTGGGGCACCTGGGCATGGCTCAGTTGCGTAAGCATCTGACTTTGGGTCAGGTCATCATCTCATGGTTCAAGTCCCACATCTGGCTCTGTGCTGATTGTGTGGAGCCTGCTTGGGATTCTCCCTCTCTCCCTCTTTCTCTGCCCCTTCAGCATGCTCTCTCTCTGTTTCAAAATAAATAAACTCTAAAAAATAAAATAAAATTCCCAACAGTCCTTAATCCTTGCTTGAAATGAGTTGCATATTGGCCCAAGACACAGGCTTCACGCAAGGCTTCTCAACGGTAGGGGAGGACATTTACCAACGTCTTCTCGGGTCCAATCATGTTTCTGATGAGTCGGCACCTACGGATGTCATCCTGGAGATCAGCACCCACTTTTACCTTAAACCTGTAAAATAAATGCGGTTTGGTAGTTTGGACGTGTCCTGACGTGACAAAGACACGTGGATTTTCTGCAGAAGCAGCCGCCTCTGTCAATAATTCACAGGTCATATCTTCTAATAACCTTTTGCCCTTTCCTGGTCAGTCCCAGACAAGTCACTTGAAAATAATCTGGCAAACGTATCAGGGCAATAAGGCTAAACCACCCGCTGACCCAAAGTCTAAGAACTAGGAGAGCAGTCAGATTTTTAATAACACTGAGTTTTTACTGTGCCATGACAAGGAATTAAGAACAAAAGCCAGAATTGGAATTAAAGAGAAGTGCCTGTCACATCCTGAACGTAAAGAGTATGATTGATAGGGGGTGCCTGGGTGGCTCAGTCGGTTAAGCATCCGGCTTTGGCTTAGGTCATGATCTCACAGTTTGAGGGTTCGAGCCCTGCATCCAGCTCTGTGCTGACAGCTCAGAGCCTGGAGCCTGCCTCAGATTCTGTGTTTCCCTTTCTCTCTGCCCCTACCCTGCTTGCACGTGCTCTCTCAAAAATAAACATTAAAAAAAATTAAAAAAAAAAAAAGAGTATGACTGATAAAATACCTCCAGCTGTGCAGAGGTTTATACAAGGGCTTCATCCTGAATCAATGCAGTGAAAGGTCAGCCTTCCCTAGGTATGCAGAAAGAGGGAAGGTGCCGGCACTTCCTGAGCGCCTGCTATGACTCCCATTGTGCTGATCCTTTTCAGATACCGCAACTTTGAGGAGAATCATGAGTTAATATTATTCCCATTTTATAGAGAAAGAAAATAAGGTTCAGACAGGTTGGGCCATTTGCCCATTATCACACAGCAAGTACCTGTAGGGGATGAGGGGAAAAGGCAAGAGGCTGATTCCAAATCCATCATATCCCAAGCCTCTTTCCAATGCTTCATGCTGCCTTGTTCAAATTCTCACTTCCCGACCCTTCATTTAGCTGAGGAGTTAACAAGAATTCAGTGCCTCCCAAACTTTAGCGTGCACACAAGTCACCCTTTGACATGGGATCTTGTTAAAATGCAGATTCCTGAGCAGCCGGTCTGGGAAGAGGCTGGACTGCCATTTCTGACAAGCTCTCAGGAAATGCTGATGCTCCTGCTCCAGACCACACTGGCAGCAGCAGGGGGCCCGTGGCCAGACTGAGAGTCACGCAGGGAGCCCAGGAACCTATTACAGAATGTGCCACTGTGCGCTAAACTGGTAGACTCATGGTGACCACATCACGAGATGATGGTCCCTCTATGTCCTGCATTATGTTAGGTTTTGGGACCACTGACAGCCACAATGTATCCAGAGGAAAACCCTAGGATGCCCAGGGGTCCATATCTGCCCAGCAGAGACAAGCAGAGAAGCGCCAACAGTTGGTCTGGAGAGAAGCAGCCTGGGGAGGAGAAGGGCCACTACTCCAGGGGAAGAGGAGACGCTTGGAGACTCTGCAGAGAACTGGAACCAGTAGCTGCAAGTTACAAGAAAGTGAAGGACTCGATACATTTTGGGACTCTTTCTAACACACGGAGCCCTCAAACACTGCAAAAGCTCCTTGCAAGTTAGGCTCACTGCCTCTGCAGGTTTTCAAGTGGAAGCTGAGTCAATGCTTATTACTGATAGTAAAAGAGTGGACTTCTCCGGCGCCTGGGTGGCTCAGTGGGTTGAGCATCCAGGTCTTGGTTTCAGCCCAGGTCATGGTCTCACATTTCGTGGATTCAAGCTCCGTATCAGGCTCTGTGTTGATGGTACAGAGTGTGCTTAGGATTCTCTCTCTCCCTCCCCCCTCTCAAAATAAATAAGTAAACTTAAAAAAAAAATTTTTTTTCAAGAGTTGATTTCTATTCTGGACTGGTGTTTGAAATTGATGATCTCCAAGGTCTGTTTCTCCAAGGTCTTAGGGTTGTAATTAGGACTCACATCTCATCTTTGGAGAAAGCCTGGTCTACAGTGAGACTTCTCCTATGTATCCTCCATGTGAGACTGCTCCTGGATGAATCTGGGCCGCCCTGGTGCCTTTTGTTCCTGGCCCATCATGCTGCTAACTGGGGCAGTGAAGCTTGTTACCACACAAACAAGTTACCTGGTCCAGCCGTCCTGCAGGGCCTCGGTGCAGAGCTGCGGGGAGAGGAGCACAGCCAGCATCACACACCGCAGAGCTCCCCTTGGTCTAATGAGGACCCCAGATATCCCTGATCTGGTTTCATATGCACTTACGGCAGCAGCAGGAACCGGAGGAACAGCTATGTGTTGATGCATTAAGAGCACAGTTTAGCCAACAGACCATAACTCTTTGTACCCATAGGATGACTTTCTTTCCTCATCTCTATGGGAACAATGTCTTTAATTGTTCACACTCCTCAAAGGGCAATGGAGCACTGATATCCCTCTTGTTAAAGCTAGGATATCCTGCAGCATCCAGAGAACTAATGGATGTGAGGGTAACAAACAGAAGCTAGTCTTTCTCTCAGCTGCAGGTACAGTGCAGTGGGATCAACCTCACACTGACTGCAGCCAAGTACCAGCCACGGGGCCACAAGCGTCACACAACTCACAGCTTTTATCTGGAGCCTCCAAACCACCCACAAGACCCGTATTATTTCCCCATTTCACAGTGAGGAAACCGAGGCTCAGCATGGTTAGGTGTAACACTGCACGACACTACACTGCTGTCTCTGCCTGGGGTCAAATCCCGGACTGTCCCCTTCCAGAACCCAAGGTGGGACATACAAGGTCACAGAGTCCCATGCCCACAATATGAGTGGCTTTACTTTTCCTCCAGGAGAAGTGCTTTCAGAATGAGGCCTTGGATCCACAATGATCTAGAAGGGCTAACAAGAAAACTCCAGAAAGCCAGGAATATAAAACCTGTCTACAAAACCAGCTTCGGATGCCCACCTGCTTCAGCGTGTCATCCGAGTACCCCAGCCAGGCACATGATGTCGTGTAGGCAGGGTAGCCATGCATCAGCATTTGCCTTTCTGTGGAAACACAGAGCTTGTCAACATTTGTGCTTGCCAGGGACCTTCAGGATTAGAATTGCCTGTAGCTAAGCTGCTGCCCCCAGAGAATCCAGCAGTTCTCCTTCTGACCTTGCCTTTCACATGCACCCAGCCCCAAACCCAGCCTTTGGTCACATTCACAATCATGCAAATACCAAGGCTGTCAAACTACCCCAGGTCTTCCTGTCACACCCAGGACACATCCAGATGCAACCGCCCATCAGAGGGCCTGGCTGCTGGGCACGAGGCATTTGGGAAGACGATATGAACCCCCAGACGAAAGGGACATTCAAAAGGGCAGTGACAGCAAAAACAATGAAGGAAATTTCCTCACCACCCACCTCTCTCTTTTTTGCCAATTTGACCTTTCTGCAGTATTCCTGGGGAAAAAAAAAGTATCATCACTTTTTTAGACAACAAAGCATGCATGCTATATGGTAGGTATGGTATGCCACATCAGTGGTACCAGAAAACTTCAGTTCTGTCACTTGAGTATGACTCACCATAGGCTTCCTCCTCAGTCAGGACGTCTGTGATGTACCTGAAATCTATGCAGGATAACAGCATCCTGGGCTCCTGGCAGTGTGACAGGAGAGGGGAAAGGCCCAAATCAATTCACAAATGGCTTATGTTTCTAAGGATGTGCTTACACTGATACGTGGGATTACCCTTTCCAGGAAAGGACCTTTGGGATTTGTGTTAAATTGTTTGATGCTGTCATTCCTTGGTGTAGAGCCCTTCAGAGGGTCAGGGCTGACTCCCAAAGACATCCTCAGGTGCTCCCGCTGCAACCCCCTCCTCCCTCCCCGTCCCTTCCCTCTCCTGACACCTAGGCTCCAACCATCCCAACTAACATGGCTTCTGGAAAGAGGATCCGGCATGAGGCAAGCACTCAGCATGAGTAAGTGGATAGATGAGCGTCTGGTATCTCTCTAGACATCATTGCTCTACACATCAGGGCTGACTGGGATACTGGTGCAGCTCAGCAGGAGAGGAAAGAAGGCTGGTATCAGAGCCAGGCTCCCTGGGTCAACCCTATGCCCACTATTTATTAGCAGGATGACTGTGGTCAATTTTTTCTCTTGTCAAATTGGGTAATTCACTTCACCAAGAGGTACAGAATGGATTAAACATGGGAGGCCACCCTGAACCATCACTGGCTGTTCTCTCCCCGCCTCTTCCTGCCCCATGCTCACTGCTCTGGCCACACTGGCAAGGCCAACATCTCAGCTGGGCCTCTGGTTGAGACCCCTCCCCATTTCAGTCTAACAGTTGGGAAGCAACCAGTAGCTTCACTCCCTCTCAGGTTTTACTCTGACCAACAGTCCTCCACTAGTCTGTCAAAAATTGTAAAAGCTCAGGGCACCTGGGTGGCTCAGTCAGTTAAGTGTCCTACTCTTGATTTTGGCTCAGGTCATGATCTCTCGGTTGTGTGATCGAGCCTTGTGATGGGTTCTGCAATGGGCATGGAGCTTGCCTGGGATTCTCTCACTCTCTCTCTCTCTCCCCACCCCCCGCCCCTCCCTCAGTCACCTGCACATGCACTCTCTCTCTCTCAAAATAAACATTTTAAAAAATTGTAAAAAAAACTCAACGCTGAGGTTCTGCCTCTTTTAAGACTATCGGCCACTACTGAAACAGGAAATAGAATCCATAAGAATGAAGCCACACCTCTCTGGTGCCTCTCAACTCATTCAGTTTGGGGAGTCGCCTCCTACACCCCCTGAAAGCCTAACCGTAAGCCTAGAGGGTGGCTCATGTCCTTCCCCTTCAGATGGGGCCCCCAGGCCACCTGCAACCATGTCGATGGTGTGATATCCACCTGTCTTTACTTTCTCCCAGAGAAGAGACGATGTCTGCTGACCAACAGTCTTCAAAGCCAAGGTGTTCTTTGTTTTTCCCAAATGGTGATGTCAAATAATAACAGGGCCTTCATCTGCTGGCTACCAGGATTTTAGTGACCACATAAGACATCACCCTAAGGCAGCTGATGCTCAAAGAGATTAAGTGACATGCCTCAGGTCAACCTGCCAGAAAGTAGAGGAGCCCACATTCAAAGCCAGGTCTGCCTGGGTCTGAAGGTCACCCTCCTTAACTTGCCCATTGCCCAGCTTTTTTTCCTCCTCCCCTGGCAGGCACTCTTCCCTGCCACAAACAGGACAAGGAAGAAGGAAACACAGAGGTACCTATCTTCAGCGTTTGGCTCCTTCTCTTCCGGAATTAGATAATGGAGACCACAACACTCTAAATTCAAAGTGACCAGATGACATCTTAATAATAACATCTTGCTCTTCAGAGTTTGTGAAACACTTTTATCATTTGGTCTTTCAACCAATTCTATGAAGTTCTCAGAGAAGTGATGATTATCCCCTTTTCATAATTGGGAAACAGAGGCTCAGAGAATTTGCATTACATGTGAAGCCTCCACAGTGGGGGAGGCAGGACCCAAACTCAGTGCTTCCCATGGACCACTGTGTGTGGGCACACCCAGCTGTTACCTCAAATACCAGAAAAGAAATATTAGGGTTTACTGGGGTTTTACTTTACCATCACTATGGCGATCCACAAACAATTCTGAATATATTTGCTGCTTTACAAAAGGCAAGTAATCCACGAAATCCATCTCATTTATACTGCAAAACTATTATAATTGTTTAACGTTATAATGTTAAAGAATTTACTTACCATGTCAACAAGTAACTTCCACAGAGGCTTGGGGGAAAAAAAAGAATTTTAAATCATGTGTAAAGTGCCCACTTTTTCCCCTGAAAGTAAACTCAAACTCTCACTTTCAAACACCTGCCCACCAGCCCATGGGCACACCCGGATCTCTAATGCTGCCTCCTGACTCCTCACCTCTGCTGCTCTCACATTTCTTTCTCAGCCCTTTCTAACCTACTCCTATGGTTTCCTAACTACTGCCACGGAGAAAACACATCAAACAAATTTCCACATTGCTTTTGGAGGCCTGCATCTTTGGTCTTTAGAAGGCTCTCGTAGAGGAACTATTTAGTCCTCTGCCACGTGTTGGATTATTCCACAGAGCTCCTGCAAGTGCTCCTCCAGTGAGTTACCTTTCCCTCCTGCTTGGCCCACAGGTCCCACACAGCGTTGAGAACAGCCGCGGTCGCCAGATGCACAACACCTTTCTCAGGACCAATCTGGTTAGGAAGCAAAATACACCAGCAATTCTTAGACATGAAAGAGATAGTTAGGTCTCCTAGCCAGGGACACATTTCAAGAGTTAAAAGCCATCAATAAAAGCTCACAAAGAGGTTAAGCTTTTTTAATATACTATAAAAAACTTTTTTTTTTTTTAAATTTTAGAGGTTGGGGGCAGGGTGGGGAGAGGAGCAGAGGGATTGAGAGAGAATCCCAAGCAGGCTCCACGCTGAGCATGAAGCCCGATCTCACAATCATGGGATCATGACCAGAGCCAAAATCAAGAGTCAGGTGCTCAACTGACTGAGACACCCAGGTGCCCCATGCTTTTTTTTTTTCTTTTTTTTAATAGTTTCTAACCTATAGAAAAGTTGCAAGAACAGTACAAAAAACTCCTGTATATTACCCCCAACTCTCTTTCTGTGTATGCATATACAGACAAATATTATATATATATATATATATATATATATATATATATATATATATATATATGGTGTGTGTGTGTGTGTGTGTGTGTGTGCACGCGCACGCACAATTGATTTTACTGAACCATTTAAGTTGCAAATATCATGCTCCTGGAACCCTAAATACTTCTGTGTGTAGGTCATAAAAACAAGGACATTTTCTCACATAACCACAGTACAATGATCAGATTCAGGGAATATAACATTGATAAGAATACTATTGCCTAAAACAGTCCATAATCAAATTCTGCCAATTGTCTCAATAACGTACTTTATTTTATTAACATTGCATTTAGTTGTTCTGTCTCTTCAGTCCCCCTTTATCTGGAAAAGTTTTTCTTATTTTTTTAAGAATGCTGTTCTTTAAGAATGCTGTCAAGATGCTGTTGACATTTTTAAAGCACATGGGCTGGTTGACTTGTAACAGTGTTCCTCAGACTGGGATTCAGGTCATACTTTTTTGGCACAAATTCTAAGTAAGCAATAATGTCCTTTTGGTTTTTTATTAGGGCTATTATCTTTTAGCACTTAGGTAAGTCAGTGTCCACTGGGCTCTTACTTAGGGAAAATGGTAACCTCACAGTGTAAGATTACTATTGTCCCCAAATTGGGGCATCCATTGATCATTCTTGCCTCAATGAGCTATGGCTACAATGTTTGCAATACAGTGATTGTCAAACGTTATCATTCCTTTTACGTTCTTCTGTTCTATTATAATGACAGGCTTTCCCTAGCTGCTTGTTTACTACCTGAATGCACTCATGGATTCTTATGTTATTCAATGAGCTATAAGCCATTACTAACAAATTTATTTTGATCCTTGAATTGTCCTAGATTTGGCCAGTGGGGACTTCTTCAAGGGAATGCCTTTAAAAGTAAGTTCAACTTGCTTTGCAGAAAGTTAAAAATGAAATCCAAGGCAACACAGAATGCCTTCCCTGTGCCTTTCTATGTGCATAGATGAGAAACTGAGCAGAGTTAATAAAAAATAGAGCTGATGTTGGGAGACAAGGGCAAGGTCCCAGTTATTGGACTGATCTTACTGTGACAGAATCCTTTCTCTAGAGCCTCACTCTTCTCATGCCTTGAACTTAGGGCTCAAAATATAGACCTATACATGTAAAAGTGCTCCGGTCTCCATCTTTTTAACTTTGCTCTTCTCTTATGTTTCTGGCTTTAATAACTTCCTCCCCCAACTCTAATGCCACCCACATTACCTCTGACCCAGAAAGGATGCCCATTCAGTACTTTATCTTCTAGAGTGTCTAGAACACTTCTTCCATTCAAGGAGTAGAGATGAGGTCCATAGGGCAGAGATAGCTCTCAGGATCCAAATATATCCAGATTCAAGTCTTACAGAAAGGAATATCAATTACCTCAAAACACTGATTGTCTAAATGGCTGAAGCCCTAATTTAATAGTGTTTTACCTTAAAATTGTAAGCCTGTTTTCACATTTGTTGCAATCAAAGCACATCTTAGACCTTAGTAAAATTACTTGTAGGAACATTTTAAAAATTAGGTCCTTTACCCATCTGAGCTGCCCATCACTGGTGAGCTGCCTGTAGAAGCCTCTGAAGTCACCAACGATGTCCCCGAGGTCCTTGTTAAGCACATGGTGGGCGAGGGCATTCACAGCACAGGCAACTATTAAATAAGGATTCAATTCTTGGGTATGTCTTGGTATGATGCCAATAAATTAAGACGTGAAAACACCACAACTACTGTGGGATTTTATGAAAGAAATTTTAATACAAAAGGCACATGTTTTGTTTTGTTTTTAAAGTTCATTTATTTTGAGAGAGAGACAGAGAGAGAGACAGAGAGAGACAGAGTGAGTGAGAGCAGTGGAGGGGCAGAGAGAGGGAGAGAGAGAGAATCTCAAGCAGGCTCCCCACTGCCAGCACAGAGCTTGACGCTGGGCTCGATCCCACAAACCGTAAGAATAATGACCTGAGCTGACTAAGCCACCCAGGTGCCCCTAAAGGTACATGTTTTTAAATACTGCCTCAAATATGTCTTTTGGGTTTGTCATAAATAATACCACATATATAATACAGCTGTTAATCCATACACTGAGCTTAATACCTGAGTAGAGCAAACACATTTTGAATGGTTGCCATTTGAAAAACTGAGCCATAGGTATGAAAGTTTATTTTATTTTTTGATATGAAAATTTAAATCCTATTCCCAATATATTTTCTTGTTCACTTTATAAAGTGTCCAGTCATTTTCAAAATCAAACTTCTCTATTTCATTGTTCCTAAGGAATAAAGAGACTGATTTATCAAATTAAAAAAAAAAAAAAGCAGTGGGGGGAAGCGCCTGAGTGGCTCAGTTGGTTAAGCATCTAACTCTTGATTTTGGCTCAGGTCATGATCCCAGGTCCTGGGATTGAGCTCCGGCATCAGGTTCTGTGCTGAGCTTGGGGCCTGCTTGGATGAGAAACTCTCTCTCTCTCTCTCTCTCTCTCTCTCTGCCCCTCTGGCATGCTCTTTCTCTAAAGTTAAAAAAAATAAAAGTAAAAAAAAAGAGGTACTTTCCAATTATTGTCAAGCATAGAAAATATCTTGAAGTCACACTATAACACACTACTAAAGATGAAACGAATTTGAAATAAACAATACTTAACAGTAAAATGTTAAAGTACATGAAAACACTTTTCTTAAAGATTTAATTTTTTCCTATTGATTTATGATATACTATGCTTTAAGTTTATTTATTTTGAGAAAGAGAGAGAAAAAGTTTATTTATTTTGAGAATGAGTATGAGCAGGAGAGGGTCAGAGAGACAGGGAGTGTGAAATCCCAAGCAGGCTCCAGGCTATCAGCTCAGAGCTCAACATGGGGCTAGATCTCATGAACTGTTTGACCATGACCTGAGCTGAATCAAGAGTCGGATGTTTAACCTACTGAGCTACCCAGGCACCCCACTATATGTTTTCTTAAGTAATTTGAAGGTCAAATTTAATTTGGCTCAGAATTACCATCCTTTTTTTTTTCGTATTTTACTTAAAAAGGCTTTATTGTATTATTTCAGATGAAGAATAAGTAACAGATTGAATTGGAAAGACCCTTCTACCCTTCAGTCATGCTAGAAAACAATTAGTACACATAAATGACCAAAATAATCAAATCATCTAGCCCCAAAGCAATTAATTTGTTATAATTTTTTTTGATAAATTTGTTGTTTGGTGTTGCCATTTCTGTGATTATTACTCAGGTCATTTCATAGGATAGCTGTTCTACTAACTACTGGTGCAGTTTTACTATCCTCCAGATCCTAGGAGAAAGACCTCTGACATATCTGAAACAAGCTGTCAGGATGCGCCTGGCTTCTATGTGGAACAGTGTTCATACATGAATGCACACCTGCTCTCAAATGTAGCATTAGGGCTGGAGCAACCATTGCATGTTCTCTAGGGCTTCTGTTAAGGGCTATAGAATCACTCCAGTTCAGATATGCATTCCCTAGAACTGTGAGAAGACAGAATCCTTCTCACACCTTGATGGTTGGTGCTCTAGGATTAAAGACATCTGAAGAGCCAGTCAGCAACTCACAAAGAGGTATATACCATCATCTAGTTAAAACCTCCATCTCGTTGATGAGACAGCTGCTAGAAACCACTGATGAAGCATACCTCTGGTTTGCCCCACATGGAAAATGCCCTTAACAAAGTTGAGGATGAGCTCACCTTTCACAGCTCTAAGAGATGCATAAGCAGCACTAATGTATTCATCTATAGCACAGATTTTCCTTGCTCAAAAGGAGGGCACTGCAAGAAGGTAACTAAAATTGGGTGCATTCGACAGAAATCTCGGTAGTGGTGGTCATCCAGTGTACAGGACAGTCTGCCTCAGGTTTGCTTTGATGCCATGGGTGGGAAATTCATCTGGAAAAAACTGGTCACTGAAGGCACATCTTGCTGACTAACTCCCTGCCACCCTCTGGCACAGAAAGGACAAGTCAGTAAGGCCGATGGATGACCATGGGTGTCTGAGCCTGAGGGCTGGTGTGAACCCTTATGGCTGTTTTCTGTCTCTTTAGAAATTCTTCTTTCTTCATCTTTTTTTCTTCTATTTTTTAAAGAACTATATTGGTGTCTTCTATACATTAAAAAAATAACTGTAACCCTCCCTTCCTGTCTCTCTCACACACGCAAACAAGCACTATCTTCACAGTAATGAGGAAAGCACTATTTTTTCTCTTTTTCTAATCATAAAAGAATGCACAGGTAAGTAAGCTGGTAAAAGTGCAGGAGAACCGTGATGTGCTAATGGAATGTTTGAATGTTTTTTCAACTTGAATGCAAATGCCATGAAACACATTCAGTGAGACTGCGATGAATCACCTGAAATAGGGAGCAAGTTTAAAGCTAAAACGGGGGCACCTGGGTGGCTCAGTCGATCAAGCGTCCGACTCTTGATTTTGGTTCAGGTCGTCATCTCGCACGCAGTTCAGGAGCTGGAGCCCTGTGTTGGGGCTCTGCGCTGGCAGAAAGCCTTGGAATTCTCTTTCTCTCTCTCTGCCCTTCCCCCTCTCTTGTGAACTCTCCCCTTTCTCCCTCTCTCTAAATAAATAAATAAACTTTAAAAAGCCCATAAAGTTAAAATTGGTTCTGTCATATTGTGGTCTGAAAAAGGCTCCGGAAGCCAACTACATCACCGCAAAAGAAGCATTTATTATAGACATAGAGAGATGGCATCTCCCCTGGCTGAGATGTCCATCAGGACAGCTGGGAGGGGATGGGAATGGAGGAGGCAGAGGTCCATGAAGGCCCAAAGCACAGAGCTCAGCAACCAGAGAGGGGGAGCCTCCTATCTCCTATATCAAGTCCCAGTGAGCACAAAACACGTGCAGGGTCCCCATACTGTGTGCCCCAGTCAGCAAAGTTCAAAGTCCCGGCTATTACCAGAGTGGTTCCAATGGTCCATCCCATAACATATTTTGTAAGCTTGCTGAGTTTTACATAACCTTTGGGGGCCACCCTATATGGTCTGCAATATGGAGAAGGCAGCTTCATAAAGCACTCAACTTACACCAGAGACCATTAAAGTTGCAGGCAAAGCTGACACACAGCTCACAAACCTATCGTGCCAGCGGTCACTGCCTTTGGAAAAACATTAACAGCAAATGGTTGACTTAATGGGGAGGGGGACAGGAAATCATTGCTGAGTCTCCTGCTACCTGGCAAAGTCCTAGCTACCCTTCAAGACGAATCTCAAAGCCTCACCTCTGTTCTGAAGCTGCCCACAGCCCTCCTGGAAAATGAACTAACCCTCTCTCTGTTTAACTTGTACCAAGTCTTTTATTTTTTTTTTTTAATGTTTACTTCTTTTTGAGAGAGAGAGAGAGAGCTTGAGTGCTCAAGCATGAGTGGGGGAGGGGCAGAGAGAGAGAGGAAGACAAAGAATCCAAAGCAGGCTGCAGGCTCCAGGCTCTGAGCTGTCAAGACAGAGCCCAAGGCAAGAATCTAACTCACAAAATGTGAAATGCGAGATCATGACCTGAGATGAACACTTAACCGAGTGAGCCCCTAGGCACCCCTAACTTGCACCAAGTTTTAAAAAAGTGTCCTTCTAGGGGCAGCTGGGTGGTTCAGTCAGTTTAAGTGTCAGACTCTTGATCTCTGCTCAGGTTTTTATCTCAGGGTCAGGAGTTCAAGCCTCATGTTGGGCTCCATGCTGGACATGGGGCCTACTTAAAAAATAATAAAAATAAAACAAAATAAAAGTTAAGAACTGTCCTCACTGCACAATCGTTTCTGTTAAAGTTCAAGAAAGGTTCCCTTGTCCTTCCTACACACACACACACACACACACTCCTTTCATCTGCTTGACAATATTAGAATCTTTCAGTGGGGCAAGTCTTCCACTTTACATGTAGGGAGAGCCGACAGTGCAAGTACCCATGGAAGAGCTGTTGTATCACCACCAAAGTTAGAGAATCTGTTTCCTTCCTAGATCCTCACTCATCAACTATCATAATTTGGTTTCAGATCCTAATAATCCATGGAAATTGACTGGCAAAGGTCATCTTTTTTTACTTCTTGAATTTTGTACCTTGTGTGTGGATTATGTACTTCAAAAAAAAAATCAAACAAACAACTGGTATTTAAATGTGCAAAGAAAGCACTTTAGGCAGTCAGGAGTTCTGTGGGGCTAGCTGAGCAGCTGTCTGGGTCTCTGTTTCTTTATTTCTAAAATGTGAGGGGCCTCAAGACCACCACTGAGCTCTCTCCAGCTCTGAGAGAATGACTTCACTGGTGGCTCAATGTGCCTCCTGCACAACCAGCTTTCCCCAGATGACAGCTCCGAACCCAGGCAGCCAGAGGCCCTTCTGCCATGAAAAGCAGTGAACTTGAAACCACTTGGTGTGAAGTACTTTGAAGAACGAGGGGCTCACTGTGCACATCACAATAAGCCTCTCCACATGAATGCCCGTTGGTCCTTCTGGTGTCCCTCAGCCACCATCACCCCCCGCCCCCCGGCCTAGCTCAGACAGAGAAACAGGCTGAGATTCACAGATATTCCCGCAGTCCATCGATGACTGCAAGGAGAAGGGCCAAGTTCTGCCACCTTTTCTCCCAATGAAACAAACTATGAAACACTGTTTTTACTCACCTTGAGCAATGTACATACAGAGAAAAGTAAGGTCACCACTGGAATCTAAGTGCAAATTAAGCATTCTGGAAACTTAAGAGAAGGGTCAACTCACCAACTTCCGTGCCTTTTCCCAGAGTGAAGGTAATTCCATACCCTTTGAGCCCGTCTTCCGCATCGGTCTCTAAGACAACATATGCAGCCGAATAATCAGGGTCTGTGTGCTGCAGGAAAAATGCACCCCGTCCCACAAGGCAAATGTGAGGAATCCAAACGTACACCTCAGAACATCACATAAGAATAGAAAATGCAACAGGAGGGGTGCCTGGGCAGCTCAGTCGGTTAAGCATCTGACTTTGGCTCAGGTCATGAATGATCTCACGGTTTGTGAGTTCAAGCTCCATGTCGGGCTCTGTGCTGACAGAGCGTGGAGCCTGCTTCAGATTCTGTGTCTCCCTCTCTCTGCCCCTCCCCTGCTCACTCTATCTCTCTCAAAAATAAACAAAAAACTTTTTAAAAATGCAACAGGGGACATGCAAGACGAGCTCCAATTCGATCGACCCCTTGGTGTACCCCATTTTCTGCAGGAGTTCTAAATGGACAAAGGGAAAGTCCTTCTGAAAGATCCATATTATTTTAACAAGGGCAACATGTCCATTTTTAGTGTCAGTTTGCAATTAGACAAATTGCAAACTTGCAATGATCAGCTTAGATTTTAATCCGGAGTTTTCTGATGATCAGCTTAGATTTTAATCCAGAGTTTTCACCTAAACTACCTCTCTCAATTGTCTGAGCAGAGCTATATTCACAAGGTTTTTGTTTTGTTTTGCTTGGGGTTGTTTTTTTTGTTTAGTTTAGTTTTTTTTTTTTTTTTTTGAGAGAGCATAAGTTGGGGAGAGGGTCAAAGGGGGAGAAAGAGGAAGAGAATCTTGAGCAGCCTCCATACCAATGTGGGACTCAATCCAACGACCCTGAGATCATGACCGCAGCTGAAATCAAGAGGCAGACACTCAACTGACTGAGCCCCAGAAGTAGCTGCAAATGGAAGCAGCCAAGGTTTCAGAAAGCCTCACAGAAAATTGAGCTTATCTTTGTTGCAATTTGCAGCAGGGCTGAAAAGACAATGGCACAGGTCAAGGAGATCACTGGGGGAAAACAAAGAATAAAACTTCAAAACAAATTAGCCTGTTCTTGGTTTTTTAACTTTCTACTAACAATGGTATTTTGGTAAGTGTTTACTGACAGACTATTATGAAACTCAACACTACTTGTCAATATGGGAGATGCAGAGGTGAAAAAAATCAGTCTGTCTCTAGAAATCCCTCACAGAGTGAGGAGAAGAAGCCAACACACAAGAACCAGGCGAGGGCGGTTCTAGGACAGTACAAGGTCAGGTGCTAATATGTGCTCAGCCAGAAGTACCACAGAAGGGCAAGAGGGAAAGAGGAGGGGAAGCAGGGGATGAAGACAATGGGATGGACAAAGGGACAGATGAAGGCATGTGGGCAAGAGGGAGCAATACGAAACCCCAAAACCTGGGAGACAGAGGAGTACAAGGCCCCTGAGGCACTGGGTGGCAAGTGAATGGAGACAAGCCTGGATAGGGGGTGAGGGGGCAGATGATGGAGACCCCCAAAGCCAGGCAGAAGATCCAAATGCATCAAAAAGGAATGCACGGTGCAACTACTGAAGACTGGACGATGACAATTTATTACTGTTTTTATTATTATTATTGTTATTATTACAGAACATTTGTTGTTCTGGCACACTGTTTTAAAAGCCACTTAACTTAATCCTCACAACAATATTATACAGTAGGTGCTATTATCCCTGACAGATGAGGAAACTTGAGTTTAAAGAGGCAGAATTGAAATCCCCATATTCAGGGAAGGGGAGAAGGCACACACAGTGGACAGGAGGTCTTTGTCTGGCATCAAAGCCTAGTGCGGAGGGGGGCACTGGGTGTGAAGGGTTGCTGAGCTGTGTATCAGAGACTGTGCAGAGGGCTGACCTGGCACAGACATGTATGCCCTTAAGAAAGTTACAGTTTAGAAGCCAGGGTTACAAAAACTCTACTAACATGAGGCAGGACATAAGTCTCTGGGAGAAATGCAGACTAAGGAAGCCAGGCAGAGAGCACCATCAGCTGAATGCACTCAAGGCTGGAGGAGGCTTTTTGATGAAAATAGAACTTTGAGTCAGTAGGTTGAGGATGGGGAGTTTTGCAGCAGCGGGGGAGGGCACGAAGGACCTGCAAGTCGGGAGAGAATACTTGTGTGACAGTGGCAGCAAAGAGACAAAAAAGGGAAAGACTGGGGTGCCTGGGTGGCTCAGTTGGGTAAGTGTCCCACTCTTGGTTTCAGCTCAGGTTTGTGATCTCACGGTTCATGAGTTGAAGCCCTGTACTGGGCTCTGAGCTGATGGTGCAGAGCCTGCTTAGGATTTTCTCTCTCTCTCTCTCTCTCTCTCTCTCTCTCTCTCTCCCTCTCTGCCCCTTCTCCCACTTGCACTCTCTTCTCTTGCAAATAAAAAATATTTTTTTAAAGAAAAGAAAAGAAAAGAAAAGGGAAAGACTGAAGTGTGTTTCAGGATTGGTGACACCCTGGTTTGACCACTGGGTTCTGGAGAGGGGAGATCCAGAAATGAGATCCGGGAATCATTGGCCTACAAGGGGGCACTGAAGCCATCAACACGGGGGGGGGGGGGGGTGTCTTACTGGGAGTGTGCAATGAGACAGGGGTGGAGGGGGAGTGGAGGGAAGGGAGCAGGGAGCAGCCTTGAAGCCTGAGCTTTGCAGAGGGAAGAAGGGGATCAGTACAGGAAGCAGCAGAAGCCAGCCAGGGGGCAGAATGATGGCAGGAAGAGGAGGCTCAGCAGACAACATGACATGCAGACCAGGGGTAAGGACCCTGGAAGCAGAAATAACGTCAATCCCAAGAGAAGGAAGGAGACAAAAGTTGATTACAGATGAAGGAGGAAGTAAATGTAAAGGTCAGAGGCCAACAGGAATGAACCAGTAATTTAGCGTGTAGTGGGAAAGGAGCAGACAAAGAAGGAAGTAGAGGTGTTAGGGTCAAGGAAAGGTGATTCCAAAATGGGAATCCCTGTCTATGTGGGACAGAAAAGGAACCACTGGAAAAAGAGACTAAAGAAGAAAATACTGGATGGAGAGGGAGGGGAGAAGAATGGGGGCCTTGGGAGTCAAAAGGGGTGGGAATGGGGACACAGAATAGATTAGTTTGGGAGGATAGGACTTACAGGATAAAGGGAAAGAAAGACGAGAGGGTTGGTCTGGAGACTAATGGGGGGAGGTGGGGTTAAGGGTGCATTTGTTTTCAGTCTTCTGGGTGATGCAGTGGGCAGTCTTCTAACTGCTGGGGGTGCAGGAAAAGGAGCCAGAGCAGCAAAAGAGTGGAGTGGTCTGACACAGGCACTCGAGGGAGCTCAGCAGATAATGGGGAAAGGAGAGGAAAAGTATGCTTAGGAAGTGGTGGCGTCAGCCCGAGCTGGGCTGTGAGCCCATAGCCCCGGGGCTTCTGGAAACTTGATGAGTGCCTAGACAAGCAAGCAACTTGTAAGTACCACCCAGCCTTGAGCACTCCACTTTTCCTAAAAGGCCGATTAAAAAAAAAAAGAAATCACAGTGGAATTCTTTACCTCTAACAGACTTGGGGACTTCATGAATATATCCTACTTCTGATTAGGAAGACTCACTCTGCTAAGTGCTGAACACAGCTGAATTGCTGACTTCAGCAAGCCGTGAGGGCACGGGAAGCAGTACCACCAAGAAGTGCAAAATAGCACATTCTGTTAAGAAGGCACCTAAGAATCAGCACACAACACACCCCATATCTCTGGAAGATAAATACTTAAGTATTTATGAGTTTGCAATACAGGTATTAGATAACCTCTCCTGACCCAGAGGACATAAACCACTCAGGGCGCCAGGGACAAATTCCATTTCTTAAATTATTCTACAGTACACCAGGCTACTTTATTACTTCACAAATTCAAAGCAGAGAAAAATCTAGGCCAGAGCCCCTTTCTGCTTTAGTTTCCTCATATGTAAATAGTAATTACAGCCAACACTTTTTGATGGCTTACTCTGTGTCAAGCACTTTACAGGCATCTCATTTAATGCACGAAGTAGATACTATTATACTCACGTATGGAGAAGATAGCCGAGGCTTAGAGAGAATGAGTTGTTTACCCACAGCTGCTACACCTCAGAGAGGTAAAGGTGGTTGCACTAGCTCAGGTGTTTGAATTTTACAAGGCAGGGAAATGTCAAGCATTTGGAGATCCACCAAGGATTGCCATCTGGGTGTTTTTTTAAGTCATTTACCATAATATAAGAACACATAAGGATTTTTAAAAGTGGAAATAACTTAATCTCAGAATAAATGACATTCTTTTTTTTAAGTTTATTTCTTTATTTTGAGAGAGAGAGAGAGAAGACAGAGGATCCCAAGCATGCTCCACGCTGTCAGTGCAAAGCCTGATGTGGGGTTCAAACTCACAAACCATGAGATCATGCCTTGAGCCGAAATCAAAAGCCAGATGCTTAACCAACTGAGTCACTCAGGCATCCCTAAAAGATATTCTTTTAAATGTCAGAACTTTGGCTGGCACTTTTTAATGAGAAAGTTATTTTTTAAAAATATTTCCAGTACACAAAGAGCATAGGTCATGTACTGATATCAGCCTGCCCTCCGCCCACTTAGGAAGCACAACATTATAGGATGAATTAGAGTCCTCTGATACTCATTCCTCTCCCTCCACATAGGGAGCAAGTAACCATTATCCTAACATGGATGTTTCTCAATTCCCAGCATGTGTTCACACATGAGGATCCTCAGGGAGACCCAGAGGTCATAAAACACTGGGGCCCAGAGACAAATTCCATTTCTTAAATTATTCTACAGTAAATGCCTTCCTGTATTTGGAAACCACTGCACTAGACGGTGGTAGGTGGGAGGAGTCCCTCTAAACACTCTCAATAAGCAAAAACGCCCTTCAGTATTTAGGTCAAAGCCTGTGCCTTTACTGTATCTCCAAAGACGGGAATTTGCATAACTCTCTACAGTGGCAAATCCTTTACAACAATGTTTTGGTAATTTCATAAGAGCCCCCCCTCACATGACCCAGAGTTACTACCAGCTTGTTTGGTTTCCTAGCCAGTGTGACTCCATTTCACAGATGGGGCCAAGATGCCCAGAGAGGTTAAGCGTCTTTCCCACGTCACACAAGTTGTGGAAGAGGCAGGATCACCACCCAAAACAGCCAGTACCCCACCACGAACTCCCCCTCTCAGTACAGAGAAGCCAGCAATGTGTTCTAGGGTTTCGTTGGTGGGGATTCAACAAAACCACTTTGCTGTCGTTGGCATATTAGGCATTTTACTATTTACAGCAAAATGCGGATGGTAAATGCAAAAACAGGAAATATTAAACGTCAAAAGAAAAAAAAAATGCGAAAAAAGAAAAAGCCCCGGGGGATGGAGGTTTCTGGTTACTTTTATTCCCCTTCCAGGCCTCCGCCTTTGCAAAAGCAACAGTTCCAAAGTGGGGAACCTCCGCGACCCACTGGACTGCCCGCGCCTACTCGGGGCCTGGGCGTCCTCGCGGCGAGAGCGCACCCGCGGTCGCTCAGCGCTTACCATGGCGTCCGAGCCGTGGCCCCCCAGCGACGTGGGGAAGCGCACGTCCCGCACCGAGAGGCTGGAGATCCTGCCACGCACCATGTCACGGCCTAGCACCCGGAGCTGGCCGCGCCGCCGACTCCGCCTCAGACCCCGTGCGCGGAGGGGCAGAGCCCGGCCCGGCGGACGCTGATTGGCCGCACGGCCGCGACAGAGAACTTGGCCGGCCCCGAGTGGCAGGCTCGGTTCCGGGCTCCCCGGGACGCTCGAGCGGTTCCCGCCGCGTCTGCAACCCCGTGCTGCCACGCACGGCGCTCGCGACGATTCGCTCTGGGCCGCGGCGGACCCGAGACTTAGGAGGACGTCCCGCGCCACGTCGGGAAACTAGCGAAATGACCTTCTCGGGAGCGGCGCCCAAGACGAAGGAGCAGGGTCTGACCAGAGTGCGATCGCCTAGAAGCACATTGGGGCCACGGGCTCCACGCCTGACCTGAGTCAGAGGGCAGATGCCGGCCAGCCAGGGGAGACGCTAGAAAATCTGATGAGTCTTTAAGTGGCCTCAGCCCCCGTTCGCCACCTGAGAAATTAAGAAGCAGATCACCATTTCTTGCACCCCTTCTGATGCAGAGTGTTTTAAATGCATTACCTCTTATCCCGTCTAGCTCTGTAGGTCATTTTCATTTTATTGGTGAAGAAATGAGATTCAGAAAGATTAAGTGACTTGCTCGAGGCCACACAGCTAGTTAAGTGGCAGAGAGTGTCTTCGCTGCAAACCTGGGTTCTGTTGTCTGGATTGCAGGGACTCGCAAGGGAACATGAAAGCTGTGGCTTAGAAAGCACACTGGTCCTTGGCTTTCAAGTACAGCACACAGCCCGTCAGTTCCTACCTTTGGGAAATGCTTTGGAGAATAATTTAAATGTTTGGGAAGCAATGCTGTAGATGTCATTCTATTAATTTGTGTTTCTGTGGGTATGGCAGGGATATTTTCAAGGATGCCCACGTCACCCCTGGATGCATATAACCTTATTGGATAAGAATTCCTTTGGCTTAAGGCTTAGATCAACTCAAATGAATATGGAGGCGGGGTGGGCACCAACAGCAAATAGGAGCGAGGCAATAGGCCACTGTGACTGCAGCTAACGACCTTTGCTCTTTTAAAGAAGTAGCCAGTTAGCTCCAGCTTACAGTGGTCCTGTGGGAATTAGAGCTCATTTCCCAAGAGAAGTCTGAAATTCAAATGTTAATATGGAACTAGACTTCCTCTTTCCCTGTCCTGCTCTACCCTTTTTTTGGGGGGGGGGGGGGAGGGGTGGCCAGAATATATGCTCAGTTCACTTTTTCAGAATGGGTCTGTTGGCCTGGTTAATAAATTGAGTACTTTGTATTCTGAAGATATCTTTGTTTTTCTTTCAAATTTGAATGTTGGTTTTATTGCATAAAAGTCTTAGTTCAAATTAATACTTTTTAAAGTAGTGTTAAGTCCCATTCTTTAAAGAATAAGCTGGGGCTTCCCCCCCACCTCTCTAGAAAATTTTTGGATTTTTCTCGTTTTATGGCTTTAAAATATGAGGGGTGCCTGCGTGGCTCAGTAGGTTAAGCATCATGATCTCATGGTTCGTGGGTTCAAGCCCTGCATCAGGCTCTGTGCTAACAGCTTGGAGCCTGGAGCCTGCTTCAGATTCTCTCTCTCTCTCTCTCTCTCTCACTGCCCCCCTTCCCCTGCTCACGCTCTGTCTCTCTCAAAAATAAGTAAAGAACATTTTTAAAAATTAAAAAAAAATCACTATTTGTGTTTAGGATTAATTTAAAAATTAATTCTGTTCTACAATTGAAGGATCCTTTCAACCAGAAGCAATATATTTCTCTGGAAAAATTTTCTCTATTTCTTTCATTAGTTCTTCTTCTTCATTCTTTCATTTGCTTCATCTGGAACTTAATTGGAATATTAAACCTCTGAATCTATTAGCCATGCTTTTTTTTTTTTTTTTTAAACTTTGTTCTTTTGTGAATTCTGGGCATATTCTTTGGCTTAATATTCCAACTCAAATTTGATCTTCAACTGTGTTCCCTTCTTTTTTCACCCTGTTTTTTCCCCTTAGTGTTAGATTTTTTCTTCAGTTTTAAATTTCAAAAATTTTCTTTTCATAGTACAGTTGTCCTCTCTTATCAGCAGGGACACATTCCAAGACCCCAGTGGATGCCTGAAACCACATTTAGTGCTGAACCTTATATATACTATATATTTTTTCTATACATACATACATACCTATGATAAAGTTTAATTTATAAATTAGGCACAGTAAGAAATTAACAATAGTAATAAAATAGAATTGTATCAATATACTAAAAGTTATGTGAATGTGGTCTCTCAAAAAATCTTTTGGTACTGTACTCACCCTTGTGATTCTGTGAGATGATAAAATGTCTACATGATGACATGAAGTGAGGTAAATGACTAGGCATTTTCAGTTTGTTAGGCTATTGATTGTCTGAGGATTCATCAGGAGGATCTGCTTCCGGTCAGCAGGCTGACCATAGGTGACTGAAATCAGGGAAAACAAAACCAGAGATAAGGAGACTAGTGCACCTTCACCCTCTTTGAAAAAATGGAGGCCATATCTTCTCAAAACAAAGTTTTCATTAGTGTCCTCTATTAAGTTTGGTTCCTCAAGTGTTACTTCTTGGTTGTTGTTTCTTTTCCTTTAAGGTGCTGGTTTTCTTCACATAAGTGTTCATGTGTCCTTTTTTTTTTTTTTTTTTCATGTCCATTAATATGTGTTGCTGAGAACCACATTTTGCCTTTCTGTAAAGCTAGTACTTGAAGACCTGTCTCTGGTGGTTGCACAGGAGGGAGACATGTGGCTATACAGATATGTAAATAGCTTTTTTTCTAGGTGAGATGGCTTGCGTCCCTTCTGAGCTTTCAGAGAGTCACATTCAGGGCGGGATGCGAGGGGGAAATAACAGAATAAAATGCTCCATTTTATTTTCCTTGTGGGGATCAGGGTTTACTTTAGGATCTGCTTGCTTTCATCACCAGGCCCTAGATTTCATCTAGGACTCTCCCAGGTAAACTGTGAACTTTGTTTGGAAAACTGTTAGTATTGTTATCAGCTTATTATACTAGCCAGGCCTACCCAGCCATTCCAAATGTTGCCCTCTTATTAATGACCCTAAAAAAAATCACTATAATTAATAGCCACGTTACTTCTAGGACAAATAAAGTAACAAGGACAGGATTTATATTATCATCTTATACAGCTAGAAAACCAGTTCGAGTATTTAGAAGAAAGGACTTCAGACATTGGACCAGAGGGAGAACAAGTTGGATATTGGAGAAAAGAGAAATAAAGCACCCTATAATTGTACCAGCTCACTGGTTACAGCACAAAGGGGGGATCCAAACAGAGCCCTGCAGTGTTACTGAGTTGAGGAGACAAATATTAGTGTTTATTTATGTTAGAGGAGGCCAATGTAGCTATAGTCTCAGAGGCAGAGAACAGAAGGACCCATTCTAATCTTTGGCTGGGTACTGATATGCACATGAATGAGAGAAACTACTCAAATTTGACAAAGAGCCACTAGAAAGAAACAGGCACGAAAATTATTGGCGGTTGCACAGGGTTGGGAATAGTACTTATTCCTGATAGAAAAGATTCGGCAATAATACATGGAGCATTAGGTAAAATCCTCAGAAGGGCAGAGATAAAATCTTTCAAGACTAAAGATTGCTCTGGATCTAACAGAGCTTTAATGTAAACCTTGAAAGGATTCAACTGATTCCAAGTAAAGAATAGACAAAAACAATCCCTAGAGGTTGCATAGGGCTTAGAATAATTCCTACCCATGACATCAACATTCAACATTACTGAAAAGAAGATTAAAACAACTCCAGCAACCCAAAACTATACTTTATGGTGTTTACCACCCAACCAAAATTACTGGGCATATATAAAAGTAGGAACATATAGTTCATAAACAGGAGAAAGTTTAATAGAAACAGATCCAATAGTCCTAATATCCAGATAAAAACCCTCAGGATGAAAAATGAAAATGTAAGCATAATGAAGAGGTATGAAAGATATAAAAAAGAAGAGCTAGAATTTCTGAGATGAAAACCATATACTGTGGGATGGAAAGCAGAACAGACCCTGCAAAGAAAAGATTAGTAAAAATGAAGACGAAGCAAAAGAAATCAAAAACAAAGCACAAAGATTAAACAGAAAAAAGAACAAAGCATTAGTGACCCGTGAGACAGTATTAAACAGCGCAACATACATGTAATTGAAGTCCCGGAAGAAATGAGTAAGTTGAAAATAATAGCCCCAAATTTTCCAACTTTGATAAAACTATGAACCCAATGAACTAAGAATCTCAAAGAACCCCAGGTAGAATAACCTTTAAGAAAGTCATGCAAGGGGTGCCTGGGTGGCTCAGTTGGTTAAGCATCTGACTTGAGGTCAGGTCATGATTTCGTAGTTTGTGGGTTCAAGCCCTTCATCGGGCTTTGTGCTGACAGGATGGAGCCTGCTTGGGATTCTTTCTCCCTCTATCTGCCCCTCCCCCACTCATGCTTACTCTCTCTCAAAATAAATAAACTTTAAAAAAAAGTCATGCAAAGGCACATCATAAATAAATAGCTGAAAACCAAGAATAAATAGATTATATTTTAAAATTCAGAGGGGGGAAAAGGGATCTTTCATATGTAAAAGAGTAAAGCTGAGGAAACAGACTTTTTGTCAGAAAAAAATGCAAGTTAGAAGACAGTGAAGAGACTTGGTAAAGTACTGCAGAAAATGGTCAATCAAGACTTCTTAACTGAGCTAAAACACATTTCAAAAAGGAAGTCAAACAAAAACTTTTAAATGCAACGCTATTAGATCTGCGCAAGAAGAAATATTAAAAGCTCTTCAAGGAGAAGGGTGATGATACCAGATGGAAATCTGTCTGTAGCCAAGGAAGATTACCAGGGATAAATGGAGACACTTAATAATGATAAAGTGGTCAATTTATCATGAAGCACAACAATCCTAAATGTATATGTACCTAATAAGAGCTTCATAATACATAAACAAAGACAGAACTAAAAGGAAAAATAGAAAAGTCTGCAATTATAGTTGAGGATTCCAACATTCCTCTCAGTAATTGATGGAAAAAACGTACAGAAAAGCAACATGAATAAGCTTAAGCAACACTATCAATCAACTTGACTAATTTGACACTTACTGAAAACTCCAGCTAACAAAAGCAAGATGGGTAATATTTTCAAGTAGTCATAGAACATTCATTAAGGTAGAATATTCTTGGCCACAAAACAGAATTTTAATACAGTTAATACATTTAAGAAGTTTGAAATTATACAAAGTATGTTCTTTGACCAAAACAGAAATAAACTATAATTAATAAAAGAAAAATATCTGGAAAATTCCCAAATATATAACAACTAAATAGCACACACATAAATAAACACATGGGACAAAAAGGAAATCAAAGGGAAATTAGAAAAAATTTCGAACTAAATTATGATAAAAACACAACGTATCAAAATATGTGGGATGTAAAGCAGTATTTAAAAGAAAATTTATTGCATTAAATGCTCAGATCAGAAAAGATGAAAAATTGCAAATCAATCTAAGCTTCCATCTAAAACAACAACAAAAAAACAAACAAAAAACCTAGAAAAAGAAGAAGAACTATAACACAAAAATAACAAAGCAAATAAAACCCAGGATGGATTAGTAAGGATCAGAAATCAATGAAATAGAACACACTCATGTGTGCTCATGAGTGCACACACACACACACAAACACATGTAGAGCAAGTCAACGAAACAAAATGCTGGTTCTTTGAGAAAAATCACTAAACCTGATAAACCACTAGCTAATGAGAAAAAGGGGGAAGATACAAATTACCAAATCAGGGATATATCCATACAGATCCTACAAACATTAAAATGTTTGTAGCACAAAAACACACCTCAGATCAACAGAACAGAGAACCCAGAAATGGACCCACAAACATATGGCCAACTAATCTTTGACAAAGAAGGAAAGAATATCCAATGGAATAAAGACAGTCTCTTCAGCAAACGGTGCTGGGAAAACTGGACAGCAACATGCAGAAGAATGAACCTGGCCCACTTTCTTACACCATACATAAAAATAAACTCAAAGTGGATGAAAGACATAAACGTAAGATAGGAAGCCATCAAAATCCTTGAGGAGAAAGCAGGCAAAACCTCTTTGGTCTTGGCCACAGCAACTTCTTACTCCACATGTCTCCAGAGGCAAGAGAAACAAAAACAAAAATGAACTATTGGGACCTCATCAAAATAAAAAGCTTCTGCACAGCGAAGGAAACAATCAGCAAAACTAAAAGGCAACCAACGGAATGGGAAAGGTATTTGCAAATGACATATCAGATAAAGGGTAGGATGCAATATCTATAAAGAATTTATCAAACTCAACACCCAAAAACAAATAATCCATTGAAGAAATGGGCAAAAGACATGAATAGAAGACACTTCTCCAAAGACATCCAGATGGCCAACCGACACATGAAAAAATGCTCCACATCACTCACCATCAGGGAAATACAAATCAAAACCACAATGAGATACCACCTCACACCTGTCAGAATGGCTAACATTAACTCAGGCAACAACAGATGTTGGCGAGGATGTGGAGAAAAAGGATCTCTTTTGCACTGCTGGTGGGAATGCAAGCTGGTGCAGCCACTCTGGAAAACAGTATGGAGGTTCCTCAAAAAATTAAAAATAGAACTACCATATGATCCAGCAATTACACTTCTGGGTATTTATCTGAAGAAAATGAAAGCATTAACAGAAAAAAAAAAAAAAAAGTATATGCATCCCCATGTTCATTGCAGCATTAAAAAAATTTGGGGGGGGGCACCTGGGTGGCTCAGTTGGTTGGGTGTCCGACTTCTGCTCAGGATTCTTCTGCTCCGTTCCCAGAGTTTGAGCCCCGCGTTGGGCTCTGTGCTGACAGCTCAGAGCCTGGAGCCTGCTTCAGATTCTGTGTCTCCCTCTCTCTCTCCCCACCCCCTCCTTTGCTCATGCTCTTTCTCTCTCTCAAAAATAAACAAACATGAAAAATTTTTTTAATATTTATTCATTTTTGAGAGTGCGTGAGCAGGGGAGGGGCAAAGAGAGGGGGGACAGAAGATCCGAAGCAGCTCTGACCTGAGAGCAGTGAGCCCAATGTGATGCTCATGAACCGTAAGATAATGACCTGAGCCAAAGTTGGACACTTAACTGACTGAGCTACCCAGGTGCCCCTTGTTGTAACATTTAGAATACCTAAGACGTGGAAACGACCTAAATGTCTATAGATAGATGAATAAATGTGTATATAGAATGGAATGTTATTGTCATAAAAAGGAATTACATTTTTCCAGGTAAGTCAGAGAAAGTTAAATACTGTGATCTTATTTATATGTGGATATAAAATGAATAAATAAACCAGGCTCACAGATACAGAGAACAAACTGGTGGTTGCCAGAGGTGGGGGTGGAAGCGGGTGAAGGGAGCCTTGGCAACTATAATTAATAGTACCATACTGCATATTTGAGAATTGCTAAGAGATCTTCAAAGTTCTCATCAGAAGAAAAAAAAATTCTGTAACTATGGTGACAGATGTTAATGGTGATCATTTCACAATATATACAAGTACCAAATCATATTGCACAGCTGAAACTAACATAATGTTGTATGTCAATTGTACCTCAACTTTAAAATTTAGTATGTTCTCTCCAGTTAATGTCTTATTGCAATTTTGCATTTAATATTGTATGTCGTTACTGTTACCAAATATGTTACTATTTTGTACAAACTGTTGCTTTAAGGTTGTAATGTAAGCTTCCTATTTTGTACTATACAGTTATTAGTATGAGGAATTATCAGTCAGGGTCTCAACTGGAAACAGCACGCTCAAATTAAGATGAACCAAGGATGTTTACAAAGGGGCAGGCTGAATAGAGAATCACAAGATTAATGCAGTAATGAAAATTAGAAGCACTCTACCCCTAAGACAGAAAAAGACAAGGGATGGGGTTGTCACTCTCTAAAAGGCCATTTGAAAGGAACCTTTGATCATAGGACATAGCCAGCCCAATCTCGGGAGGAGGAAATTGGGAAATAAGTATCTTGACCTTTTAGGTTTCCTCCCATCTTCTGCTAGAGCTCCTTAAAGGTTTACCCCGACAAGAATCCAGAGTGAGGGGACCCAATGATGAGTACAGGTTGGCCTTCCAGCAGAGTGGATATGGAAGGGCAAACAGATGATGCCAGGCATGTGTTGCTTAATCAGAAGTATTCCTTTCTGTACTGACAAAATGAACATTAATTAATTGCTGGTGACAGAAACTCAACTTGATGTCATTGAAACAAAAACAAAAACAAAGACAAAAAGAGGAAAAAAACTAGGGAGAGGGCTAGAGAAGAGCTGAATTTATGGAAACAAATGCTACTGAGGTATAATCTTCCTCCTCCTCGCATGTTGGTTTCTTTTGTAACAAAGTGGGGACTTGGTCTTCAGCAGCACTGGGGTGGTATCTCTAGAGCAGTATAATGAGACGAAATGAGACTCAGCTTCCAACATCTCAGAGAAAAGTCTTAGAGAAGAACTTTACTAAGAGATATGATGATCTGCATAAACGGGCTAGGAAGACTGATTTGAAAGATGTTAATTCTTACCAAATTATTAGCATAATGTAATCCTAACCAAAATGTCACTTAAATTTTTGGGGAATATAAAAAATAAAGTCTAAACTTCATCAAGAATTTGCTAGGATACCAAGATTAAAAAAAAAAAAAAAAAAAGGAATAGCAAAGGTAACTTGTTCAATTATTAAATTGTGTATCAAATGATTAGAATTAAAGCTGTTATGTTGATAGAAGAATGGCAAGTTAAAGGGCCCCCTGGGTGGCTCAGTCGGTTGAGCATCTGACTTTGACTCAGGTCATGATCCCTCAGTTCATGGGTTCGAGCCCCGCGTCGGGCTCTGTGCTGACAGCTCGGAGCCTGGAGCCTGGAGCCTGCTTTGGATTCTGTGTCTCCCTCTCTCTCTGCCCCTCCCCCGCTCATGCTCTGTCTCTCAAAACTAAATAAACAACAACAACAACAAAATTAAAAAAAGAAAAAAAAAGAAGAATGGAAAGTTAACTGAACAAAACAGATGTGTGTAGGTATGTGCATAATAAAGGACACAAACTAAAGGGATGGGAATGGATTAACCAATAAATGGTGCTGGGAAAATTTACTATGTAGGACAAAATCATGCCAGATCCTTAAATCACATTTTATGCCCAAACAACTTCCAAATCAATTAAAGAGAAATGTAAAAAAGAAAAGCATAAAATATGATAGATGAGATGAATATTTAATCTTGGGATGCAAAGGACTTTTTAAGCATAATAGAGATTTTACAGCATACATAATGTGTAACTCATATGTGAAAAAATTACATGCAAAATTAAAGGACAAACGGCAAACTAGAAAAACATTCTTAAAATGAAATATTACTATACTGTATAAAAATATTTAATAAATGTTTATTAAATGATGTGTTCGTTGATTAAATATTACTGTTCTGAAACCATTAGGGAAAAACAAAGGTAATTATTTTGGATAATAGCAAAAGATAATAATATTACCTTATTGAAAATAAACACTTTAGATTGGCCATTCATAATTTAGTATAATTTTATTTTCATTATACCTATAAAGGAAGAGTAAAACACACACAAAAGTAAGACTCACATATTTTTCATTTTTAGAAAATTAAGTCCCTTAGGATCAAAATCATTTTATTTCCTATCCTTCACACAGGTTCACTGTGAATAGCTTCACTCAGATTACCTAGGTTTTGCTGTATGACTCATTAACTGGTATAATTAAAACAAAACAAAACAACTTGTAAAAATGTCACTCACCTGACATGGAAAATTAAACAGATAGAATGAATTCTAAAATTACCTGAATTTAATGAAGGATAGATCTAACTCTCTCAAGAGTTATAACTGACCGTTTTTCTAACAGGAAGAACAAATTCAGAATATGCTTTAAATACCAATTTAAAAAAGAAACTGAGAAAATATGAATAGTGGCTAAAAAGATAAGTGGGTACATTCAATGAGAATTTTTATTTCAATTATCCACAAAACGATATTATAATACCTTATAAAAATACTAAGTTTTAGGCTACCATTATTCATTTAAAAAAGTGTGCTAGGAGGTTGTTTTTGCCAACTTCCTTTTCTGGTGAGGGTTAAATTCCACAATAAGACACTGAAGACGAAAAGCTGCTGGAAAAAAATCTTCAAATGTACAAAGTTGTTTTATTTTTCTTGGCAATTTAAAAATACATAACCATTTAAACCGAATACACATTAAGTTAGTGTTTTATTTCCTTACTATACAGTTGATATCATAAGGAACTGCTCCATTTAGTTAAAACCTAATGAATACCACCAACTTTTCCTGACTTTTCTGAACACAATTAGTACATAAACATAATTATGTTATCTTTTTTAAAAAGCTTAGAAAAATTATAATATCATAGTTCACATAAAGCCCTTTAAAAATCTGATGTCCCAGGATGTAGATGTTCAGGGTAAATGACAGCAGTCTTCTAGAAGACCCTCTTGGAAGAGGGATTCAATACTAAACAGGTTACGTAAACATTAGAAACCTCCACAATTTTAAGTACCAAAACTGTTACCAACTTGCATGAAGCTCATTTGTCACATTTTAAAATGGTCTGAATTTCAACACAGTTATCATGGCACACAATTTTAAACTTAATGATTAAATCAATTAAGTGACTGTAGGTAAAACCAACTAGGGACTGTTAGGTTTTCAGGGTTACCGTGGAGCTGGCGGGTAGGAGTTGTGAACAGGGCAAGTAAAACACGACAAAGCTCACTGTTCTTACTAAGATTCAACCATTTTCTTAAATGAATGTTGATCAGTAGAAAAAAAGAATTCTAAAATATGGAAACCCAATGCACTGCATTAGAAGTGTGACTATAAAGGAGAATATTTTAAAACATAAATACCAAAACAAAAACAAAAATACCAGACTTTTGTTCATCAGATTCAGTTCCTTTGCTAGACACTTGAACCAATAATGCTGCTACTCAAATTTATATTTTGGAGTTTCTTTTTGAGTCGATCATAAAACTCTTGAGTTTTATTTCTACATTTTGGATGGGCAAAAACTGTCCCCCCTTTTCACCACTGTTGTTATTCTCAATAAGTTCTCCTCCCCAAGTCAACTAAATTCTAAAAGGGAAAAAAAGATCACCATTAAGTACATTTAAAAAGTTAGTGCAGATTTAAACATGGATTTGAAAACGAGTTCTAAAATTGTTTCGCATAAAGGCTGTATCATTGGAATTAGTGGGAAGCCTTAAATTAACTATTTGAGGCTATAACACTCATTTAGTGTTTATGTTAAAAAAAGATTAGTTTTAGTCATACCTTGTAACTCTTAAAATCTCAGAAAACAGAGAAGTGAGGAGCTGTGAGTGCCAGCAAAGCAATTTTGTCACTCCTTAATATTAAGCATAACATCCCATCTGTAAAATTTTCACATTTTCTTTTCTCATATTTCTTTAAATATTTTCCTCTCTGTCAATCTATATTCAATAAAAGCAAAAGTGCATTTAAGTCCCTGATCTAGTGATATTTTATATTCGTGGCACCCATCACCATAAGTAATATTAGAAATATCTCACAGTACCAGTCTATTTTTTAAAAAGGACTGTTTATATGCCAGGTCTTATTTTTTGATGCTATCTAAAGTTTAAAAGCTTTCCCCTTGGATCAATGCAACATTGCAAAAGATTAACTCACTTCCTAGTTACCATTATTCTAAACTGAGCTATTCAGAAAATGACTAAAGTAAAAATCATCTACTTTCCAGTTCCATGAGTATTAACATAGTGCATTACATTTTCAAATGCCACTACTGTGGTCTAACATTTCATCAAGTTTCAGAGGCTGTTTATATTCCTTTTTGCTTCTAAAAACCTGGCCCATTTCCATGCAAAAGAAGGCAGGTATTAAGATTGCATATTAACAGTTCAACTTAGAAAAAACTTGTGAGAACAATGAATGCAAGAAATCTTTAAAAACTGGAATGGAATTGTTTGGTCCCATGAAGCTCCTTAACTTTAGATTTTATTATGGTAGAACTGATTTTATCTCCCAAGTTTTGTCTATTACGATATATAATTTTCTCTTAGCAATTCTGAGTTTGGGGAATAAAAGAAATGAAGTGGTTTATAAAGAAGTAGACCTGTTGCTCTTCACTGTTATGCTATCCTCACACTATCATCAATATCACAACTATACTTCTTTGGACCCTGAAATAAGTTGGAACTTTAGAGTTTAGAGTCATTGGTACTTTAGAGTTTAACACTTGAGAAAAAAAAAAAAAAAGTGGTTTGTGCAACCATATCTGGAATTCCAGTTTACCATTAAAAACATGCAGAATGAAGACTTTCTTCTTTTGATTCCTGTAGGTAAAGTAAAGAAGTCTACACAGGTTCTTTACATTTTGGCAGATTTACGCATATAAAAGGCTACGTGGATTATAAATTTTCTCCTGGCTGGTACTGTGGCTCTGTAGCAGTGAAGTAGTCTTCCAAGAAGGACTGAATATATTCAAACGTTGGTCTTTCATCAGGGTCCTTCTTCCAACAAAGATTCATCAATTCATGTAGGGATTCTGGGCAGCCCTGAGGGCAAGGCATCCTGTATCCTCGTTCCACCTGTTCTAGCACTTCACGGTTTACCATACCTAGCACAGAAGATTCAAACATTAAAAAGAGTGATCCCAGGGGCGCCTGGGTGGCGCAGTCGGTTAAGCGTCCGACTTCAGCCAGGTCACGATCTCGCGGTCTGTGAGTTCGAGCCCCGCGTCAGGCTCCGGGCTGATGGCTCGGAGCCTGGAGCCTGTTTCCGATTCTGTGTCTCCCTCTCTCTCTGCCCTTCCCCCGTTCATGCTCTGTCTCTCTCTGTCCCAAAAATAAATAAAAAACTTGAAAAAAAAATTCAAAAAAAAAAAAAAAAAAAAAAAAAGAAAGAGTGATCCCAAACCCCACTAGCAAAACAGAACAAATCCCCTAGCCACTAACTGATCCAAGGTATAGGAAGTTTATTTAGTGAAACGATTCTTTCAACAAAGAAGTAAAGTAAATTTTAAATGTCAAGTATATCAAGAAGAGCTCAGAAAATGCTAACCTGTTCCAACAGGTCTCATTTTTTTCATTCCACCTAAAATCTTACTTTTAACACTAATGCCTTCAAAAGCCAACCCCACTTGATTAATAAGAATTTAGAGTGCTACTTCAAAGTACCAATACTTTCAGATATTAAGAGTCAACAAAGACCAAATTTGGGTTAGTGAGGGTTAGTGGCAAGATAATGTCTAAGAGAACTTCCAAACAGAAATTCAGAAGAAATTTTCAGAACAATTTCAGAAGAACTAATGTTCTAGTGCTGATTCTCCCAAATATATTAACCATGTAACTATATCGATGCACTTCCTTGAAACAGTTTCCTTATCTAGTATCACATGTTTGCCTTTCTTCAAGTTATTATACACAATTCCCTTCTTGTATTCTTTTGGAATCCTGCCCCCATCAGTAGCTCACCTTGTGTTATGACAGGCTAAGTAAGCATATCTTAAATTATTTTTTTATTTTTATTTTTTTGCATACCTTAAATTATTGGAGGTGTGGGAGTAGTGTGAGATGACCCAGGATATTTAAAATATGCTTATTATCTGAGAGAATAGTAGAGATAAAAGGCCCTTTTGGAAAATGTCCCAACAGAGAAAGATGAGGTGAATGCAGGACACAACTTGTGCATTTGCCTGATCTCACGGATTGTGATTCACATAGGATGCTGTCCATCCAATGACAAAATAAAGAGGAAGAGAAGAAAGGGAGAAAGAAAGGGAAGGAGGGAAAGTAGAAAAGGAATGAGGGAGAGAGGGGGTGAGAGAGGAAAGGGAGAAAAGAGAGAAGAAATAAATGCCTTTGTTCCCCTTACAATTTTTTTGCTAATAAACTCCAGTTAAGTATGTTGGCATAACCAAGAGCTGAATGAAATGCCAGCTTACCTGGATATGGCACTCTGCCTTTTGTTACCAGTTCTGTCTGCAGAATTCCAAATGACCATACATCAGACTTTATAGTAAATCGACCATACAGTGCAGCCTCAGGAGCTGTCCATTTGATCGGAAACTTTGCACCTAAAACAATATTGACAATCTTGCTTAAGTAAATTGTTTCTAAAAATCTTCTTGTGTAAATAGAGCATAAGCAGGGTTGATGTTCTGTCAATATCTTTATTGTATGTGTCATCAGCATCAAATTCTTCAAAAGTACAAGATATGTGGGAAAAATTCTTATAAAATTTATATTAAAATAAATCACATTTCCTCCTGATAAATCAGTAACATAAAAAAGAGAAATGTTGGTAGGGATTGAATGTTCAAGAAAATAGAGGTGGAAACTCTTACAAGCAACTAAAAACATAATTATAGGATCTATAACTTTTTAGCACATCTAGCACCTAGTAGCTATAGCTGACTGTTGATGAAGGCATATTCTGTTGGGTTCTAATTTTAAAACCCTGTATTAATTTATTCATATATTTAGAATATGCTTTTTATGCACAAGACATTTACTAATCATCATGGGAGACATAAAAACACAGCCTTTGTGAATCTTAGACACTTAGTGTGGAAATAAGATTACAGGTATCTTATATACCTATGTATATACTCAATGTTGTAAAATATAAAATAGTTCTTTAGATATTCAGAAAAACAGAAGGTTAATTTTCACTAGCAGTCATAAAAAGTTTCATTTAAAAAGTAGCAGCTAGGTTAAACTTTAAAGAATGGTTAGAATTTTTATAGGTAAGGATTATAGAAAAATAGGAAGGTATTCTAGCTGGAGGGACCTGCACAAAGGTATAGAAGCTTTTTTTCTTTTCCCACACTACTTTCCATATATTCTCTTGACATTAGTTACATAACAATTTGCTTTATAGTTATTTATATATGTCTACTTAGCCTATTAAAATATGAACTCTCATTTACTGAGCATCTACTATGTTATGTAATGTCAGGCACAATACTTTCTTTCACTGAAGTTTCACAACAATCTTACAGAGCAGGTATTACCGTCTGGTCTTTATATGTAAGGAGACTGAGACATAGTCAAAAAGGTTAGAAACTTGGTTGAAATCTCTGGGTAATAAGAGACGGAATTGGGATTCAAAAACACACACTCTTTCCATATGCATCTACTGTATGTTCACTAAGTGTGTACTTAGTGAAAGTTTAGAAAGACAGACACAAAACAGAAGAATCAACCTTATATTAATTTCTACAAGTTCTCTTCCCTCTGTACAGTGTTAACCTTCCAAACGTTTTTATTTATCACATTATATATAATAATTACTGTAAATTTAGTGTAGAAATGGTTTCCAAGGTCTTTACAAAACTGTATGCCATTTCTCAATTTATTAACTTCAAAAACACCTCTTCTGATCCTTAGTGTAGTAAAATCTGGATGCTTCTGGAAGCTTGTCAAAAAAGGAATTTTAAACTGTTTCTTATTTGTTGACACGACAAAAGTAGTAAAAAAAAGGAGTGTGCTGCTCGCTATATTTATAATGTAAAGAACACCAAGTCAAGTTCTTTCTTGAGGGAAACAACATCAGAAAGTCATGGCATCATGTATAGAATTTTATGAATAAAATCAATGTTTCTTTGACTCTTCTGAGCAGACCTAGAGCTATTCTTATTCTACAAAACCCTGAATATTCCAAAGAATGGTAAGAAAATCCAATGAACATTAGGTTACAAGGGTTTATTAAAAAGTAATTTTACCTTGTCTTGCTGTATATTCATTGTCTTCAATTAACCTTGCTAAACCAAAATCTGCTATTTTGCACACAAGATTTTCTCCCACAAGAATATTAGCAGCCCGAAGATCTCGATGAATATAATTCATTCTTTCAATATATGCCATACCATCAGCAATCTTGAAAAGGAAAAGAAAAAGATGTATGATATAAAGGGGACAGAGAGGGGGAGTCAGAAAAGGGAGAGCAGGAGAATAAACTGCAGATGTGTGTGGCCCACAAAATCTAAAACATTCATCTGGCCCTTTACAAAAAGGGTTTGCTGACCCCTACTACCGTATCTAAGAACCTTGAACACAGGACCATGGACTAGACTTAGCATATGCTAACGCCACACACGGACAATTTCTTTGTATAGTTTCTCTAAACTGTCAGATACTGTGGACATCTGGATGCTCACCGAGAAAGGGGTCTTATAACCAACATGTCAACTAGAACACTCACCACAGAGCTGAATAGAAACTTTTTTTCCCACCTTTTTTTTTTAATGTCTGTTCATTTTTGAGAGGGAGAGAGGGAGAGAGAAAGAGAGCAGGGGAGGGGCGGGGTGGTGAGAGAATACCAAGCAGGCTCTCTGTACTGTCAGTGCAGAGCCCAATGCAGGGCTCGAACTCACGAACCGTGAATCAAGACCCGAGCTGAAATCAAGAGTCACACTTAACTGACTGAGCCACCCAGGAGCCCCTGAATAGAAACTTCTAATAGTTTTCACTCATATTTAAAAACAAAGATTCATGGGAATAAAAAGCACAGCATATGGAATATAGTCAATGCTGTTGTAATAGCATCCTAAGGTGACAAATGGTAGCTACCCTTGTGGTGAACACAGTATAACGTACAGACTTCTATTACTATGCTATATACTTAAAACTAATGTAACATAGGGTTAACTTCAGTTAAATAGAAACAAAACTTTTTAAAATATACATGGTGATAAAATTTAAAAACAAACACAAAAATTCAGAAGAGTAAAACTATCCCATTTTAAAGTATATACTGCCATCTTCATTCTTGTTTTGGATTATATTATATAAAAAGTTCAGCACATCGTTTAGATTTCCAATTATTTTCTTTGGAATAGCAATCACTCGTTATCTTAAAATTTATCTGCTAAATACAAATACATCTAGATTTCATATTTGTAAATGCATATGTTTCTGAAAGGCTGTAAGATACAGGACAGCACTATACTGAGAATTACATGCTTATTTCTAATAGTACGTTATATGAATGTTAGATACCACAGGTCTTCAGACACCATCTGTAACATAAATCAGATTGGATTATCCCTAATGTTCTTTCAACTCTAAAATTCCATGATTTCATTATACAAACAACAGTCTTCTACTAAGATTATATTTTTATGTACACTTTCAATCCAAATTGATACATGTACAGATAAATACCTGAGCAGCCATATCAACCAGTTGTGGGAGCTTCAAATATTTTCCATCTCCTTCCTTCAGGAAATCCAATAAGCTCCCTGCAAGAAACAGAAAAATGTTATGGAAAATAAATTTTAAATTAGGACTGAAACAAACATTCCCCTACCTCCAAATCACCACATCACAATATAAAACTTAAGCTTTTCATTCTTTAATATTTTTTGCAGCTTTGGAATTTCTGAATAATTATCTTTAATATTCTAGAAGAGGTCCCTAAACTGAAATTTTAAAAACATCTTGGAAAACATGGAAAATTTAATCATCTCACTAGATTGTAGGCATTCCTTCCTTGTTTTGATCAAGATCAACAAATCCCAATTTTGAGCCAATAAGCAGTATTAGATACCTGTGTATTTTTAAGTCAATCTGAATCAAGAACACAGACAACTAGGAATATCCTGGGGTACTTAAAACCAGACCTAGGTGACTGACTTGATATGGAATTGCTTGTCTAATGAACTTCTCTCACTTTTAGCAGAAGATACCACAAAACAGCAAAGTACTATGAATAACAGCCGACAGAAAGGCTACAAAAGTCTGGTTGTTATTCCTGTATTACTGGTTAAAAACCTACCATGTACCTGAATTTAATAAAAAAAAAACAAAAACACACACACACAAACAAAAAACCAGATGAACCAAAATTAAGGTACATTTTTTTTTAAAACAACTACACTGTTCTCTTCAAAAATAATAATGTCATGAAAGACAAGAAAGACTAAGAGAGGGACTGCTCTGGATTAAAGTCCTGAACATACATTTATCTGTCCTGGAGCTAGAGTGGGAGCCTGCTTAAAATTCTCTTTCTCCCTCTGCCCCTCTCCGCTGCTCACACACTCTGGTGCTCTCAAAAAACAAAAAACAAACAAACAAACAAAAGTAAATCACTCCAATTATAATATGAAAAATGAAATTCAGCCAAAACTGCACAAAAAGATTAAGTTTAAAAGTTCCTGTGATAGTCTAGGAAAGCGAGACTATTATGTTAAAATCTAGCAATGACAGTGGGAATACAGAGAAGGGGAAATTTTCCAGAGAGATGTGATTAATGGGATCAATGGCATCGAATGGAGCATTAACAATGAGCATTAACAATGAATGAAAATGAAGCTAGTAATATTTACATAAGTTAAAAACATACAAATGCTAATAGGTCAATATATATCAATGAATATATATCAATATGAAAGACACAGATGGAAAAGCTAAGCACCAACTTCAAAACTGAGGTTACCTCTGCAAGGGAAACAGGCCCAAAGGAGCCTGGAGGAAGGGCTCAGACATGAACAGGCTCAAGGAGGAGTAAAAACAAAGATGCAATTAGATCTGTAATGTTTTGTTTCCTTAGTAGAAAGATCTGAAGCAAATATGGCAAAGTGTAAACATTAGTTATATTTGGATGGTAGGGACATGGTTGTTATGGTATTCTCTGTATGTCTGAAATATCCACAATTTTTTTAAAAAGTCTATGAAAAGTGTTGACATTAAATAAACTTAAATAGTTTTTAAGAGTGCATGGCTGGTTACAAAGTGAAGACAGAGTATTCTTTAAAAAAATCTTGGCTGTGAAGAGAAGCAAAAAGTAGACCGGTAGGTGAAAAGCAGATGTTGACACCAAGAGAGGGTTTTCTTTTTAGATGTAAGAAGGATCAAAAACACAGGTAAAGAAATTGTCCTTAAACAGAGGAAGGGACACTCCTTTTCTTAACCTGTAGGATAAACTGACATCAGGGGTGCCTGGGTGGCTCAGTCGGTTAAACATCTGACTTTGGCTCAGGTCATGATCTCACGGTTCGTGAGTTCGAGCCCTGCATTGGGCTCTGTGCTGACAGCTCAGAACCTGGAGCCTGCTTCAGATTCTGTGTCTCCTCTCTCTCTCTGCCCCTCCCCCACTCGCACTGTCTCTCAAAAATAAACATTAAAATAAAAAGATAAACTGACATCATATAAATACTCCACATAACAATGTATACAGAAAGAAACAGAAGACACAGTTGTTTCAGAATAAAGAATCTAAATAAGGTACCATGATCAATACATTAAGTAGAACATTATTCATCATAATAATAGGTAATTGTTAAAATCATGCAAAAATGCAGTGCATACAAATGAACTGCAATTGGTATCATTTGGTCAATTCCTTTTCTCTGACAACACAGAACGTTTTGGGTCTTATCAGTGGTCCTTAACCCTTTTTATGTTCATGGGTTGCTTTGAAACTGACAAAAATGATGGACTCTCTTCCTACGAAAACATACATACATATATAAACATAACTTCACATAACTTCAGGGGAAGTTGATGGATCCTCTGAAACTCATTCAAGATTTTAGCAGAGGAGGTACTCACTAAGTAATCGTGAAATCAATTCAAAGGAGTCCTTAAGTTTGTCTCACATACCTCTCCATCCTTATTTCCAACTAGCTGCCTTCTGTACTTTCCACTTCCTATGGTTTTGTCTCCATTACCTCCTATCCTCTTAGCTCTGCAAAGATACCCATACCTTTCTCTTTACCCATCCACAGCCTTCATAATTTTGAAGGGCAATTTAAGACTTGTCTTTTCTACTAATAATTCTCAGTTTATTCCAGTCTATGTGATCTCTTCTTCATTTCTACACTTACTGAATATGTTAAACACGTGGAAATTCATTACGCTTTGGCCTGGAGCTTGTTTGTTTACAGTGAGGTATTATTTACTTTTATACTGAAAATTAACTTTTCAGAAGGTTGGATCTTTGCTCTCTAAATTCAATATAAGTTATTTGGGTGGCTTTATTTCTTTGATACCTTATAATGACTAGCAGAGTGCCCTGTATATTTGAAGTATTCAATACGTTTTGGTTGTTAATGTTTATAGAGTAGTCTGATTACAAACATTTCATAGGATATAATGATCATGACACATATGGGTATTAATGGAAGGCTTCTAACACTTGACCTAAGATAATCTGAAGGAAGAATGATTGATGGACTGGTTGAGAGACAAGGAAACCAAATTCCAGATGAAGGAATTTGAACAGAATCATGGAAAACAAAAGAAGTAAGAAGACCTCTCTAACCAGGAAAGTGGGGTTTATGTGGGAGTACATGAGGCAATGAATTTGAATGGATTACAGAGGGTCAATTGCTAAGTACCTGAAACAAGATGGGGAATTATAGAGTTTTAAAACCAGAAGGGTCATCTGTGATCTTGCATTCTAAATCTCCCATCTAGAAATAATCCTAACCTAGCAATCTGACAACATAGAAGTCTATCGTGTCCCCCCAGTTAAATAATTCTTTTTTTCTTAATTTTCTTTTTTTAATGTTTATTTATTTTTGAGAGACAGAGACAGACAGAGCATGAGTGGGGGAGGAGCAGAGAGAGAGGGAGACACAGAATCCAAAGCAAGATCCAGGCTCTGAGCTGTCAGCAGAGAGCCCAATGCAGGGCACGAACCACAGAGCTGTGAGATTGTGACCTGAGCCAAAGTCAGGCGCTCAACTAACTGAGCCACCCAGGCGCCCCAAATAATTCTTGAAATCAATATGCAAAGCTAAATGGACCATTAGCTTTACCTCCATTACATTCTTATGCTATCAATATCTTGATTTAAACTTCCTCCTTGTCCCTTTTCTCTCTTCCTTATACAATGCATCCAATGCACTCTGAAAGGGGTTATTTGGCAGTTGTTTGCAGTAGAGATTCTTTCCAAAAAGTGCCATGTGCCTTCAGGGTATTAGGTAAGTTTTGGCTATCAATTAGTAGGTTACATCAGTTCTTAATTTTTGGTCTTGCTATTCCTTTGGGAGGTGGGGGGTAGATTTCCTACAGCAAATATGCAGCTTGTAGTTGGCCCTGTCACCACTAGATGGAACTACATTGTTGGCCAAGATGGACTACTGAAGAGAGATGACATAACCAGTAGCTTTAATTATGGATGAGTGACTCATTAAGAGGAAGAAAAAAAAAAGATAAAATTCAAGAGGGTAAAAGTGGGACCGGCAACATATTTAGTACTTACTGGTTCCTCTTTTAAAGCATCATCTGTCCCTTCTCTTTATCTTGGCCCCAAACAACCCTGTTACTAAAGATCCCACCTTTGGGTCTAGAGTTTGGGAGAATGGAGAAATGTTAGTGAACAATAGTGGGGAAAAGTTTCTAGGAATCCTGAATACAGAGACTGTGTTTACACTAAAATAAGATAAAATTAATTTCCTTAATTTCACCTGATTTCTTTGCTTTAGGACTAAAGATATAAATATCTAACTGTATTATTTTAATTGATAGAAATATTTTTTTTCCCTTTCCTAGCTATCCCATTTCCTTTAGCCAAATGGAATGAAAGACTACTTATTTTCAACATAAATTGGGCTGGCCTGATTTTCCTCTTAAACTTTGTACTCTCCTTTGGAATAACTGTAACTAATCACTACTCCATTAAACAAAATGTTAGATTTTCTCTTTTCAAATGTCTACATAAAAATCTTAGAGAACACGACACATTAAAAAAAATTTGTATGCATAAAAATAGAAATGAAGACTTGTTTTTTAAAAAAATTTATCAACCTGAATACTCTAAAAATAAACTAATATATACATACCTTTTGACATGAATTCAGTGACAATGTAAATGGGCTCTTCAGAAACAACAGCATATAGAGGAACTAGTTTATCATGTCTTAACTTTTTCATTATCTGAGCTTCTTGAAGAAAAGCTTCTGGCATCATTGTACCTGGTTTTAGTGTTTTGATTGCTACTTTTGTGGTTCCATTCCATGTTCCTAGAGAAACAACATATTTTACTATTTTAATCTATTTATTAAGAGATTTTAAGTCAAACCTCAGTGAGCAGCACTGAGCAGTTACCTTAAATATTTTAGTATATCTTATCATAAGTTGTGGTGCTTTAATCTACTGCTAAACAAATGACAAAAAAAACCAGAAGTTCAGATTTCTTACCCATCCATACTTCACCAAAACATCCTTGTCCTAATTTAACCTCTAGTCGCAAAGATTCTCGAGGGATTTCCCAAGCATCTTTTGCTAGACCTTGAGTCTGGGGTTTCACAGTTGGACACACGGTTGTTAACTTATGGCATAAACCATCAGCATGTTCTAGATAAATGAATAAACTACACTGTAAAATGAATTAATTACAAAAATTAAGGTATATATAGTATATCAATGTTTTTAAAAGTTTAAATCAAAGAAAACAAAAACATAATGTTTTATCAGTTTTATGCTAAAACCACAGACACAAAAAAGGGAGTTGTACGTATATAAGAAACAAAACATACAAAAAGCAAAACATTTTTTGTTAAATACCTTTTTAAGGTTATAATTTATTGAATACTTATTATGTCTCAGCTATTGTACTAATTCAGAACTTTATAAATATCTCATATAAGTAAGTCTTGAAAAGCTTAAGTGACTTTCTTAACGTCACCCAGTTAGTAAGTGATGGAGATGGGATTCAAACCCTAGTTCTGGTTACCTCCAAAGTTATGTTTTTGTTTTTGTTTTTGTTTTTTTTTAAATTTTTTTTTGAACGTTTTTTAATTTATTTTTGGGACAGAGAGAGACAGAGCATGAACGGGGGAGGGGCAGAGAGCGAGGGAGACACAGAATCGGAAACAGGCTCCAGGCTCCGAGCCGTCAGCCCAGAGCCTGACGCGGGGCTCGAACTCACGGACCGCGAGATCGTGACCCGGCTGAAGTCGGACGCTTAACCGACTGCGCCACCCAGGCGCCCCCAAAGTTATGTTTTTGACCACTGTGCTTTACTTCGTCCTAAGGAGAATGCTACTATTAACTGTTAAACAGGGAATCCCAAATTCACAATGGCTTGACTTGTGAATCTTGCTTATCCAATCTTTTGTTGAATATAAGACATGTTGCCTCCCATTTTCAACAAGTAACCACACAAATCCACATTCTAACCAGTGCAATTACAACTGCTCGCTAACATGTTTCTTCAATGTCAAGATTGGTGGTTGACTTGGTAGGCTGTTTGTAGCTAGCTGTCACTGAAGAAGAGATTGCCATGGGAACTCCCTTACCTCTAGTATTAAGAATTTAAAAACTTTCAGATGCATTCATGTATTAAATCAGCAATGCAAAATTTTGAGACAGAAGAATCTGATACCAAATATCTTTCAAAGGTCCTTGAAAAACCAAAAGAATGTCTACAGTTGCTATAGGTTAGTTCTCCAGGAAAAGAAAAATGCATCTGCAGAATTAAATTTCACTGGATTTATATTTTAGGAAGTTTTATGTGGTCCAGCCCATACAGAGGAATGTAACCTGAAAAGACATCTGATATGGCTTTTTAAGTATTTAGTTTTACCTACTTAATAAATGTTCCTTAAAAATTTTTTGCTTTTATGCTTTTTTATTTATTGTCACAATCTATCTTGGTTTTTAGCTGTTATGAAACGAAACCCCAATGTAAATATTACTCCAGTTAGATACAAGGATTCAAATAATGGTAGTCGAATTTTACCATATCTAAGAACCTAATTCAGGTAATAAGTATTACCTGTTCTTCATTTTAAAACTACAATACAACAACATCTATAGAACACACTCTGTGTGTAAAGTACTGAGCTAAACCTTACAAGAAATGAAAACAGAGATTCTGTCCTCATAAAATACAACATTTAAAAATAGTTTTCACGTGTGAAATCATCACATACCTGTGTAGTGTTTTACCAACTTCTGCAGGGTATCAAATTGTGCTCTGGTTGTGATATAGTATCCACCGTTGTCAAGTTTCCTAATTTTGTAGTGTTTCACATTGTCACCTCTTACCTCATCCCAATCACGAATAGAGAGAGAATAAGCACCTAAGGAGGGAAACAAATACTTTTTCTGTATCTTTCTCAAAATACGGTCCAAGAAAACTTTTATACTTACATTACATTATAATTACCTTTAGTAGTTTCACTCTCTCGTACTAAGAAAATACCTCGTTGATTCCCAGGATTCAGAAGTAATCTTTCAGCATCTTTTCTCCCCATTTTGCCAAAATACCACCTGGGAAAAAACAGTGTTTTAAGTTAGAAATGTGTAAGGGTTGGAAAGATTTACATAAGTATCAGTAAGATTCGAGTGGAGGGGAGGGGTGACAACAAAGAGCTTCAGAAGACAGCTTAAAAACACAGCAAACACAATAAAAGATCTTTACTAAATAGAAGTATTACAAATACTACTGTCAGAACATACTGTCCTAGTATTTCCAGGTACTGACTATTCAACCAGTCTCTTAAACTTCACCCGGAAGTCACAGGATCAGAGAAGTAAAGACAATAATGACAGAGAGAACCTCTAGGTCCCTGACAGATGGAAATATGAAGAGTGCAGTAGGAAGAACAGAAGTGGCTCCCTGGTAACAGTGTGATCATCTGTATTCAGTAAAATGCAAGTAAACTATATCCAAATTACTAGCAACTCTAAATTAGCGTGGGTTTGATTTAATACAGATTTGTGAATAAAAATAAGTCTCTGCTGTGGAGAAGCTCACAGAATAAAACAAGAAGTAACAAGTGTCAAGCAGAACAGAGTTACAGAGACAGATTACATATTGTAAAAGCAATAAAAACAAACACTGATAGAGCACCTACTCTGTGCAAGGCACTGTATTACGGGTTGTGTTACGAAAACAAAGTAGTATTATTATAAATCCCAGACATTCTTGGTTTGATCTAAAAATATTATGTCACTGAAGGTGAATTTTAATTTTTTAAAAGTTGTGAGAATAGCACATACAACACTCATATACTCCTTACCCAGATTTCCTAAATGTTAAAATTTTACTTTGTCATATTCTCTTACTCTGTGTACTTTTTCTGAACCAATTGAGAGTAAGTTGCAAACATTCTGAATCATTATCCTAAATACTTCAGTGTGTACTTCTCAAGGATATTCTCCTACATAATCACAGACCAAGCACATAAGTCAAGAAATTAACACTGATACAACACTATCAACTGAGGGTAAATTTTGAAGTGAGAGAGTTTGCAGAATATAAAAAGAGTTAATATGATGTTTTTAAAGAGAAAATATAAAGGATACAGACTAGGCATTATAGTATGATTAATGCAGATTATTTATGATCCTACTGTAAGCAAATACTATGGCATTAATTATTAATTTTCAAGTAACATCTCCTATTAATATGATGTATTAGCTGTATTAAGGCTGGTATGTAATTGTATGTGTGTAAAATTGTGGCTAAGTAGAATGTGCACTAAAACATTTTCTAAAATCAAAGTAATTAATAAAATATGAAGTAGGGCCATACTCTTCTGCCTGAATGGAATCTGCAGGGGCTACATAATTGCTAGGGATATAGCCGTTCTTTCCTGTAGCAATTGATCGTGCTTCCCACCAGTCTCCTTCCCTGTAATACATAAAACAACAATTACCCAAGGTAGACAACTGCTCAGGACACAATTTATTAGTGTTGCCTTGTATATATGTAGGAAAGAGGTATTACTTCCATTTTTTAATGCATTTATTTGATCAAGAATTAAACTCAAAAGAAGAATACTCAAAAATAGGTTACATGAATTAAACGAATAAGGCTAAAAGCAAAACCACAACTGCATCTTTCTCCTCCAAACAAAAGTTAGTTTAATTTTAGTTATAAGATCCCTTTTTTTACACAATTCTTACAACCTAAAACAATAAACTATACTGACTAAAACAATTTGGGAGGTAAGTCTTTCAAATTACTCAGTTTCAACTCAATGTTTTCTTTTTTAAAAGCTTTATTGACATATAATTTACATACCAAAAATTCCCCCTTTAAGATGTCATGGGTTTTAATATATTCAGAGTTGTGCAACCATTACCATAATCAATTTTAGAATATTTCGTCACCCCCCCACCCCTCCAGCAAAGAAACTCTGTACCCATTAACAGTCATTCCTTACTCCTCCCCAAGCCTCCCCCCACACTGCCAAACACTAAATCCACTTTCTGTTCCTATGGACATGCGTTTATGGGCATTTCATATAAATGGAATTATACAATATGTGGCGTGGTCTTTTGGACTGGCTTTTTTCACTTAGCATAATTTTTTTCAAGGTTCATCTATGTTACAGCATGTTATCAGTAGTTCGTTCTTTTTTACTGTCAAATGCTTTCAACAGTACATAAAATCAGAATGTTCCTTTTTAGTCATCGTAGGGGAAAAAAAATCAGGATGCCTTAGAACTCCTGTAGGCAACAGGCAAGAACAATAAAAAATTTAACTCTGAGAATAAAGTATATTTACAAAAATGTTAGCCATAAATATCTAAGTAACACTAAAATCAATTCAGAACATGAGAATTATGTTTAGCTTGCAATACATGAGACTTGACTTTTCCAAAATTAACATAACAGCAAATATTATCAGTCTCTAATGAGGAAGATATAAGCGGGTTCTGCCACTAAAAATTAAATGCATGTTTTGCTTTGCCAGAGAGAAGTAATGAAAATATTTTATCTAAATTGAAATTTTATAAATGACTGAGGAGAATTTGTTCTCTAAAAAATGAGATGAAAAATCCTTTGGCATTTCAAGTACTGACGAACTCATAAGCTTAGTTTGTAGTTTCCTCGTATGTATTAGGCACTTTCAGACACACAAACTGCAAAGTTTGCATTTGTACTAACCACTCATGATTCATTCAAACATTTACTGAATACCCTTTAAGTGACAGACTTTATGAGAAGGTATGCTGGAAACAGAAGTAAAAAGACAGTCTGTACCCTCCAGAAACTCAGCCTGAGAAGAATTTCTCAACCTTGGCACTACTGACTCTTTGTGCTGGATAATTCTTTGTTGTTGGGGCTGTTCTGTGCATTGTAGGATGTTCAGCAATACCCCTGGCCTCCACCCACTAGAAGATAGTAGAGGGACCCTGACTATAACAACTAAAAATGTCTCCAGATATTGCCAAATGTCCCTGGACAATTTTTCCCCAAGGTGAGAACCACTGGTCTAGAAGAATGAAAAGCACATGATACATTATAATCCAAAGTAGTGATGGCAGCTATGATTGAGGTTTGTAGATGGTGCCACCTCAACCAGTAAGGCAGACACTGAATCCAGCAGGAGATGGGGTGTGGGCCAATAGCAGAGGAAGAATGTCAAGAAAGGCCTCCTTGAGAAATGATACAGGAATATATGTTTTGAAGGATGAGCAGGGTTGGCCAGACAAAAGAAAAAAAAAAAATTGGAGAGACAGAAAGACCCATTCCAGAAAAAAGAAACTACGTGTGAAGGCATGGAAAGGTGAGGGGGCACCTGGGTCGCTCAGTTGGTTAAGCATCTGACTCTTGATTCCCACTCAGGTCATGATCTCACGGTTCATGAGACTGAACCCCACATGGGCTCTGTGCTGACAATACGGTGCCTGCGTGGGATTCACTCTCTCCCTCCCTCTCTCTCTACCTCTCTCTTGCCTCCCTCAAAATAAATAAACTTAAAAAAAAGAAAAAGAAAAAGAAAAAGAAAGGTGAGAAACCCCAGTGTATTCATACAATTATAAGCAATTTACTATGGCTGCGCAGTTAAGTGAAGAAGGGGAAGCAGCTCCATGACTGACGTCTATCATTGTTACTCCTTTTATCTTGACAGCAACTGGGAGCTACTGTAGGATTTTAAAGCAGAGAGACATGATCACATTTTATATTCTGGAACAATAATAGATAACAAATGGGAACAAGAAAGTTTGGAAATATGACTGGAAGTAAAGAGACCATAATATATATTTTGATAAGTTATGAGCTGGTTGCTATGCCTGCTAATGAAATTATGGGATTTATTTTCCATAACAAGCACTGAATTTTCTTTTTTTAAATTTTATTTTCTTTTTATTTGAGAGAGAGAGAGTGCGTGCAAGTCGGGGAGGGTGGGGGGAGATGAACTGTGTAACCCAGGCACCCCCAAAGAATTGAATTTTCAATTCAAGCGTTGAATTCTTAATGGGACACTGAATGTCTAAGAATCACCTAAGAACGAAAGCAACTTAATGTGACCAGTTTGGGATGCTGGGGTTCCCTCCCTGAACTTTTTCCTTTGTCTTTTTAAGAGAAAGAAATAAGATCCTTAAATCATCTTATACTTAAACAGGAACACAGAATTCTATAGACTTCTTTTTTTTTAAGTAATGTACTTACTTGCATCTACTCCCTCATTCTTCACTCTTTAATCTCTACTGTTCATGGCAAAACACACATTGCAGCACAATTTGTAGAAGTAATAACTTCTGGCTACAGCAGTAGTTATTATGCCATGTGTCTCAAGAAACTAAATGCATCATCCAACCCAGTGGGCAGAGACCCATGCCTCACCACTCTCATGATTCAGAAATCAACCAGTTAAGTGGTTTCAGCATGAAGACTAGGTTTCTGTCAGTACTTCTCCCTCACAAAACATTCCCAACACTTACGTGTTGTTAATTATTTGAAACCGTTCACCCTTCTTGAATGAAAGGTCTTCTGTAGTTCTAGCTTCATAATCATATAAGGCCACAAATATAGTAACACCACCTATCGGAGCCAAAAACAAAGACAAAAACAAAAAAACAACCAAGGTAATTATATGGATAAAGTAAAATAGAGAAAAAAAATTGTCAGCAAAAAAGCTAAGCATAATTTTCTTCCTAGTCTCCAGAATCTATTTTTAAATGGAGACTTGGGCAGCTAGAGCTTAGTTAAAAAGATGCTCTCTTAAGACTTCCCATGAAACTACTGTAAGCTACAAATTCTAAAATTCTATACACCTACAGAAATAAATTTAACTCTGGCTCATAGTAGCAAGGTCTCTGACTTGGAAAGACAGTCAAAGTTCAAATTAGTTCTTTGGCAGAAAAAGCATTAACAAGTACTGCAAATTACTGGCACTGATCATCTCAATTTCTGATAAACAATGGGTGAACATTTCCATCTGTAAGACTGATCCTTCCTAGTAACAGCTAGGGATTTAGTAAGATTAGTTAGTATACTGAACACTTAAAAGTTAAAAATGGCTTGTTTTTCCTAGAAATTAAGTGATATGACTGATATGAATTATAAATTCCAAAAATAACTGTCATACAGAGCACTGTACACAAATGCTTAACAGATCAGGACACTACACAACTAAACCATTACCTGCAAACAGAAGAATAGAATGGATTGATTTACTCTTCTCCCCTGAGCTCCAGTCATGTATTAACTGCCTATCTGACGTGTCTACTTGAATGCCTAAGCAAATGGCACTATCTGATCAGGTACTCAGCCAAGTCCCTATACTAGCACTGTTAGCTCTACCTCTAAAATACCTCTTATCTACTTTCTTTTCCATTTCCACTGCTGCCACCTTCATCCAAACCCTTGTTATCTCTGCTAGGACTCTTGAGAGAAGTAGCCTCCTAACCCACTTCTTATATACATTCTCCACACAGTTAGTTGCCACAGTGGTTTTTAAAAAAAGGAAATTCAATTATGCAAATCCTCTATTTAAATTTCTTCAACTGCTTTTTCTTGGCTTTTGAATAAAATCCAAACTTCTTACCAGAGTCTTTGAGGTCCTGAGTAATCCTAACCCTTCAATCTTACAGTAATCAATTCTACTCTCTGTTGTCCTCATTGGTCCTCAAAACTGCCAGGTTCATCTGTACTTCCTAAACTCTGCTGTTGTTCTCTCTTCCCCAGAAAGCTCTTTTTCCAGCTCTGCACATATTTAGGTCATTCTCATCAATCAAAACGCAGATCAAATGATATCTCAAGACTGCTTTCCTTGATCAGCTAGAGGGCTTTCACCTTTATTAAATGGACATAAGTAAAGTGCTTAGGTAACTAAACTATGTCCTTAAGGATCAACATTTACTTGAACCATTCTGGACTACTGTCTTTCCCAAACATATAATTCTGAAAATAACTTGAACTTTTGATGATAACTGAGAACACCATCATGGCGATCCGTTACTGAGGTATTTAGAGCTAGGGAGTTGGGAATTAAACTATAATTGACCCTTTGATGTCCACAACTCCTCAAAACGAACAGTCTCATAGAATTCACTTATGGCATTCCTCTGGCACTATTATTGGTTTAGAGGTAAGCAGACTGAAGGGACAAATTTATAGTCCAAGCTTATAGAACAGATTCCACTTTTGCCCCCTCTGATGGTTAAGTAAGGACACATGTTGCTGCTCAATTTGATGCTAGCAGCTGTTTTGCCAAGCCTAAGGTTAAAACAGAAACTCTAAGGGCTACTGGAAAGAGATCAAGGACTCGAGTCCTTGATGACATTAAAAAACTGTTATATCAAGGAATCCTAGAGCTCACTCTACCTTTTTAAAACCAGTTATGTTTTGTTACTCAAGGGAAAAAGTATCCTGATGTGGAAACCTTCCACAAAAGAAATCTTTTTAAAGTTTCTAACTAATTTTTTAGAGCATTTCTGGCTCCATGAAAGGTTGTCAGCTGTCACTTCTTCCTGTTCTCTGAAAGTAAATCATAAAGTAATAAATGGAGTTCTGGAACAGAACATTAAACCTTGTCTCTCTTGCTTATCTCTGGCTCTGAAAAAAAAATCATTTAACTCTGAGCCTTAGGACTTTTCTTTTTAAAATCAATCAGTATCTGATAAAAAAAAATACCATCATCACTACATTACCATTTAATATTAAGTAACTACTATAATATTTTAATACTGGATAGTACATTATAAACCTGAAAACTTATAACATTCTTGAGGGAGGGGTACATGTTTTTAATTTTTATAACCCCAGTACCTGCCACATAGCAGGCACTTCATAATTACTTGAAAAATGAAAAATGAAATAATGGTGTAACCAGTCGATAATCACCAAATTTTCCAGAACAATATCTATGTATACAATAACACTTTAATTTTTACGTTAGAAGTTTAATTTTCACATAAACTTATTAAGTCCCCCAGGAACTTATCTTTCTTACAAGCAGTTATCTTTCTTTGAATGTACTGCCTAAGGTCACATTCCCAAACAGACAACAGAACTGTCCATTTAAATCTCACCTGTTAAACCAGCAGGATATGAACTTGGCACCACTGCGAATGAAGAAGATGCTCCTCCAAAAGGTGTCACCCCTGAGGATCCTCCAAATGGTGTCATGGAAAGACTGTTAAAATTCACAGATGCTCCCTTTGTTGAAGACGATGGGGCCACTGCAGTGTGTTCTGCTCCATAATGGCTGACACTTGCACTGACAGGCTCTGGAGTGCTTTCAGTTCTATATTTAATGGTTGGACTTTTGTTCTCTTTACTTTTAATGCAGCCCATTATCAAATCTACAAAGGCGGTAAGGCAAATATTTTGAGAAGCGGTTAATATAAAGGATACTTAAAAAAAACTCAATTTAAAACTTCACTTTAAACAAGGAATTGTTCTTCCACAAAAAAGTAACATTAACAAAATAAAAAACTAGACAACTAAAAATGGAGTTTCTTCTCCTTACTTATCTTTATTACAAGTCTGCTGAGGCATCATTCCAATCATATCATTCTCCAGCTCAACCACCTTTAATGGCCCAATGACAACATGCCATAGTGTGCTGGGAAAGCCACTGGCTTTGAAGCCAGAGGCGCCTACATTTGAATCCTGGCTTTCTACATACTAGCGGAGTATGCTGCCCAACCTGTCTGCACCTTACCCTTACATGAAAAAGAGGGATAATAATAACATCACTTCATAAAGTTTTCTATGAGGATTAACTTAAGTTTATTACAGGTTCCAGACAATATGTGGCACGTAGTAAGTACTAGCAAATACCAGCTATATTCCTTCTATCTATAAAAGCCCTGTGTAATAGAAATATAATCTGAGCCACATATATAATTTTCAATCTTCTAGCAGCCAAGTTAAAAAATATAAAAAGAAGGGGCGCCTGTGTGGTTCAGTTGGTTAAGCGGTGGACTCTATTTCGACTCAGATCATGATCTCACGGTTACTGCCTGGGATTCTCTCTCTCCCTCTCTTTCAGCCCCTTCCGCTCATGCGTGAGCACGTGTGCATACTTTCTCTCCCAAAATAAATAAACAATAAACAAATTTTTTAATAAAAAATAAAATTTATTTAAATGATATATTTTATTTAATCTACTGCATATAAAATACAATTATTTCAACATATCAATAAAAAAATTTTTAATGACAGAGTTTACATTCTTTTTTTTGTACTAAGTCTCAGAAGTCTGTTATATATTTTAAACTTATAGTACATTTCTATTTGGACCAGGTACATTTCAAGTGCTCAGTGTCTATATGTGGCTAGTAGCTACCACGTATAGAACAGGGTAGTTCTGTAACTTTTTTCTTCCTTATCTACAGTCACACTCCCAATGCTTACCAAATCCAATCCCACTCTATCTTTCCAACTTTATCTCCTATTATTTCCTTATGCTTATCTACACACACACACTTTCCTGTTTCCCCAATACATATGCCCTGTGCTTTCCCAATTTTGTGGGGATTTTTACATCTAAAACTTCTCTACCTGCTATAGTTCTATCCATTCACTGAATGTCACCAAAAATGCTACTTTTCCATTCAGGCTTTTCCCCATAAATGGCAAAATATTGTCTTCCTTAAAACGTCCAGTGTACTTTTGGGGAGATTTTTATATGGAATGCTTACCTTACAATTTTGTATCTTGTTTTTTGCTTACTGGTGTAATTCCCACCCTACCCCCAAATTACTGGCAATACATTTCTTAAAATCAAGAGTTACTCATCTCTTTGTGCATCTTACAAACATAACTCATATAATAGGTTACTAATATTACAAATCTGCATTATTTTATTCACTTCTTATAGGAGCACTAATGGGGATTTCATTAATTCACTTCCTTTTAAGGGTCATTCTAATTTTACAGTTTTTCCTTTCTTACATGGCATTCAAAAGGAAGTAGATGAGTGATTAAGATGATTGCCTCATGAATTCACAACGACTGAATATTTATGACCTTAGCTATATAACATCTAAAATGTAGCTATATTGCAGTAATCAGACAAGAAATAAAGGGCAACCAAATTGGTAAGGAAGAAGTAAAATTGCCACTATTTGCAGAGACATAATACAGTATACAGAGAACCTAAAGACTCCACCAAAAACTATTAGAACTGATGAATGAATTCACTAAAGTTAGAAGCTACAAAATTAATATACAGAAATTTGTTGTAGTTCTACCCACTAATAATAAAGTAGAAGAGAAATTAAGAAAACAATCCCATTTATAATTACGCTAAAAAAAAAAAAGAAAAGGCTAGGAATGGATTTAACTAAAGAGGTTAAAGACCTGTACACTGAAAACTATAAAACACTGATGAAAGAAGTTGAAGACAACACAAATGTAAAGGTATACCATACTCATAGACTGGAAGAATTAATATCGTTAAAATGTTTATAACACCAAAACAGTCTACAGATTCAATGTAATCCCTATCAAAATACCAACAGTATTTTCTACAAAAGTAGAACAAATAATCCTAATAATTGTATAGAACCACACAGGAAATGAATAGGATAGGCAGACTTGAGAAAGAACAAAACTGAAGTATCATAATCATACATTTCAAGATATACTACAGTTATAGTAATCAATCAAAACAGTATGGTACTGGCATAAAAACAGACCCAAAGGTCAGTGAAACAGCATAGAGAGCCCAGAAATAAACCCATGCTTACATGGTCAATTAATCTACGACAAAGGAAAGAATATACAATGGGGAAAAACAGTCTTTTCAATAAATGGTGTTGGGGAAACTGGATGACTACATGCAAAAGAATGAAACTGGACCACTTTCCTATACTATACACAAAAATACACTCAAAATGAAAAGAAAAAAAAATTCAAAATGGATTAAAACACAAATGTGAGACCTGAAACCATAAAACTCCTAGAAGAAAAACAAAATGTTAAGTAGTAATCTTTCTGACATCAGCCTTAGCAACATATTTTTTGATCTTGTCAGGCAAGGGAAACAAAAGCAAAAATAAACAATTGTGACTACACCAAAATAAAAAGTTTTTGCACAGCAAAGGACACCATCAACAAAACAAAAAAGCAACTCAGTAAATGGGAGAAGATATTTGCGACTGATATGTCCAATAAGAGGTTAGTATCCAAAATATATAAAGAATTTATACAATTAGGGGAGCCTGGGTGGCTCAGTCGGTTGAACATCCGACTTCAGCCCAAGTCATGATCTCGCAGTTCATGAGTTCGAGTCCCGCATCAGGCTCTGTGCTGACAGCTTGGAGCCTGGAGCCTGCTTCGGATTCTGTGTCTCCCTCTCTCTCTCTGCCCCTCCCCAGCTCATGCTCGCACTGTGAATCTGTCAAAAATAAATAAACTTTAAAAAAAATTAAAAAAAAATAATTTATACAATTAAACACCAAAAAAACATATAATGATTGACAAATGGGCAGAAGAACTGAACATTTTTCCAAAGAAGACATACACATAAAAGGACAAAAGACACATGAAAAGATGCCCAACATCATTAGTCACCAGAGAAATGCAAATCAAATCCACAATGAGATATTACCTCCTATCAGAATGGTTAATACCAAAAAGAAATAACAAGTACTGGCAAGAATGTGGATAAAAGGGAAGCTTCATGCACTGTTGGCGGTAATGAACAGTATTGAGGTTCTTAAAAAAAATCAAAAATAGAAATATCGTATGATCCAGCAATTCCACTATGCACCCCTATGTTAACTGCAAGATTATTTACAATACCCAACATATGGAAGCAATCCAAGTGTCTATACATAGATGAATGGATAAATATGTGTGGGATGTGTGTAAATAATGGGAATATTATTCAGCTATAAAAAAAATGAGATCTTGCCATAGGTGACAATATGGATGGACCTAGAGGATATTATGCTAAGTAAAATAAGTCAGGGAAAGACAAGTACCATATGATTTCACTTATATGTGGAATCTAAAAAACAAACAAACAAACAAACAAACAAAAAACCAGACTCTTAAAAACAGAGAACTGGTAGTTGTCAGAGTGGAGGGATGGGGTAAGTAAAGAAGATTAAGAGGTACAATAAGTCACAGAGATGAAAAGTACAGCATAAGGGATACAGTCAATAATATTGTAATAACATTGTATGATGACAGATAGCAACTACACTTATCATGGTAAACACTGAGTATTGTATGAAATTGTCAAGTCACTGTGTTGTATACCTGAAATCTAACACTGTATATTAATTATACTTCAGTTAAAAAACATTCTAGGGGCACCTGGCTAGCTCAGTTGGTAGAGCATGCAACTTTGGATCTTGGACCCACCACATTGGGCGTAAATTACTTAAAACAATAAAAATGCAAAAAAAAAAATTAAGCACTATAAAATAAATGTAGCTATAAATACGAAAACAGAAACTCTCAGAACCTCAAAGCTGGAAGATTTTCAGATTATCTTAAATGAGTATATTCTTAAGATGTGACAGTTAAGTATAAGCATCAAAACATAACTGGGAGTGGAAATTTAAATTTCTAACGAACACACTTTGAGGGAACTATAAGCTAATTACATAAAAGGTATCTGCCTCTAAAAGTATTAGAATAAACTCACCATGTTTCATAATCTAGTTGGAAAAGTGTTTTAAAGCATAATGTAAAAGTAGAAACCTTAAAAGAAAAGCCTAGATGCATGATTATCTAACTTCTGTGTGGGGAACAGGAGTAGGGACAAAAAAGTCTTAAGCAAAGTTAAAGATATGAGAAAAGGGAAAGTATCTTTGTACTTGCTCATGTTCTTACTCAGTCTAACACAGAAATGTACACATATGAAAACTGGTTGACATTTTACATGTTAAAAAAAAAAGACAGCCCCTCAAAAAAACAGGGAAGCCTATCAAGAGATAATTTACAAATGAAATATGAAAGGCCAATAAGCAGTATAAGGAGATGTCAGACCTTTCCAGTCCTCTAATAAATGCAAATTTTAAAAGGTACCTTTCTTGCTTATCAGATTGGCAAATTTTGACTCAATACTCAAAGATGAAGGGAGGATTTTAACCAACAATCAATATATATTCACAAAACAGGCCAACTGAAATATATCAATTCATAACTGCAATTACCATCATTATTCACCCACCTCCTTTTGTATTCCCAGCTCCCTTAATTCCTCATTTTCATCTTTTTCTTTATCTGCAATTGTTGCTTAGGTCTTTTCTCTCTGGAAAACATCACTGACTTAACCCTTCTTCCTTCCAGAGTCAGACCTTCCTCCCCTCCCCCCGCTTCCAGTCTTCCATTACTACTCTTAACTGTCCTCTGGCCTTTTTTCTTAATCCAGAGTCTTTGGTCCAACTTCTCACTTCTAGCAATTTGCCCTTTCCAAAAGATGCCTGGATAGACTCATTTTTGGTCCAGCACCCCAGTATGAACACAAAGGAGTTATTACTGCTTCCCATCTCCTTTAGAAACAGGATTATAAAAATGTAGGATATGATTTACATTTTTAAACTTCAGGTGCAACATGAGTTAAACAGATTTTTATGGGGTGTCCTAGAAACATAGCATCATTTAGAACAGTTATATGGGAAAGCCTCTTCAAGTTCCACACTGCTAACATACACATACATATTTATTAACATATTTATTAAACACTATAAAGAGCTGGAAATGTCAAGAAATGGTCCCTTAAAAAAAAAAAAAGGTAACAAATAAGTATAGGAAACAAGTACAGTATTGTAAAATGTGAAAAATGGTGGAGGCGAAGTATGTATAAAACACCACGAGACTACAAAGTAAGTTATAAGCTCTGTCCAGAGTGCTTGGGAAAGAAAATTTTGAAAAAGGGGAATGTGACCTGGGTCTTGAGAGCTGGAGATTTGGGAAAGAGGAAATAGGTTATTCCAGGAATAATGAAAAGTGCAGAATGGCTCAGACGTTTGAAAAGCATGGTGTTTAGGGAAGAAAACATCTCTGTGACAGGAGTATATGGGGGTGTCTATGAGATGGTGGGACAGAGGCTAAAGGTAGAGGACAATTTACACATGAAGGGAATTATTTCAGACTTTATCCAGGGAGCACTGGGAAGTTATTCAAGACTTTTAAAAAGGTGAACAGCAGGCGACAATATGTGTTTAAAAATAACTATGGTAGAAGTATGAATTAAAGAGCGCAAAGAAAGAAATGATGACAGCCAAGCTATAAACCTACTGCAATGCCCCATGTGATAAGGGACAGAAGCAGAAACACTATGGGACCAGAGATGAGAGGAAAACACTAACGAAGTAAATATTAAGTAGAATATGAAGTGTAGATGATCAGTTGGATATAGGTAGAGGAGATATGAAGAAAAAGGAGTTATTTATTCACTTGCCAGTATTTACCAAACACTAAAATAGTTAATAATATGTGTGTTATGGAATAGATGACTCCAAGATTTCTAGTTTGAACTGGGTGCAGAGTAATACCATAACTAAATTAGAAGAGAAACAGGTTTTTCTGGACACAGGAGTTCATTCAGATGTTAGTTTTAGGTGCCTTTGGGGCATCATGTTGAAAACATCTAGTAGAGGATTGATAATATGTCTAAAACTTAGGGAAAAAGGCAGAAACCAGAGAAAGAGTAAACAAAAATATTTTCACAAGGAAAGATTTGCAGGGGTTTGAAGAATTCATATAACGGTACAGGATACCTACATATAGGGAATAAATAGGCAAAGAAATTAGGAAGCAACAATTAGAGCTGGGAGTACTTCCATAAATATAAAAACATGGTTGGAAAAGAACATCGAGAGAGTGGAATGGATTGGGAGGTTTCAATTGTACCTGTTGCAATTTTTTTCTTTCTTAAAAGAAACGTAAAGCAAATAGAGAAATGTTAATATATTAAATGTGGGTAACAAAGAATTCTTTTTGTTACTTACAATATTTTACAATACATTTATAATAATGTAATACATTTTTAATAAGATGGGGCACGTGTGTGACTCAGTTGGTGAAGTGTCCGACTTTGGCTCAGGTCATGATCTCACGGTTTGTGAGTTCGAGCCCCGCATCGGGCTCTGTGCTGACAACTCAGAGCCTGGAGCCTACTTCAGATTCTGTGTCTCCCTCTCTCTCTGGCCCTCCCCCTTCCCTGTTCACGCTCCGTCTCTGTCTCTCAAAAATAAACAAACATTGAAAAAAAAAAAAAAGAAACAGAATAGTACAGTAAGAATAAAAAGACTTTGAGGAAGAAAATGTCTAATAATGCTACAGACCAAAATGAAGTCAAGTAGTATTTCAACTGATTTTAATAGGCCCGCTGACTGGTAATTAGGAGCTCATTGGTGACTGCAGCAAGAGCATTTCTGCTGTAGCATCATGAAGATAAAAGCTAGACTGCAGTAAGCTAGTACTTAGTAGGCCATGAAAATATGGAGAATTTTTGGAATGCAGCATCTTCATAAGTTGGGGACATACACTTTTATCAAGACATTTTCTATTTCTTTGTCTAGTTCACTGTCCCTGTCCTTCAGAGCCTTAGCACAATCTAATACAGCATATACTTGGGTTACTCCGCCATTCTTCTCCCTACTTTAATAAAAAGTAATTATCTGATTTTGTTAACCTTCCATTTGTCAATTTCATTGTAAATAATGTTTCATTCAAGCCATTCATGTAGTCTTATCCTTTCCCGCAATTAAATGTGTTAAGCCATGAGCATGGGCTTCTCGGATGTTTCCCTCACTTGTAAAAAAGGAATACAAAATAGGAATATTCCATTTTCCTTCCCTAGGTGTTATTATCTGTGATGCCTAAATCTGAGACAACCATCCAGGGATGGCAAAGCACTCCTCTGACAGGATACACTAACATAGTAAGAATAGTAAGGCAGAAAGATGAAAGGAACTTGGGTCCTTCATGATACTGCTCAGGTATTGAACTGTAAACCCTACTATAATCCTAGAACACACTTTAGTTCCAGAAATCTTATTATGTGAAATAATATCTACTGTATAAGCCAGTTTTCATTTTGTTCTCTGTTAACTTGAAGGTGGAATAATAACTACTCAATAATAAACTACTCAAATCACCTGACAATAGTTAGTATAATAATGCCTTTCAATCTGTCAGGATTCAATAGCTTACCAAAAAGAGATCCTAAACTCCCTTTAAAGTGTTTGCAGAAATCTGAGCTATTGTAAAACTCACAGCCTATAAAGGTAAAATTAAAATTCCTAGCAAGCTATTTCACATCGGTATTTGATAGAGCATAGTGTGTGTGAATATTTGCTCAAACACAAGACTAATTCTTACTTTGAATATTACTACTACTTTAAGACTTTTCGAGAAATATGTACTTAAAATTATGGAAATTTCTTCTCTTAGGTATTATTACAAATGTTTTCCCAAACTATTTTTAAAATCAACTTTGAGGGGCGCCTGGGTGGCGCAGTCGGTTAAGCGTCCGACTTCAGCCAGGTCACGATCTCGCGGTCCGTGAGTTCGAGCCCCGCGTCAGGCTCTGGGCTGATGGCTCGGAGCCTGGAGCCTGTTTCCGATTCTGTGTCTCCCTCTCTCTCTGACCCTCCCCCGTTCATGCTCTGTCTCTCTCTGTCCCAAAAATAAAAATAAAAAAAAAAAAAAAAAAAAAAAATCAACTTTGAAGTGTAATTTACATACAATAAAATGCACCCACTTAAAGTGTACAGTTCAATGAGTTATGGCAAATATCTACAACTGTGCAACCAATACTACACTCACAATATACAACATTTCAATCACCTCCAGAAGGTTCTGTCGTACACTTTTCCTATCAGTTCCAATCCTAGCCCTAAGCAACCAGCAACCACTGATCTGTTTTGTCTAACTCAAGATTTATCCTTTTTAGAGTTTCATATATATAGACTCATACCATGTGTAGTCTCTTGTATCTGGCTCCCTCCCCCGCCCCCCCCCCCCAAGCACTGTCTGTCTATCTCAGATACTTCCATGATGCTACATATATAGGTAGTTCAATAATTTTTATCACTAAATAGAATTCCACTTTAGGAATATACCATTATTTATCCATTCACTTGTTAATGGGTATTTGGTCTGTTCCAGTTTGGGGCTATTAGTAACTATGAATATTCTTGTACAAGTCTTTGTGTGGGCACATATGTTGTACCCCACCACCATAAATACCTAGAAATGAAACTGCTTGCGCATATAAAGTTAAGCATACCCTTTATCATAAGAAGCTGAACTGTTTTCCATAGTAGCTGCACCATTTGGTATCCCTACCAGCAACGAATATGAATTCCAGTTGCTCTACATTCTCAACAATCCTAAGTCTTTCTTTTCCCTCTCAAAAACCCACATATGTATGAAATTCATGGTAACCAAAAACCTTTAATAGGTAAACAAAAAATAAAGAGAAAGCCAAGCCAAGCATAACACTAAAGAAAATCATCAATTGCAAGGAAAGAGAGCAAGAAACAGTTATTTTGAAATAACAATTATTTAGAAAAAATAATTCAAAACAATTAACAAAATGGCAATATGTATACACCTATCAGTAATTACTTTACATGTAAATGGTTTAAATGTTTCAATCAAAAGACATAAGGTGGGGCACCTGGGTGGCTCAGTCAGTTAAGCCTGACTCTGGATTTTGGTTCAGGTCATCATCTCACGGTTTGTGAGGTCTGTGACCCATTTATGAGTGCAAGCCCTCTGGGGATTCTCCCTTTCTCTCTGCCCCTCCTCCACTTGCTATCTCTCTCTCTCAAAATAAATAAAAATAAACTTTAAAAAACAAACAAGACATAAGGTGACAGAATAAAAAAACCAGACCCATCTACATGCTGCCTACAAGAGACATACTTCAAACCTGAAGACACACATACAGACTGAAAGTTAAAGGAATGGAAAAATATACTTCAGGCAAAATAGAACGAAAAAAGAAGGCCAGGGTAGCAATACTTGTATCAGACAAAACAGACATACATGCATATATATATATTTATTTATTTATTTAATGTTTTATTTGAGAGAGAGAGAGAGAGAGCGCATGCGCACAAGTGGGTGAGGGGCAAAGAGCAAGGGAGACAGAATCTGAAGCAGCCTCCAGGCTCTGAGCCCTCAGCACAGAGCCTGACATGGGGCACGAACCGTGAGATCATGACCCAAGCCAATATCGGACGCTTAACCAACTGAGCCACCCAGGCGCCCCTACACAAAAATAAACTTTAAAAAAAAGGCTGTAACAAGCAACAAAGGAGCATTACTTAATGCTAAAGGTATCAATCCAACAAGTGCTTATAGCAATTGTAAATATCTACGAACCTGACATTGAAGCACCTAAATCCATAAAGCAAATTTTAACAGACATAAAGGGAGACTAACATTAATACAACATTATCAGGGAATTTTAACAATCACTTACATCAATGGATAGATCATCCAGTCAAAAAAATCAATGAGGAAACAGTGTCTTTGAGTGACACATTAGACAGATATGTACAGAACATTCCAACCCAAAACAACAGAATATACATTATTTTCAAGTGCACATGGAACATTCTCCAAGATCAATCATGTAGCCACAGAATAAGTTTCCATAAATTTAAGAAAAGTGAAATCCTATCAGGCATCTTTTCTGATTACAATGGTATGAAATAAAAAATCAATTACAAGAAAACAGCAGGAAAAAACCAAACATGTGGAGGCTAAACAACACACTACTAAATAATGAATGGATCAGTGAAGAAGAGAGGAAATAAAAATATACACAGAGACAAATGAAATTAAAAACAAACCAGCGTAGGGTGCCTGGGTAGCTAGTCAGTTAATCGTCTGACTCTTGGTTTCAGCTCGCCACTGTGCAGTGCCTGCATGGGATTCTCTGCCTCCCCCTTTCTGCCCCTCCCCCACTCCTGCATGCAGGCTCTAAAATCTTTGGGACCCAGCAAAAACAGTTTTAAGAGGGAAATTTACAACAATCCTGGTCTACCTCAAGAAACAAGAAAAATCTTAAAACAACAACCTGACCTAATACCTAAAGAAACTGTAAAAAGAACAAAGCCCAAAGTTAGTCAAAGAAAATCATATAAAGATCAGAGAAGTGAAACAGAGACTAACGAAACAAGAGAAATGATGAATGAAACCAAGAGTTGGTTCCTTGAAAAGATCAAATTGGTAATTTAGTTAGACTCATCTTAAAAAAAAAAAAAGAAAAACAGAACAACAACAACAACAAAAAACAGAGACAGAGAGAGACACAGAGAGAAAAATAGAGACAGAGGGGACCCAAATGAATAAAATCAAATGAAGGAGAAGTAACAACTGACACCAAAGATGTACAAAGGATTATAAGACACTATTATGAAAAATTATATGCCAATAAATTGAACAACCAAGAAGAAATGGATAAATTCCTAGAAACATTCAATCTTCCAAAACTGAATCAGGAATTAATAAAAAATATGAACAAAATGATGACTAGCAACAAAATTTAAGTGGTAATCAAAAAACTCTCAACAAACAAAAGTTCAGGACCAGATGGATTTACAGGTGAATTCTACCAAACATTTAAAGAAGAGTTAATCTTCTAAATGGATTAAAAACCTAAATGTGAGACCCAAAACCATAAAACTCCTAGAAGAAAAACACAGGCAATAATCTCTTTGACATCAGCTTTAGCAAATATTTTTGGATATGTCTCTTCAGGCAAGGGAAACAAAAGCAGAAATAAACTATTGGGACTACACCAAAATAAAAAGCTTCTGCACAGCAAAGGAAACCATCAACAAAACAAAAAAGCAAGTCAGTAAATGGGAGAAGATATCTGCAAGTGATATATCTGATAAGGGGTCAGCATCCAAAATATATAAAGAACTTATACAACTCAACACCAAAATAACAAATAATCTGATTGACAAATGGGCAGAAGAACTTAACAGACATTTTTCCAAAGAAGATACACGCGTGAAAAGACCAACACATAAAAAGATGCTCAACATCATTAGTCATCAGGGAAATGCAAATCAAAACCACAATGAGACGCCACTTCCTTTCAGTCAGAATGGTTAATATCAAAAAGAAATAACAAGTGTTGGTGAAGATGTAAAGAAAAGGAACCCTTATGCACTGTTGGTGGTAATGTAAATTGGTTCATCCACTGTGGAAAACAGTATGGAGGTTCTTCAAGAAAATAAAAATAGAACTACTGTATGATCCAGTAATTTCACTATTGGGTATTTACCCAAAGAAAACAAAAACACTAATTCAAAACTATTTTACTGAAGCATTATTTACAAAAGCCACGATATGGAAGCAAACTAAGTGTCCATTAATAGATAAATGGATAAAGATGTGATACACACACACACACACACACACACACACACACACACAATGGAATATTACTCAGCCACAAAAAAGAATGAGATTTTAACATCTGCAACAACATGGATGGACCTGGAAGAAGAGAGAAAGGTATTATGCTAATCAAGTATTATGTGATCAAGTGATTAGAAGGTATTATGCTAATCAAGTGATTAAATTACCAATTCATTATCTTTAACATACTCACATTCTCAATTTTTCTTGTTACATTTTGGTAACTTATAACTTTCAAGATCTAATTATCCAACCTGTTAAAGTTATATTTGCATAAAGTTGTTCATAATGTTCTTCACCAATGTACTTTAGTACCGCAGCCCTTAGGGGTTTCTATTGAAAGTGCTGAATGATCAACAAGGCCTTTTTTCCTTTAGCTAGTAAAAACTCAAATACCTCCCAGCCCTCTATAACCTCAAAGGGCCATTAGCTCAGATCCACCTGGTCACTCTTTGCCTGGCTTTATATAGTTTCACTCTACACACATACATTCCTAAATTCAGAGAAAAATAAAGTCAGAGACTTCTAGAGAGGCTTTCAGAATTATTGTTCTACATAGCATCCTTCTGCTAGAATTTTGCCCTCCAACTTTCAGCTGCCTCAGCCTCCATGAATTCTGATCTCTGTCTCCTCAACTTGTTGAGACCACTGTCCCTTTACCCAAGATCCCTCTCCTTGCTCTGTAATTCAGACTGTGCCTCTAGGCAGAAAGTTGGCATGATTAGATGACCATACAGCTCACTTTGTTTCTCATATTTCAGGGGTCACATATTTCCACTGCTATTGTCTAACATCTGAAAACACATCTTCAGTTTTTAGGGGTTTTATTTTTTGTTTTTTTAATGTTTATTATTTATTTTTGAGAGAGAGTGTGAGTGGGGGAGGAGCGGAGAGAGACAGAGACACAGAATCTGAAGCAGGTTCCAGGCTCTGAGTTGTCAGCACAGAGCCCCACGTGGGGCTCAGACCCACGAACCATGAGATCATGACCTGAGCCGAAGTTGGATGCTTAACCGGCTGAGCCACCCAGGTGCCCCAGTTTTGTTTTTCATTTTTTTTTTAAGGGGCAGGGGGACTGTAAATCCATTATGGCCACTTAAAACGTTCTTAAAAATTAATACCCAGAAAAAACACTTCATTCCCTGGTTTTAATGTTATTAAAGTGCAAGGAGTATGAACTCTCCCGCCCCAAAATTGTACTTCAGCTTATATAACAGACAAAAGATTTATTCTTTCATAATGACCACTTTCAAACAAATGGACATTTTAAGTGTTTTACTATCATCAGTTAAAGTACTCTGTGGCATTTTCCTTCTAATTTCAAGAAGGAAAAATAATTTTTTAAGTATTATTTCCTTATGTGCCTGCATGGTAAGTCTAAAATTTATACCCAGCTTAATGCTCGGCAGGTTGTTTTGGACTCAAGAAGGGGTTTTATTCTAAAGATAAAAATGCTAATGGGGAGGAGGTACAAATCTCATAGAAGTCAGAAACTAGAAAACAATCTGATCATACAGATTAATTTCAAAAGGCTGGTGTTTGAGTTTTAATGCATGCCTTGACAGGAGGTAATCACTACTTTATTGGTAGGAGCTTATTGCTTCCTTACCGTATGTGGATTCAGCATCTCTATTTCTGTATTCCTGATGCTTTAACCAACTACTTCACTCTACTAAGACAGCTGTTCCCTATCTCACAACTTCTACTTACTTGTAATTTTGATTCATTTGTGATCTACTCCAGGTTCCCACAATTTCTTTCAGCCACTGTTTGATTTGCCCGTTTCTGAGTTTGCATTGATATGAAGGCGGGCGGGAGGGGGTGCAAGCAAAAGCCCTAACCTGCTGGCCATCAGGGGTTTGGCCATCAGGTGCTCACTCCATGGTTCTTAAGTCCAGTAGGTATCATGATGACTGCTCTGTTTAGCATAAGTTCTTGCTTTATTAGCTAGTATAAATACACATTTTAGCAAAATGTTCTTAAAGTGAAAACCTTTCAAATTGAAGTAAGTTTGTGTTAGAATCAGGTTAATACAGTTGACTCTTCAACAACACAGGTTTGACTGTGTAGGTCTACTTATACACAGATTTTCTACAGGACTATAAATGTATTTTACGATTTTAACATTTTCTTTTCTCTTCATTGTAAGAATATAGTGTTTAATACATAAAACATACAAAATATGTGTTGACTGTTTATGTTATTAAGACTGTCAGCCACACTGGACACAGGGATCACTCCCTTTTCCTTTAAAATGCTTTTCCACCTGGATTCTAGGACACACACTCCTAGTCCTTCGACCTACCACGCAGCCCCAACTACTTCTCTAACCTCATCTCCTACTACTGTGCTCTTACTTGCCCCAGTTCTGCCACACAGCCTTCTTGCTGTCGTTTAGATGGGCCAAGCATACTTGCATCTCAGGCCACTACACTTCCTTCTGTCTGCCTGGAAAGCTCTTCTACCAAATACCTGCACACATCATCCCTCAGCTTCTATAAGTCTTTGTGCTACTGTCACCTTTTCAATGAGACCATCTCTGACCAACCTATATAAAGCAGCAATATAACACTCCCTAGAGCACTGCCTATTCTCCTTTAATCTGCTTTATTTCTCGATACCAACTATTACCGTATAAAGCATAAGGGTTGAGTGCACAGAGTCTCTTGTTTATTGGATATACAGCATAATGGTTAAGAGAACAGACTTCAGAGACAGAACACCTGGGTTCAAAGTCTGAGTCCACCACTTAGCTGTGTGAGCTTTGGCAAGTTACTCAACCTTTCTGTGCCTCAGTTTCCTCAACTATAAAATGGGGATAATAATAGTAAGCTTCATAGAGTTGTTGAGGGCTAAAAGAGTTATTTGTAATGCACCTACAACAGCACCTGGCATATATTATTCATTAAGTTTGCTATTGTGGTGACGATTTTGATGATAATGATGGCTCCCCCCTCCAGAATATAAGAATGGGAAAATGGGGGGAAAAATTCCTAGAGTATATAACACATGTGCAGAAAAATACACATAACAAATGTACACCTCAATGAATTAACGCAAACCAAATACCCATATAATTCATCATCCAGATCAAGAAACACACTGCCAACAACCATTCTATTGGAAATATACATTGCAGTAGATAGCTGGGTCACAGAGTATATACTAATGAACAGTTTTCTAGGGTGGCTGTACCAGTTTATACTTCCCCATCAATAGAGTGTGAGAGTTACCACTGCTTCACATCTTCACTACTACTTGGAATTTTCAATCTGTCCGGTGGATTTGTAGTGGTCTCTCATTGGGATTTTAATTCAACATTCACAATGACTACTAAAGTGAATACCTTTACATGTTTATTGGCCATTCTCCTTTGTGAAATGTCTGTTTGTTCAAGACACTTGTATACTTTTTTAATAGCATTGTCTTTTTCGTATCGATCTAAGGCATTCACTATATTTTCTGAATATCAGAGGAGTGGAATTTTTATCCCCATTCACTCCTGTATCCTCCCAGAACAAAGCTAGGAACATAATATGCATCAATAAATATTTCTTCAGTGAATAAATGCTTGCATTGTCTGTCTTCAGATCACCTCCATTTCTACAACTCTGTTTCATAATCTCGCAATTTATGGTGATTCTCAATCTCTAATTCAACCAAAGTGGTTCTAACATGTTGGCTACCTAGTAATCTTCATAAAGTAGAATTCTGTCCATAACACTCTTTAAGATAAATCTGTCAATGGCTTCCTACTACATACAGGATAAAATCTCAACTCCTTAATTTGGTATTCCAAGTTACTTTCCTAACCTGCTTTCACATCACTATTAAACTTCTAAAACACAGACTTAGGGGTGGGAAAGACAAAAAAAAAAAAGCCATTTAGAAGTTAACTACACAAATCAGAGACTGTGTTTTAGGCAGAGACAGTAGGATGTTCAAAAGCCCACAGACAAGAGAGAACAAAGTGGATTTTTGAAACCATAAGTAGTTCAGTGCTAAAGTACACATAAAAGAGTAAGAAGAGGAAAGAGGCCAAGAATACATAGCAACAGGGACCAGAGCCTATATCACAAGGATCCTGTATTTCCTTCTAATTAACACAAATCGCTTTAGATATATGGACATTTTTGTTGAAAAAATAATTTACTGAATTGTAACTTGATTCTGAATAATTCTATCCAATAACCCAGCAGATTGTTTCCCCCAAAAGGGCCAAGCATAACAAGTATTCTAGAAATACTTGCAGGGTTTCCAATTTACCAATCCCATAAATCAGATAAAAATGTTTCTCAACTTTGTATATATGTACGTGGTCACATATCAGAATTACCTATATTGAACCTGCTTTGTAACAGTATGACTAGTGGAGCTGGGACAAATTTGATACATTTTTAATGCATCTGGCTCAATCATTAGCAGGTAACACTTTACACTGTACACCGTATTAAGGTATTTTAACAGTACTTTATACACTATCCTTTGTTTTCATAGTACTTTATTACTTAATTTGATCCCATAATAATTCTAACAGTTACCAGCCAAAGAGTAAGGATAATCGCTACATCATATAAAGAACCTGAAGCCTAGGGAGGTTGACCTGCTCAAGGAGAAGAGGTTGAGTCTTCAGAGTTCTATGCTACCTTTTTTCCACTATCCATACAGAACCTTTAGGGAAGCCTTGTGCATACCATTTTCTGTTCGTTGATAAGTTATTAAATATTAGCCCTTTAGAAAATGTTATAAACGTGATAACACTATTGGCAGTCAGCTTCACTGCCCCACCTATAAATCTAACTGAAAACAGTACCCCACCCCTCTGTACCATGACCATGTTGCCTTATTATTAGTAACAGAATTAATATTTCTCAGATAACTTAACATACTTTTGAACTCTAAAAAAAACCCACCTGAATATACATTATATCTGTAAACTAATTCTAGCAAACTAAGCAATTATTACGTTATATGCTGTATCCAGTTTGGGGGGGCAGGGGGAAGCCCTAGTTTGGCATTTTGCCCAAATGGCTCCAGTTTACAACTAAGTTTTAAATCTGAAAGAAATCCCAAAGAAATATTTTATAGAATTTCATAAGATATGAAATGATCAGTTCTCCACAGGTAACAGTGGTCTATAAGCCATAAACATAAGGGATGATTTTCCTTTAACTTTCATTTTCAAATCTCCTCCCTTCAGCGTAAATCAGGCAGGACTCGGAAAGAACAGAAAACATAGATGGGAAGGAGGAAACGGCAGACTACCAAAGGGCGTGCACTTTGTCTTGTAAAAGCAAACAAAGAACTTAATTTTCCAAGAGTCAAAGGAGAACAGAAAATATGAGCAACGGAAAACTGAGCTTGCAGTGCTCACTGACAGCAATTTTCTACTTTTTTTTTTTTTTTTTTAATTTTTAGATATACAAGCAATTGACCTGAAAGAAAGAGTAAGCCTACTCATTCTAAATTCCTGGTGATTCCTTGTTGTTTTTTGTTTTTTACTTTATTTTTATTTATTTAGAGAGAGAGATAGACAGCAAGCAGGAGGGGTGGAGAGAGAGGAAGAGAGGGGAATCCCAAGCAGGCTCCACTTTGTTAGCCCAGAGCCAGACACAGGGCTCAAACCCACAAACCAAGAGATCGTGACCTGAGCCAAAATCAAGACTCAGACACTTAACCGAATGAGCCACTCAGGCACGCCCCCCGCCCTTGTGGTTTCTTTAATGAAATCTGGCATAGAATCAGCCATAAAAAGGGCCTAATATAAAAAATTTGTGAAGAATTGTAAAGAATACTTAAAATGTATTGCATTAGGAAATTAGTAGTAATAAAAATCCCTTACAAATTAATGTAAAGCCCCAAGATTTTTAAAAAAGTATTCAATTCAACATGGAATTACCTCTGGCCACTTTAGGCAATTATTAAAACGAGTTTGTTGCTGGGGCGCCTGGGTCGGTTAAGCGTCTGACTTCAGCTCAGGTCATGATCTCGCAGTCTGTGGGTTTGAGCCCCATGTCAGGCTGTGCTGACAGCTCAGAGCCTGGAGCCTGCGTCAGATTCTGTGTCTCCCTCTTCTCTCTGCCCCTCCCCTGCTCATGCTCTGTCTCTCTCTAAAATAAACGTTAAAAATTTTTTTAAGAAAAAAAAGTTTGTTGGTAGAAAGGCACTGATAAATATTTATCAGGCATCATTCCCTTTATAAATTCAGTCAACTCTTGAAAAAAAGAAAAGCTGATTTTATGCCTATCTTAAGAATTTTTAGGGGCGCCTGGGTAGCTCAGTCGGTTAAGCGGCCAACTTCGGCTCAGGTCATGATCTCGCGGTCCGTGAGTTCGAGCCCCGCGTTGGACTCTGTGCTGACAGCTCAGAGCCTGGAGCCTGTTTCAGATTCTGTGTCTCCCTCTCTCTGACCCTCCCCCGTTCATGCTCTGTCTCTCTCTCTGTCTCAAACATAAATAAACGTTAAAAAAAATTAAAAAAAAAAAAAAGAATTTTTATCCTCTCAGATTTTTACATCTTACCTTATTAGTGTCCTTTATGGAGATTTTATACTTGCAAATTACAGTAAATAATTAGATATTACTTTCAAGTCCTTAAATCAATGAAATGCTCCTTAGGCACTGTTTGGATTCTTCTTTAGAGTTTCAAAACTTAAAAGCATACAATGCAATTATTTCTAGAACAATGTATATATCCCTTCTGGTTTTTATCTAAGACTAAAGAGAAGGAGAAATTAGATACACACACATTTTTAGAAAATTTATAAAACTGACCTGAAAGTCTTTAATTTTGCCCAAATTCCCATGATGTTTAATTTATTCCCACCATGCTTTTGCTGTGACAACACCTTGAGTTTCAATGTATGTTTTAGCCACAGATCTAAAACTTATAAATTTAATTGGTATATAAATTGAATACATAACTGTAAACATGAAATTAATACAGAAGATTAGGGAGAGGAAGCTTTCAGCAACATAAGAAACCAACAAGGAACAGTCAGGTGTGCTTCAAAAACCAAAATAAGTCACATGAGGGCGAGCTTGGCTGGAGATGAGTTTACCGAAGCAAGGCAAGAAGGAATCAGTTTAATCTGTTACAAATCTCAAAAACTCGAAACCTTTCTGATCTTTGATACCTTTTGGTGCAGGTCTTATATTCTATTCAACCACTAGCTTTTTCTCAGGAATTAGCAGAAGTTGTATATCTGCCTCTCATACTCAAGGTAATAGTTCTTTTTTTTTTTTTAATTAAAAAAAATATCTTTATTTATTTTTGAGAGAGAGACAGCGTGTGAGCAGGGGAGGAGCAGAGAGAGAGGGAGACACAGAATCTGAAGCAGGCTCCAGGCTCCGAGCTGTCAGCACAGAGCCCGATACGGGGCTTGAACTCATGAACAGCAAGATCATGACCTGAGCCGAAGTCGGATGCTCAACCAACCCAGGCCACCCAAGCTAATATTTCTAAGTAACAGGAGTAAGAAAGTTTTTTTTAAATAAGTTTTCATTGCTATCCAAGAATTTAATTGTAATTTGTGCATATTATGTATGTTTAAAACCACTTTTTCCAGTTATAAAAAACTGTTTTCAAATTTTAGATGTACAGAAGTTATAAATACATTTTTTTTATTATATGTGCTGCCCAAGCTAGCACAATAAACACATTCTTTTAAAATACTGTCTTCCTTTTTAGCTTATTCTCCTACCTAATATCCTTTCTCATGCAAGATGATGTGTTACTACATGTAGTTTATTTAAATTTTTTTTAATGTTTATTTTTGAGAGAGAGAGAGAGAGACAGAGAGAGTGTGTGTGAGTGGAGGAGGGCAGAGAGAGAGAGGGAGACACAGAATCTGAAGCAGGTTTCAGGCTCTGAGCTGTCAGCACAGAGCCCCATGTGGGGCTCGAACCTGTGAACCACGAGATCGTGACCTGAGCCAAAGTCAGACACTTAAACAAATGAGCCATCCAGATGCCCCAACAGGTAGTTTAATTGTTAGAGCCTGATACAAATTAAATGTCTGCTTCAAATTTTTAATTGCCAAATGTTAAAAGATTTTTTATTTTAATTTTAAACTTTCATTAAGCAAATTCTATCCTGTCATCGATAAATAAAAAAAGCATATTTTAGGTATACACTAAGTACTTAAATGCTTATTGCTCCATTTTCTTAGCTTGTTTCATTCAAAAATTAATGCCAATATAGTTCTCTGGATATTTACTTGGTAAACAGGTGTTAAATACCAATTTTGCCTTTCAATAGGCCATTTTTTACTTCCAAAGTCCACAGAATAATGGTAATTTTACAGTAGAATGTCAAAGACAAGCAATGACTTTCTAGCAATTTGCTGGAAGAGATTTGCTAGAACATGATTTTACTTTTTAAATTAATAGAAGAAGTCTCTCAGATCTAAAATATCAAAACTTATTACATGCATACCTGTAGGCACTCTCTTCCAGAAACATAAAGGGTAAAGATGAAAGATTAAATCTAGTTTTGTCAAAATATTCACTATAGGAGGCTCCTTTAACTGGGCAGCCACTGGAACACCTTCCAGAAATCTCAAATTTACCATTTTCAAAATGGGACCTATCATCCTTCCCATCAAAATCTACTCTTCCTTCTCTGTCACCCATGTTTCAACAAATGTAAGTATATACTGCCTTAGACACCTGACAGTCATTCTTAACTCATACTCCATATATCCAATCAGTCACCAGGAGCTGCTCATACTACACTGAAATCTCCAAAATTCTTCTACTTCTCCTTCAACTATTTACTACTTCCCTTGGGTACTAATCACTGTCTGTATTATTGCAAAAGCTTCCTTTACTATCTCTGTACTTCTAGTGTCACCATTTCTCCAGTCTTTTCTGGCTATAGTGTGAAGATGTGTTTTCTACAAAGAAAATCTGATTAAGAGTGTGAAACTAAATAAAGGAAACCTCATTTAAAATGGAGTCAGGAGGCCAGAAGAGGAGCCTTCCAGCCCCACCACTTGTCCTCAACCACAGGCCCCAACAGGAAGAAACATACATTGTATTCCCAACAAGAAGAAGCCCACTTTACTTCTCCGAGAGGAGGGAATTTCTCCTTGACCAGTAACAAGCTCAACCAACAGAAAAATACCACAACTCAGTCGATGAGAAACCATCACCATATCTGAACTCTCACTTCCGCCAAAGGACTTTTGTTCAACTTCCAACTTCCTCCTTTTCTCTAGAAAGTAAAGTTCTTCTTTGATCTCAACTTGCCCCAAATTGCAATGCTATGCTATTCCCAGATAAACCCATTTTCCTGGACAAAATAACTGACAGTTTTAAAGGTTAACAGGAGCCTTCAATGACCCCAACCCCCTCCTGCTCCCAAAAATAAAGTCCAAACCCCTTAATATGAACCAGAAGGCCCCGCAGGGTTTGTTTTATTTACCTCTCCTGGCTCATCTCTTTACATTAATCCCCTACATTCTATGCTCCCTACATACTCAATTTCTTTTAGATCTTCAAATGCACTATGTTCTCTTCATAAATGCTAGGCACAATCCACCTTTCCTTATGCTTGATTTATAACTACCTAACCTTCAAGCTTTAGCTTAAACTAATTCAAGGAATCTTCTCTGACCTCTCAAGTGGTCTTACATCACATTTTATTCCCTCCCACCACCATTTACTATGCTGAACTGTCACTGCCTATTTGTCTCTATCCTCCTCTGAACTGTAAATTCTGGGACAGCAATTTTTTTGTCTCTATTGTAGCTTGGCCTACCATCTACCCCACAGCTGATATCCAGTATTTTTAGAGTGAATGAGTAAGCACTAACTTTGGAGTTAGACCTACATTTCAATCCTGCTTCTGTCACTTATTAGCTACTGTGATACTTTATCAAATTACTTAAATTGCTCCTAAACCCAAGTTTCCTCTTTTTGCGAGGATTAATAATACCTATCTTGCAAGGTTGTGACAAGTAACTGACATTATATAGAGAGAGCAGCTAACACATACCTGAACAAAAGGCAAGTGTTTGCTTTGGTTAAAACTCTTCCGGCTATAAGGACAGGATCTGACTAGAGGTAGCTTAAACAAAACAGAGTATTTTTATAAAGCCTACAGGAGTTTCACATGCAATTCAAAGTCATAAAGAAAAACTAGAACCAGGAACTTAAGTAATAAAATGTAAATTTATTTGCTTTCCTTTTTCTGGTCCTTCTGTCTGCCCCATTTCCAACCCTTTCCTCCCCATCTTCTCCTCCCCTCCCTATTTATGCATCTCTTTCCTCCTTCCCCCTTGTGTGTTTGTCTCAGTCTCTGCCCATCCTTCACCTCTGCTACCCTGTTCATCTACTTCATTCTTGTCTCCTGTGGCAGAATGACTTGTTTGATTCTTTACAGGGTAGAAGATGGCTGCCAATAGTTCCAGAGTTATGGATCTTCATTTTAGAGCTACACAGAGGGATTTTAAGTATCAACTTCAAATTCCTAAAGAACTCTAGCCCACACTGGGTCAGCTGTCTGCATGTGGCTCAATCCCCTCCAGCTAGGAGGTAGGATCACCACTGAAACATGACAGATGGGGAAGGTCTCAGAAAATGAAGGAGTTAAAGCAATCAAAACACTAGGGGCTTATTACTCCATCCATTAAGTAAACACTATTAATGCTTCACAAGAATTATTTAAGTGAATTAGCTCCAATAAGAATATATTAGTAATTAGTCAAGTTTTAAGTGACACTTAAAGAAGTGTCATTAAAGATTTTAATGAATGGAAAATGTGGTATCAACATGAAACATGTAAAAAGGATTATCCTCTTTATTTTTAACTTTCTGAACTTCTGATCTGAACAGTTAATGGTGCAAAACAGACTACAGATATACTTATTTTTTAATATAAAAGAAAAAGATTTAAAGATATTCTAAGAAAGTTTCAAATTGTACAGCACACTTTTAGCTAGAGACCCAAACAGAGCTGGGAAAAGATCTCAAAAACACTTTTTAAATTTTGAATTAGCACGTATCTTGTTCCAAACTGAACAGAAAAGAAAACCTTATATAAAGTGGGATAAACGTTTGGGAAAAATCATCACATAACCTTTTATAGCTCCGTAGCAGTAAGTATAGATCCAATGTTATAACGAAACTAAATCTGAGAGCTCAACTTAGTTGAATTGGAAAAATCAGCATAAAACATTAAGGAGGGAGTTAATATATCTACTTCCCTACCTGTACACAGATTTTTCTAACCTTCTATACATATCATTTACTGGTTAATTTTTTACCTGATACTAATATTTGTAATATACAACTAATGAAGTTTTTTTAGCTGTTTAATAATAAACAAAATACAGATGCTATTTAAAGGAAACAAGAATGGTAAAATTACTGAGTCTTCCCAAATTTCTTATTGGCAAAAAATGTCCATTTTGAGATATACATATTTTGTCACGTATGTGGCCAAAACTTTTCTTATTAATAATGGCTCGTATCTCCGTGAGTTCGAGCCCCGCGTCGGGCTCTGGGCTGATGGCTCAGAGCCTGGAGCCTGCTTCCGATTCTGTGTCTCCCTCTCTCTCTGTCCCTCCCCCGTTCATGCTCTGTCTCTGTCTCAAAAATAAATAAATGTTAAAAAAAAATTAAACAAAAAAAATAATGGCTCGTATCTTCAATGGTTACTGTCTGGACTAAATAAGTTAGTGCATCCATCACCTTTTTACTTTATATACATCTGCTATTTAAATTTTAATATGTGATCATGGAGGAAATTTGCGGTTACAAAGAAAAGAAAAATTCCCCTTAGCTATGTAACCTAACACATTTTCAGGTCCTAGGAATTAGGATGTGGATTTTTAGGGGAAGCCATAATTCTGCTTGCCACAGTGCCTATATCTGTAATCAATACGTTGCCAAAATAATATTGACCTATTAGGGTTTAGACGGTGAACATGTTTTGGCTCGAGATGTATCATGTGTTAGTTAATTATGTACTAAGGAACATAACTTCTCTAAATTAGGAGACCGGTTTAATTTACTTAGCACTTCAAAGCAAAACAAAGTGGTTGAGTCCATCTAGTTAACTCCCTTATACAAGTGGGTCTTAGAGGGAAATAAGCCAATTAAGAGATACTATCTTCCTCTTCCCTTATCAAACCTCTGAAGTACTAGCCCTGGTGGGGGAGAAAAAGGAACAAGTAAAACTGGCCTTGTTCTAAGTGCCTGGAAGGAGACAAAAGCATTGTAAAAGGCCTGAATCCTGGTAACAGGGCTGTGACTGGCATTACCATAAACCTGTTCAGATGACATTGATTCCAACTGTTCTTCAAGGCCCCGTAATGAGAATTCAACAGGAAGCTGGTCTCAGCAGAGCAATTACCAAGATTATCAGGAATTTAAAGATGGGTGACTTCCTTTGTTACAACACCAAAACAGGGAGGCATTTCCTCCCCCCCCCCCCAGAAGAGAGAAGGGTACTTGATACAAGTACTTAATTTGGGTGAATTATTTGTGAATTAGCTTACTCTAATAGGATTTATCTGTAAACCCCCAAATCAATGCTCATGGCACTTTTGTGGTTATCTGCAGACATGTGCAGGGCTGTGAAAAATTTAAGTTGCCAGACCCACATATCCCAAGCTCAGGTCAAACAAGGCTCTTATACTGTAAATGACTGTCCTTTCTGCAGTCTATCTAGTGTCACTTTTTGTATGTGTGTTTTGTTGGTGATGTCACAGTTTCAATTGGCCCACAGGTGTTAGTGCTAAAGTGCTGTCTAGGGTTCCTAAACCAAGAAGGCTGTGGTGTGCCTATTCGGGCATCAGTTACAGTGCTATTTGTAAATTCAATGTTAATGAGTCAACAGAATACATTAAAGATGTCACACATGGAACAGAAGTACACATGAAACAAGATTATGAATTGATCGGTTGACAACAATGTTGTAACCAGAGGCCCACAGGAACCTAACCTTGTATTTCCTCTAGGAACAATGATCAGTACGCACTAATCCAGTATTCAAGTGACTTCTAAACATAACTACTGCAAATGACAACTGACTATATATGAATACTTCAACAGAAAAGATTTCTAGGAGCCAAAAATTACACTTTTTCAAAGTTGTAATACATACTGTCAAATTTCCCTCTAATAATAAATTTTTAAAAGAAAAATCTAAAATGCTACTTTTAAAAGTATAGCTTGTTTGTTCTATTTTTAAATTATGTCTTTAAATGAATTTAAGCTCCCAAGAACATCCAAACCACTTTTGCATTTTTAAGTGAATTAAAATTCTTCAATTGTTACATTTTATTGTTTTGCCCCAACAGTTAAAGTATTGAATTTACTAACCATGTATCTAGTTATCAATTATAAAACAAAAACCAATGTGAGCAAATTGAGAACAAGTGGTTATGACATTCATGTTATATGAACATATGAATATATTAAATACATATTTAATAATGCGCACATTCACTATATTTCAAAAGGTTTTGATAAATAAGTGAATAAAGGAAAAACTAAACACAACACACCAAGAAGTAGTCTGATTAAGCATGTACGGTAATAAAACAACTTATGAACTGAATTACAATCTAGTAAAAAATAATGCATTTCTCTTAATTAGATAATGACAGCCACAAAAACAACAGATGAAACTTAATGAACAGTTACTACATTATAGCCACTGTGCTTAATATTTAAAATGGCTTATCTCATTTAAGTCTCAAAATACCCTGCAAAACAACTGCAGTTATTTTCCTTACTGATGGATGTAGAACCCAACCAAGGTCATACAGCAAGTGAGGGAGTAAGACTCCAGAGCTCCAGTGGCTTACCAGCATCAAACTGAACATATTTAAAGCCTCAAGCTGTACAAACATGTCTCCATAGTAGCCTCAGGTATTTATTAAAAATGGAAGATTCATGATCTCAGTCCAGGTTTAGTGAATTAGAATTTCTAGAGGTAGAATTTAGGAGTCTACATTTCAACAAGACATCCCAGGTGATAAGCAACAACAGTGACATTTGAGAGCCACCACTTTTAAATATACTACTGACCCCTTATTCCTATGCTAGAAGCACACTATAACCAGGAAATATTGTGCCTTCTCCATCTCCTCTGTGTCTCTGTTCATATTATCAGCTCCCTCTGGAATGTTTTATTTATTCTTCAAAACATACTTAAATCCCACCTCCACCAAGCCTTCACTGAATGTGTGTTTCTCTTCTCTTGATCTGCCATTGAACTTTAAACCTCCAATACAAAATTTCTCTCAGGTCTATAGTAGTAGCACATTTAATTGATAAACAAGAGAGAGCAGTTTCCTTTTTATCTCCTAAAAAGCTTAATTAATTAACATGGTGCCTTGCCTGGAGTAGACATAATTTTTTCTTTTAAAGTTTGTGGGACTTGACCCAAAAGATAAATACTAGTCAACAAAGTAATGTTTAAGTCTGACTTCTTAAACGGAAGGGAGTGTAGATAAAAAGACTGTGTATAAAACAAATAAAAATAAATTTAACCCATAGTAACTTAACATGTATCAGGCTAATTTACTAGTTACCTACATCTCCTTTAAGCTCTAAAGAGTTGATAATGCTTATGACTTCAAAAACTGCTCTAGCCTCACAATGTCAGTATAAAGTGGGTGACAAGAAAATAGCAGCTATATGAGAAAGGCAAAATGCATGGTGACCATTTCCAGACACTTCTGACATCATCATATCAGTTCAGGGTGGCAACAGCAATTGACAATATTAGTTTTCTGCATCACTTAACATTTAGCAATAGCCATTACTTCCATGAAGAAATACTACAGATATTTGAATACATTAAATTTAAAGGAAGAAAGTATTTGATACATATCAAGTTTTTATATAGTTGAGCTCCATGGACCATATCTATATCATAAAATCATATGTATCTGCATGACATGTGTTCTGAAAAACTTCATTCCATCTACAATTTAATCTCCAAAAAATATGAATTTGCCTGCTTTTACTTTTTTAAGTAAAAAAATTAATGTGCGAACACTGTGAATCTGATGAAGCTGTTGCATTAAAATGAGACAAAGATGGGGCGCCTGGGTGGCGCAGTCGGTTAAGCGTCCGACTTCAGCCAGGTCACGATCTCGCGGTCTGTGAGTTCGAGCCCCGCGTCAGGCTCTGGGCCGATGGCTCGGAGCCTGGAGCCTGTTTCCGATTCTGTGTCTCCCTCTCTCTCTGCCCCTCCCCCGTTCATGCTCTGTCTCTCTCTGTCCCAAAAATAAATAAAAAACGTTGAAAAAAAAAATTTAAAAAAAAAAAAAATAAAATGAGACAAAGATCAGGGTGCTTCGTGGCTCAGTCAGTTGAGGGTTGGACTTTTGGCTCTGATTCTGTGTTTCCCTCTCTCTCTGCCCCTTCCCTGCTCAGTCTCTGTCTCTCTGTCTCCAACTCTGTCTCGAAAAATAAACATTTTTTTTTAAATTTAAAAAGATAGGAGACCTAAACAAATCAATAAGCATGAAAATACTTAAAACCTTTTCCAAAAATCAATTACAAAAGCATGTATTTAAATTTTCTGACCCTTACATGAATAAATTAGTTCTATGCTCTTTAATCTCTTCAAAAGCATTCAGGAAAAAGCTTCCTGCTTATTTTTTGCTGATAGCCCAACGCTGACAGAGTTGATCCGGTGTCTCTATGGAGCCAAAAAGTTGGGGGAACAAGGACAAGATCTAGTGAAGAGGTTCTGAGTCAGGTAAATCTCCCCCCACCCCACCCCACCCCACCGCCCCCCGCCAAGAATCCTCTTTTGAACTGCTAGCAAATACTGGCATTAGTCACCAGCTAATTAGTTTTCCTGGGGAAGTAACTGCACTGAAAATCCCTAATATTCTATAACCACCAAGGACCAGCAGCAGTGTCCTCTCCTCTCCCACTATATTTGATCACCAAGTATAGTTTTGTTCTTGTTTTTCAAATTTAGAGTGTAGGACAACTCCAAAAATGCAGTGCAAATAATAATGTATATTTTTCTACTTTCTAATCTTAAAATATATCTAATTTGTCTTTCAGTTTTTCTAACTTTTGATATAAAGATTCATCAAAGGGGGAAGTTCTGGCCATTTGTCTTTTAGACATTTCAATTTTCTTGGTTTTACTATTGTTTCAACAGACATTCTGAGTTATCAAATACCTCCTTCCCAACCACTCCTAACAGAGTAATAGGTGCCAGAAGAATGCTAGGGCCAAGGAGCTCTAGCACAGAACTCCTGAAGACCCTCAGAATTTCCTAACTGTTAAGAGCAATAAAGGAGAAAGGAACACCTTTTGTTATTCATTAGAGGCCCCTTTCAACCACACCTGAGTTTACAGTAATGTAGTGATTTTTGGAAAGCCCCTGAGGGTAGAGGGGCCAACCATGAGTGGACTTTCAAGCCCACCACACACTCCCACCTAAGGGAAGGGAAAAGAAGCTGGACGTTGAGCTAATAACCAAAGGTCAGTGATTTAACCATTTATGCCTATGCAAATAAGGCTCCATAAAAATCCTAACTGAAAGGATTTAGGGGCGCCTGGGTGGCTCAGTTGGTTAAGTCTGACTTCAGCTCAGGTCATGAACTCGTGGCTCATGAGTTCAAGCCCTGTGTCAGATCCTGTGCTGACAACTCAGAGCCTGGAGCCTGCTTTAGATTCTGTGTCTCCCTCTCTCTCTGCCCCTCCCCCGCTTGCACTTTGTCTGTCTCTCAAAAAATAAACAGTTAAAAAAAAAAGAAAGAAAGAAAGAAAGAAAGAAAGAAAGAAAGAAAGAAAGAAAGAAAGCAAGCTTCAGAGACCTTCCAGGTTGGTGAACATGGGTAGAGGTGCCAGGAGGGTGGCTTACCTGGAAGTCCATGCCCTTTTCCACATACTTTGCCTTATGTACCTCTTCCACCTGGCAGATCCCTGAGTTGTACTCTTTTATAATAAACCATTAATCTAGCAAGTGAACTATTTTCCTAAATTTTATTAGCCATTCTAGCAAATTATCAAACTGAGGGGGAAGTTACCAGAACTTCCAAAACTGTCCCAGTTGGACAGAAACTGTGGGTAACGTGAGGGTCTACTATTTGCAACTGGCACCTGAGGTTAGGACTGGAAGAACAGTCTTAAAACACTTAGCTCTTAATCTTTAGGACCTAAAGCTAACTCCAGGTAAACAGTGTGAGAATTGAACTGAAGAACGCCCAACTGGTGTTGAAAACTTAACTGGTGTGGGAAAATCCCCACACATCTGTTGACCAGAGTATTCTCAGGGTACTGTACAGAGGAAACAGAGTTTTCCTTTAGCGCGTGTTTTTTTTTTTTTCTTTTTCTTTTCATTACTATACTGGATAGTACTCATAACCACTGTTTATGCTTCTCTACTAAAAAAAAAAAGATGCAGTTTATTCTCAGAATGTAAGAATAGTTTTTTACTAGTATGTCTATTCATACCATTAATTAATTGTATTAAAAAATGTGTGGGGCGCCTGGGTGGTTCAGTCGGTTAAGCGTCCGACTTCGGCTCAGGTCATGATCTCGCGGCCTGTGGGTTCGAGCCCCGCGTCGGGCTCTGTGCTGACAGCTCAGAGCCTGGAGCCTGTTTCAGGTTCTGTGTCTCCCTCTTTCTCTGACCCTCCCCTGTTCATGCTCTCTCTCTCTCTCTCTCTCTGTCTCAAAAATAAATAAAACGTTAAAAAACATTATTAAAAAAAAAAAAATGTGAAGAGGCGCACCTGGGTGGCTCAGTTGGTTAAGTGTCCGACTTCAGCTCAGGTCATGATCTCACAGTCTGTGAGTTCGAGCCCCGTGTCAGGCTCTGTGCTGACAGCTCGGAGCCTGGAGCCTGCTTCAGATTCTGTCTCCATCTCTCTCTGCCCCTCCCCTGCTCGTGCTCTGTCTCTCTCTCTCTCTCAAATATAAAAAATAAAACATTTAAAAAATTTTAAAAAAAAAGGAGTCGATGCTCCTTGGATAACTGGCTACAGCAAGGTAAGTTCAAGATGAACCTAGGACATCTCACACTAAAAAAAATAAAGTAGTACTCAAAAAATCATGGGAATATATCAAAAGTACATAGGAGCCATCTTGAAGATCTTGCTGGCCAAAAATAGAATAAATTTGAGCATCAAAATAAATAAGGATACTAATAACCTTTTGACTAAAAAAATATATAAATCATTCTAATAATAAACAAATGAGGAAGGAAAGGTTTTCTCTTTCAGAATCTCAACTAACACATGTAGAAGGAATTATAGAATTAGGAAAGTATTATTTTGCAACCAACGCTGCAGTAATCAATTCAGGCAAAACTCACTGATGATTGAGCTAAAACTATTTCCCCACATATTATTTATTAATTTTTTAAACATTTTTTTAATGTTTACAGTACTGTTGTACTTTATTTGAGCTTGGGAATTCTTTTTTTTTATTTTTTATTTTTTAATGTTTATTCATTTTTGAGAGACAGAGACAGCATGAGCAGGGAAGAGGCAGAGAGAGGGAGACACAGAATCTGAAGCAGGCTCCAGGCTCTGAGCTGTCAGCATAGAGCCCGACACAGGGCTTGAACTCACGATCTGTGAGATCATGACCTGAGCCGAAGTCGGATGCTCAACTGACTGAGCCACCCAGGCGCCCCCATTACTTATTAATTTAAAAGAGAAAAATGCTAACTTCATGGTGAAGAAGCCTGACAGATATCACCTACCTAAGTGGTTAATGTAGCCTGACTTTTCAAAAATACGAACATCTGAAAGACAAGGCTGAAGAACCGTGCAAATTAAAGAAGACTAAAAGATAGGACAACTAAATGCCGGGGATTAGATTCTGGATTTTTGTTATAAGGAAATTACGAGGACAACTAGGAAACTATCCATTATGGACTACTGTGTTTAGTTTCTTAGGGCTTCTGTAAAAAAATATCTATGTCTATATCTATGTCTATATCTATGTCTATATCTATATCTATATATCTATACATCAAGGGACTAGCAGGGCCATGTTCCCTTTGAAACTCTGGACAGAATCTTTTCTTGCCTCTTCCTAGCTTCTGATTATTGCTGGCAATTCTTGAGGTTCCTTGACTTGTGGCTGGACCATTCCAACCTCTGCTTCTGTTGTCACATAGCATTTTCCTCTTCTTATAAGGACACTGGTCATATTGGATTAGGGCCCATCCTAATTTGGTATGAATTCATTTTAACTTGATTATATCTACAACTACCCTATTTCCAGATAAGGTCACATTCACAGGTACTGGGGGTTAGAACTTAAAACTATCTTTTGGGAGAACACAACTCAACCTACAACTGTGTGTTAGATAACTGTTTAATAGTGATGTTAAAGTTTCTGAATTTAATAATTGTACTGTGGTTATATAAGAAAATGTCCCTGTTTTTAGAAAATACACACCGAAGTACTTAAGGGTAATAAGACATGATCTTTCCAACTAACTTTCAAATAGGGGAGTAGGGAGAGTGGGAATACCCACAGGCATATACACAGAGTGGGAATAATAAAATCAAACATAACAAAAGGTTAACAATTGGTAAATCTGGGTGAGGGAGACCTAGATGTTCTTTGTACTGTTCTAGCAACTCTTCTGTAACTTTGAAATTATTTCCCAATAACAAGGTGTTTTGGGTTTTTTAATGTTTACTTATTTTTGAGAGAGAGACAGAGCATGAGCAGGGAAGCGGCTGAGAGAGAGGGAAACAGAATCTGAAGCAGGCTCCAGGCTCTGAGCTGTCAGCACAGAGGCTGATGCAGGGCTCGAACTCATGGACTGGGAGATCATGACCTGAGACAAAGTCAGATGCTGAACCAACTGAGCCACCCAGATGCCCCAACAAGGTTTTTTTTCAAACCACACACAAAATAACATCTACAAGTAAGTTTATCGAAAAGCATTTTGAGTCTATATTACAAAAATAAAACTCCTGGACTATAAAGAACCTCATTAAGTGGAAACCTGTAACTTTTTTTTTTTTTTTTTTAAAGTATGGGGCTCAATACAGGGCTTGAATCCACCACCCTGAGATTAAGACCTAAGATGAAATCAAGAGTGAGACACTTAAGTCACCCAGACACCCCAGAATCATGTAACTTTTTAGATGGTAAGAGTCATAATTAAAAGATGTCCATTCTTCCTAAATAAACCTAAATCATTAACATTATCTAAATCAAAATCACAATGAAGCTCATAAGGACAAGTATATGCATAAAACTAGCTGAGAAACTTTTAGAATTACTAGTAAATTCCAACCTCATGGTTAACAGCACAGGCTATGGAGTTAGAGAGCTGATTACAGTCCTAGCTTGTATGTGAATAAATGTAATTTCTCACAGCCTACATCTTCATCTGTAAAAATACGGATATTAAGAATACTAACTCAGTGTTCACTTTGGCAGCACATATACTAAAATTGGAAAGATACAAAGATTAGCAAAGCCCCCAGACAAGGATGAAATACAAATTTGTAAAGTATTCCATATTTAACAAAAAGAAAGAAAATTATTTCATTAAATAAAATGGCTACATGTCAGAATATTTAAGCCAGATTTTTAAAAGAAAAACAGAGTTTTGTGAGAAATGAATTAGTTAAAATATGATAAAATATTTATCATTTTGACTGGAACACAGGCAATACTCAACTGAACGAATACTGAACTAGCTGTTGTTCTTGCTGTTGTTATCATGGTCCTCATCATCAAGCTATGTGGTACTAGCATAGGAATAAACAAGCAAATATCTGGAAAAGAAGGAAAGCTCAGAAACAGGCCTTTGAATAAATGAATTTGTGAATGCTCTAAAGGTAGCATTCTGAATCCATGGCAAAAGGATAGATTTAATAAAACGCACTGGTGAGCTACATCCTGAGGGGAAAAAAAAAAGAGGGAGAGAATTGGATTCTTATCTCACAACATATATAAATTGCAGAGTTCCAGAGTAAAGAGTTAAATTACTTGCAATCTAGGACAAGACAAAAACCTACAGACAGAATTTTTTAAATGATCATCAGCTGTGGAAAGCATCCTTAAAACACAAAATCCAGAAGTTATAAAAAGGAAGTTATTTTTAATACTTTTTTAAAGGTAAAATGAAAAAATATTAGATGAAAAGACAAGCAAAGATATGGAGAAAGTGTTTGCAACCTAGATACAAAGAATATCCATACAATATAAAAATACCTAAAAATCTATAAGAAAAAGACAACCCAATAGCAAAATTGTCAAAGGTTATAAACAAGCAGTTTACCACATGGAAAAATGCACAGTCACTTTCAATTTAAAAAACAAATTACAGTAATTTTAAGGTATCTTCATTCCCACACATAACTAACAAAAATAAAACAAGGTTTGCAGATACTGTGAGATAAACAAACATACTTATATATTCCAGTTCAATCTGCCTTAACAACAGCAACAACAAATCTGGAAATACATAACAGGAGCTTTGAACCCGTTACTATCCCTGGCTCTGAATATCATCAAAAAGATAAACAGCAATGCCAATTATGCCATTAGAAGACTTAATTACTAAAAAAAAAAAAAAAAAAGAAAGAAAGAAAGAAAGAGAGAGAGAGAGAGAGAGAGAGAGAGAGAAAAGAAAAAGAGACTTAATTACAGAAAAGGGAACATAAAACAGACCCAAAAAAAGGCAGTAGAAAAGGAATCACTGACCTTTACTGCTAGAAAGTAAGCTCATCAGGTCCATCCACTCACCCACAGTAAAGTACCACTAACAGATGACCTAGATACATTTATTTACCCAAACTCAAAGATGGCTCAATAATTCAATAAAGCACTTCTTCTTTATAAGCTTACAATTATTTATAAATGGTAATGTTAATAAACTGTTACAGAATTTTAAACAGGCATCAAAAGCAACTTTCAGTGTCTGCATTTATGAAAATTCACCTTATTTAAGGCATCATTTAGTCAATTTTCTTTTTTTTCTTTTTCAAGATGTCTCCCTGTCTCTGTGATTTCTCTATTAACTGGGGCCCCGATAGTATCAGAAATGTCTTTCAGAACCTTCAGACAGAATTCTCCTGGACCTAGAAACTTGAAATCAACTGAAGCTAGATGCCCTCTTACCATCTATTACCTACTTACTTTCTTACTCTCTTTTCTAGCTTTGCTAACTTAAGGAGCATCTTCTTGTTACAGAAGTCAGGAGATAAAAAGAAGACATGCTAGATGTTTCCTGTTATCTATTATTTCAACTTTCCTGGATCTGTGGCTTCCCTTTTAACTTGCAGCTTTGAATTTATTTCTAAGAATCATCTATGTTGTCATTAGTTTTCTTTCTACTAGGCATCAATCATTCTAAAAATCCTATTCATCCTCTAACAATATCCTAAAAGGTTCTTGACCCCCTCTTCTACTTGAGTTCTATTATGAGTTCCTCCTTCTGATCTGAGGGAGAGGGGCACGGAGAGGGGGAGAAAGAGTCTCAAGAAAGTTCCGCAAGGTAGCTCCAGTGAGGAGCCTGACGCAGGGCTCAAACTCAGTTCATGACCAGAATCAAAGTCGGATAGTTAACTGACTGAGCCACCCAGGTGCTCAAGTTCTAGTCATTAAAAACAAACAAACAATTAAGACCCAGTAGAGAGTGGCTATGGGGATGGGGAGTAACAAGGTGAGATGGGATGGGGGGGGGGGGGGGCTTTAGCTCCATCATCATTCCCACCTGCCACTATCCCCACCAAATTCTCTGATATGGCTAATTACTATCTTTTCTCAATCACTAAAAGGACTCCATAAATGCAGACACAATCCACAATTCTCCTGTGACCCCCACCCGCACCCCAAATCAGAGTGCTTCCCAAGCTTTTCATATAAAAAGCTTAGGGCATTTTTAGACTTTTCATTCCTTTAGGTGGTATACTGTCCATCAGAATCTGAAATCATAGACTCTTACTGGTTGTCAAATATGTTTCCTAAAGTCTAGGGCATACATCTTAAAGTCCAGAATTACTTTCCCTGTTACTTTTAATATAAACCCAAGACAACATGGTCCCTATACCTCTAAAAATTTTTTCTGTAATTTGCATATCACTTTTTTCTATTGGTCCTAATTAAGTTCAAATATCTTTATATCTTCCTTTACCACCTAAAACATGAAATTACATTTTTCCAGATGCTCTGCTTACAAAAATCAAGCTTCCAGAGGTGCTGGGATATTTGACTTTTTCCATCATAACCAGTTTGTATCTGTACTAATATTGTTGCCTTAAATTAAGAAGATACCATCTTGGGGCACCTAGCTGGCTGGCTCAGCCAGTAGACGTGCAACTCTTGATCTTGGGGTCATGAGGGTGCTAGGCATAGAGCTAACTTAAAAACAAAAAAAGATCATCTTTGTCCACACCTTTCAAATATTCTAACCATGTTTCTATAACCAAATAGTGTATTTCCATACAGATATGTAACCTTTTTAACTAATAGGTTACTTTCTCTCCCCTGCTGTGGCAGAGACAACTACCTTCCACCAAAAATTCCTTTTCCCCTTCTAAGGTTGTCAATAGAAGGTAGCCCTGCCAAGGACTATTTTTCTTAGCTCTACTTACAACCAGATACATGCATATGACTCATTTACATCAACATAATGTAGGAGGAACTGATGTGTGCAGAGTTTTTAAGAAGAATGGTTGTTGGAGATATAAAATATTAAAAAAAGGAATCCCTTTATTGTATGTATTTTTCTTTCAACGTTTTTTTTTTTTTTTTTTTTTTTTATTTATTTTTGGGACAGAGAGAGACAGAGCATGAACGGGGAGGAGCAGAGAGAGAGGGAGACACAGAATCGGAAACAGGCTCCAGGCTCCGAGCCATCAGCCCAGAGCCTGACGCGGGGCTCGAACTCACAGACTGTGAGATCGTGACCTGGCTGAAGTCGGACGCTTAACCGACTGCGCCACCCAGGCGCCCCTGTATGTATTTTTCTTACTGGTCTTTAACATTTACCACTCACTGCCAAATCATACTTGCTTCTCCACCGGACTCCAGTACAATGTTTATCTGAATTCGTCCAGAGCACTGATGCCACTAGTCTAGCTTTAGGCCTGCCACTCCAAGGAGTCTGGAGTAAGAAGCATCTGCGGTTACTGTATGAGTTTCCAGTGAGAAGCTATTTGTTGACATTTCTTTTTCCCATGCCCACGGTAAACAAACATTGTTGGCAGACTGTTACACTGTCATACATTTAAAAACATTTAATAAGTGCCTACTAAAGGTTCCAGATGCTTGGGATAACCTCTGTACCAAAACAAAGATTCCTCCCTACCTCCATGGAGCTTATATTCTAGCGGCAGCCACTCACTCCCATCACTTAGTCTTGGCACTACAGTTTAAAACCTATCTGCCAACACACTTATGTAGACTTAATAAACACGGGCAATGATAGAACTGTTGCAGTAATGTGTGAAGGAGTTGTACTGTAGATATTCTATGTGGGATAATAATGCTACAAAATCAAGCCAGCATTCCTATTAGAAAACAATGCTCCAGCTTATTAAAGAGGACAAAGGGTACATTCTTACATACAACTGAAGAAATAAAAGGAAGCCAAAGAAAAAAGGCTTCTAAGGTGGTTAAGGAAATCTGTCAATAGAATCGGACACTGTGGTAAATGAGTAGCAAACAGAATTTCCATTTGGAGTGTTAGATGAGACTTTTGATCCAGAGGTAAAGAATTCATATAACAATAACATTTCTAGGAACAAGCCAGCATGGAAGAATCCCACTGTTTCCTTCAGAAGGAAGTGAAGCTTTGAATGGTTGTTGAGTCTGTACCAAGGTGTAAAAACTGCCATCTTATTGACAGGGAAAATTAGACAGTGAATATCTGAAATGTGATGGAGAACCATTCAGACAATGCAGACCTTCCATCTATTTCTACCAACTCATCTAAGAATAAATGATTTAATTAGTAGAAAAGCAAAGTCGCACAATAGAAGTTTGAGCCAGTTTTGAGTCAGAACTCATATTTGAGCATAAACTTAGGGGAGGAGGAGAGACAAGGAAAGAGAAACTGACTATATACACATGTACTCCATATACCCCTTATAAACCCAAACTTACAAAAGGAAAGCATTTGCTACACTTTAGTGCAATACCCATCTTTTGCTGGCTTTGTTCTTTTGACGAATTAAATTTAGATTAAAAAAAAAAAAAAAAGAAGCTTCACTGGAAAAACATCCAAACACTGTCTCTTTGTTAATCGGGGTTGAACATCTTGTTATAAAAAGATAAAGAATGCTTTGGGATTAGTGTATCAGTTTTCCATTACAAAGCCAAACCTACAAAAGGAAAGCACTTGCTATAGTTTAGTGTATTAGCCCTTTTTTTCCAGCTCATATAATATCTGACCTTGATTCCTATTATGAAATATGTACCACAAAGCTACTTCAATTGAAAAGTATACATGATTGAAAATTCTCAGCCCCAATACAAATGCACAGTTTAAGGGAGAAGGAAAAAGATAAATTCCCCTTTCTTCCATAATTGCTCTTTATACCTAAGGAAGTTGTCTTATTGGAAACAGGCTTATTGTCAGATAAATTCAGTTCTACTAACCACTAGTCCTGTGACCTCAGCCAATCACATATACTTTCTGATCCTCAGTTTCTTCACATGTAATAAATACCCATCTAATCCACAATGTTTGTGTATTTTGAAAAGGCATTTCAAATATTTAACTGTGACAATGCATATGAACTACATATGTAGAATAGCATCTGCCATAATACAGGCTTTCTTCCTTCCTTACACATTGCCTGTGAGGAGTAAATGGGCGGGAAACAGAAAAAAGGGCAAAAAAGAGGAAATTATAAACTTCCACATTATATCCACTCCTCGTCTTCCCAAGCCCTTTTCTAGTTTCCACATTTTTGTTTCTCATTTCCAATCTTTTGAAACCTTCCCATTCTTCACACTGTCCTATAGGGATAGACTAGGCAGGCTTAGAGTGCCTAGAGCAAGCAGGTGGGAGAAAGCACGGACATTCCTGTACTTGAATTCAGCTTAAGAGCAAGGCTTCACTGAAAGGGTCTTGGCATCCCAATTCGAAACTCGTAACAGTGATTTTTAAATGGTGAAGGGCTGGGAAGGTGTGGAGGGAGGGTAACTCACAAGACAATGAGTTCATTCCCTGTATAATCAGAACATTCAGTAAGGCAAGTATTTCATATGTTCAAAGAGCTCAGATTTAAGAAAACAAACAAAACCTGAAAATCAATCAGAATACATTTACCAATGAAACACTATTATATCTGTTAAATGTTTATACACTCTTAATGGTCTGCCTAGAAATCTAACCAAAAAGGCTAACCTTCCAAGAAAGAATGTTTCCTGAGAAAAGATTTTGATTTTCAAAGACCTAACTGACAAACTTTGGGAACAATCTACTTATAATTTTGGTGGCTTCCCTCCCCCTTTTTATAAGATCTTTGTTGCACACCTTAAAAAGCTAACCATTTCCTAACACCCATGCTTATCTATTTTATTCTAACTAGTAACTAAACGTGTTAAAGGAAAACATCCAGAACAATTACTCTATGTTTTTGTCAATTAAAAAAAAATAAATGTTTTAATGTTAGTGGTCATGATCATAGTGATCATAGTCATGATTATCTGTTAACTGACATCACATCTATGTGCTTCAATGAATAAAAGTTCTTATCTTTCTAATTTTACTGCAAAATAAGTCGGAAGTGTTGCTTAAAGGACTTATTTTCAAACCTGACTTCTTACAGTAAAACTTCTATATAAATGTTGTGGAACCTGCATCTGTCACACATATCTGTAATAAACTGTCTACAAAATCAAATCAAGTCTTCTGGCCTAGAGAATTAAATCAGTTTACTTGAAGCTAAAAGTATCCATTGCATATGGATCCATTAAAGTTTCAGATGTATCACACACTAATATTATCAAAAACCAGAGAAGTGTTAAACTGGATTATCACATTAAAAAGAACTACCAATCTACAAAATTTACAACAGTCTCATAATCATAGCCAGTCCCATCCAACTGTGAATTCCTAAAAGGCAGTAGTCACACTGCAATCATTTCTATACCACCAAAACCAGCACAGTATTTGTTATACCACAGGTTTAATAAATGGCCACTTGATGAGACAATACTACATTTCCTAGAGAAAAGTCCAGTGCCAAGTCTATGGGTCAGTTTTTTACTATAACCTTTATTTACCTGCTATCTAATTTTATTTCAAATTCTAGATTCTGAAACATTTCCTTAAAATGTTATCAATAGGAAAACTTCAACTGTAACAGAGCCACACATTTATATAAGGCTGAAAGAATATTAGAAACCATCTGGCCACTGTCTCTTATTTCAGATGGTGAAGCTGAGGTGCAAGGAATTTACTGAACTGACCAAGGTCAAATAACTCTTTATTACCAAAAGTGGCATTAAAATCCAAATGGCCTTCTACCTTTTAGTCCGTTCCTTACGACACCATGTTGCCTTCTTTGCTCCTTTTCATATACCTGACAGTTTTTATTTATTTTCATGTTTATTTATTTATTTATTGAGAGAAACAGAGAACATGCATGCGCAAGCAGGGAAGAGGCAGAGAAGAAGAGAGAATCTCAAGCAGGCTATACATGGTCAGCACAGGGCCCGATGTGGGGCTCAAGCTCACGAACTGTGAGATCATGGCCTGAGCCGAAATCAAGAGTTGGACACTTATCCAACTGAACCACACAGGAGCCCCGTGACAGTTTTTATTTTTAAAATGCCCTTATCTGTAAAATACTAATTGCCTGAGAACAAATGCAAGAAATAAATAAACTTGGCACAGGACAACTGTAAGTATTAAATTATGTAGCAAAAGACACCAACTTTCTCCACTCCCATTTCTACTTAATGCTAAGAAACGGTAAACTATATTAAAAAAATCAGAGAAGTGACTAGCCTCTATAATTAAAGAAAATCTAGAGTTTAATACTGGTAGGAACATAGACTGAAACCACAACAATCTTTCAGTGTTAGTGGTCAGTCCTTTCCTCTCAGTACTTCCTGTCTTCACCCACACCCCCAATAGCAGCAGACAAATCCTATAAACTGCATTCTTTCACATGCATTACATCAAGAAAATCAGGAGATTTTTTTCTTTTTGTCCTTGGAAGATATGTACGTAAATGATTATAATATTGTCTCTAGTAACATGATATGACGTCAAATGCATTTTAGAAAAATCTAGGTTTTTCTTTTCTTTTTGGTGGATAGCTTGGGCTTTTTATACTCATTAATACAGTAAAAAACATTTCTTTAAAATAAACCATATTAAAGACTCGCTTAACTTCAACTACAGAGAGTCTCCAGTTTATCAGAAATATCAAATTGACCTTTAAATTCACATTTCAAAGTATTTATAAACTGTGTTATAAAATCATTTTCTAAAACAAAACTTTGAGTGAAAAAATGTAAAGCATTTGTTTTAATATTAGCATATGAAAAAACACTAAGTTTTATAAAATTTTAGTAGAGGTAGATCTTAAAAATGTGTGTAAAGTCATAAATATACACAGAACCACATCTCTGCATACAATTCAAAATTTATTAAGCATTTATCCTACTAGAAACTGTTTTCAAAGATTCATATAAACCAGTTCCTTGCCATTGTTAGCATGAGGTCAAATATATCATAGTCATGGAAAGAAGTAATTATAATGTAAGGAGAATGTGCTTTCATATTGGAGTTTTGTGGGAGCACAAAGACAGGAGCCAATACACTAGTGTTTTGCTAAGTACATGCCACAACGACAATGTGTACTTGTTCACTTTCAAGAGTACAGTCTTCGGTTAACTCTTCCTTCCTTCTGGTGATACAATTTTGAGTGCTGATTCTCCCAATGCTCCCTATTACCCATCCCAAATTAGCTAACCCCCAACCACCAAGTTCCAAAGCCAGAATTAGAATTAGCAAAAGAAATTGTCTCTGTAATTTTTCTGACAGTCATGGTAAAAGAGAGGACAAGATGCTGCTGCTCTCTGCTTAGCATGTTTATAAAATGAGCAACATTTCAGAAGCAGCAAAATTTGCCTATGGCATCTTCCAGTCTGGGGCTTGCCATATATAGCTGATAACATACCTGCGTTTGTTGAGGTCCATCTTTTTATACCCCAGGAATAAGGAAAGAACAAAGAATAAAGTAGCTAGGGTCTTGGAAAATTCAGCCAGACACAGGGGATATACCATGTGCAACTAGTTGTAGAAATAATCCCTCTTGAAGGTCTTCCACTTCCTGGGAGAAAGCAGGATGTCCAAAGAACGTGCATAGAAACTCTCCTGCCAACACCCAAACAGTAATAGCAGCAGCACTTCTAACTGACACGGTTTAAAGTAGCATGGAGTATATGTTACAAACTCCAGGGAACCTGCAGTCACATATATACACTCAAACAAGGGAAACTGAGGAGCACTGCTATCCTGGGCACTAAGGCTTGTAATTCAGTCCATCAGTATTATCCTGTACTTTGAAATTACAGGATTCTCTCTTTCCTGGAGCGAGCTTCAAGATTTTAAAGAGTAACATCAGGTGAACTCAATCCAGACCAGGATATGTTGCCATCAAGTCTGCTAGTTCCAAGACAACAGTAGTGCTGCCACAGCCAACGATTCCTTGGCAAAGAGACATGTTAAAATGATACTGGCAGCAGCACCGGCTCTTCTTTTTCACCCTCTGCTGTTACTATAGCTCCTTTTGCTAAATCTGCCTCTGAGTTTAGACAGGAGCTGGATGGTTCATAATCACCCAGCAGCTGCAGCTGAGCAATACTCAGCCTAATTGTGGCGCTGGAGCAGCTGAGAGGAAGAAAAGCGGTAATACATACCCCTACCATAGCCACACACAAACTGCTGTACACACTACCAATAAGCTACCAAGATACTTTAATAGGAGCAGGTTATTTCCTTTAAAGAAAAGCTGTTGTACTTCCCTGAAGAACTCTGGATTTGTATTAGAGATCTGTTTAAATGTGTGTGAACTGAAGGTGACCTAAGCCATGTAGAGCTCTGAACAATGGAAGATCTTAACTAAAACTTCCTGTAAATATTCATATAACAAAGCCAGTGCCACAAACATCACCTTTACAGCATGACTGAAAGTTCCTGTGATATATGAAACTGATGCAGATGTGATCTCTTCTTTAATTCTACATTATAACAATGCAAACCACAAAGCAACAAAATCAACAACTAAAACAGCAAGCCATTACATAAAGCAAGTAGCATAATATAATCATTCTGAGCATTTCTGAAACTCAAACACCATACTGTCACTTGCTTTCTTGCAAAACATACTATTCTGAAAAAAAAAACAAAAACCATACTCTTCTGTTAGGTGCCATATGGCACATCTTCATAAAGCTTAAGTAAACGAAAACTTAGTTTATGCTGAGAATTTCATGACATCCTTAAGAATATCAAAACTAAGGGATAAATTGCTGATCTAAGGAATTACTATTACAGAAAACAGAAAATGATTAAAAGTCAAGACATTACTTTGATGTGACAGTTTTCTCATTTACAAAACTTTATGACAAATAAGTTACATTATATATTTGGTAACAATAGTATCCATTAGTTTAATAAACATTTGAGTACCTACTGTTTACCACGTATATAAGCTAAAGAGGATTTAAAATTAGTAAAATCTGGTTTCTTCCCTCAAAATATTAACATAATTAATAGTTATTTATATGTCAAGTAGTTACATACACTAGGTGGAATATGACAATTATGATTTAATAAGCTAATCTTGTTTGCAAAGGGCAGCCCAGGAGATGTTCTAAAGTCAGCCACTAAATGTTAAGTTCTTTACCCAAGCACCTTGTATAGTACATAACACACAGGCTTCTTAAAAAAAAAAAAAAAAAATTATGTAAACTAAAACAGATACAGAAAAGCACAGAAGAAATGTATGGCTTAGTGAATAACTAAGTGAATGACTAAGGCCAACACCCTTGCAACCACCGCAAGGTTAAAACTTTGTCACCACTTCAGAAGCTGGGTCCCAATCACAACATTCTCCCTCTTCTCTTTACGTTTATGGAAATCATTTCCTTTCAGGGTTTTTTTTTTTTTTTTTAATATAGTTTTATTTCCCAAGTTTGCATTCCCAGGCAGCAAAGCTTAGTATAACTGCTTTCAAATTTTTTGGCAGTAGGCTTTTTTTAAATTGAACTGTAACTGATAATACATTATCCTTACTAGTTTCAATTGTACACAATAGTGATTTGATATTTTTATACATTATGAAACAATCCCCCCTCCATAAGTTGTTACCATTTGTCATCACACAAAATTATTACAATATTACTGACGATATTCTCTATGCTGTACCTTACATTCCCATGACTTATTTTGTAACTGGAAGTTTGTATCTCTTTTTAATATAATGCTAATAGGAACTAATAAATGATGCCTACAGTGAACATTGAGAGTTAAATGTGTTTATAAAGTAAAATTACTCACATTAACAAATTATTTACTGCCTAAAAGGATGCAAATGTGGACTTTGTATAAACAAATCGTACACCATGGGTCGGTAATATTTCAGTTATACTGGACCACCGCTATCCTTTTAGAATATTTGTTCTTTTAGCATTACATATCATGAAGGAGATTTATTTGCGTGGATGTTGATTTTCAGCTTGCGAATTTCCTGAATTAAAAAAAAAAAAAAAACAAAACCTGAAGCCATGTATTAATATTATACTTCAGCCGTAAGACAAATTCCACCTATCCCAGGAAGACAGGTCAAAGCCGTAATTTCACTTTCGGTTGAATAGAAAGGAGTCAGTTTTGTGGTTTATGAAGTCAGCAAAAACATACTGCAAAATTAAAGCTATTATAGTAGCTTAACATGATGGTAGTTACAGCAGAGTACACATTTTAAGAGTCCTTTTATCTTTTATTCTGAAAACATGGATCTGAACTGTCTTGTATTCAGATCCAGATCAAAGGTAATTGTTTTGTTTTTCAAATTCAGGACCCTATGAATTGTCAACCAGCATTCAAAATCTCCACAGAGGTTTAGGTAATGTCCAAAATTTAAAATAACTAAACTTCCTTAAGTCAACTACCACAGGGGTCTCACATATTAGTAAAACAAAACATATGTATGGCTTAGTGAAATACGAATTTCTTACAGAATATATGAAAATCCTATATGGATACACAAAAGGTCCTCATTCTATTACAAGATGCTCCTTCATTAACTGCCCATTCAAAATGTTTTTTGTCCATTGTGTGCCACTGCCCTGGTTAAGACAGATTTACCAGGTGCTATGCCAGTAAGTGCCTACAGTCACATGTACACATTTAGTAATATTTTCCTTACGTGTAATTTAACTTTAGAATTTTTACAGGATGGTTTAGATATATACAGAATTATCGAGATATTTTTAGCACTGTAATCCTACAGTTACAAGGACACACATATACTACAATCATATGCATGTACATGTGAAGCCATGTATGTGAAAGCACACCATGAAACACACCAATGCATGAACATAAAGTTGTGATTGCATTAGACTTCTCATCTTTATTTTAATAATTTACAAATTGTTAGACCGTATGTTATGCCATGCGTATTAATTACGCAGAAAATAAATGAACCAAATCGGAACTACGTCGTGTCCCACTCACTACAACACAAAAATCAAAGCAGTCCCTCCACAGGACTCGATTTTCTACTCCCCACAAACCACAAATTAAAGCAATCCCTACATCGGACTTGATTTTCCACTCACTGCAAAGCAAAAATTAAAGAAGTCCCTACATCGGAGTTGGTTTTCGAAGAGCTTCTTAAAACAACGCTGCCCCATGCCCAATGAAGCAAAAGCTGGAAGCAATTACCTAGAAAAACACACTTTAAAACAAAATTTTCTGTAGCATGTGGACAGAGAACCGAACCAAATGGGAGACGGAGGGCCACAATACTGTAAAAGTGGATGCTGAATGGCATACTTCCCAACCCCCAACCCAAAACAAAGGAAAACTTTAACATGTTGCGGTTTTCAATCAAACCAAGTAAAGCGAGAGGCTCACCCACTCGCCCCCCCCCCCCCCCACGTCCGCTCTCCCGGCACAGTTGCCACCCGGCGTCAGCCACATGTAGACCCTCAAGCTCTGGGACCGAAAGGGGCCGCTGCCCTCTTCCCTCACTCTGGCAGGGAGAGCCAAAATTAACCTAGCCCCCAGGCAGGAGTGGGAGGTTCCCTACTGCCCCAAGGACCTTAAGTCGGACTTGGGCGGGACCGGGAAGGACTGGACGGGGCGGAGACCGAGTCAGGGGGCAGGCAGGTAGCGCCGGGAAGGAGACACGCCCGCCGGGTGAGCCGGGGGAGGGGAGAAGTTTCTCCTCAACTTCCCAACTCGGAGCCTGCGGGGGCGGGGAGCGCGGGCGCCTTCGGGCGCTGGCGGGCGCCGGGGCCTAGCGCTGCCCGGGCCGGGGTCGGCCGCCTCCGCCCGCGGGGCCCCGCCGGATCCTTACCTGCCGTCCAGCCGCGCTCGCATGAGTCGCTGCTGCCGCAGCTCGGGGTGGCGGGGAGGGGGCGGCGGGCGGAGGCGAGGCCCGCGGGGCCCTCTCCCTCCTCCACCTCCGCGTCCCAGGAGCCCCGCTGCAGCGACGACGGCACAGCCGCCCCGCACTCGTTACTTCAGGAGGAGGGAATTCCCGGGCTCCCTCACCCCTCGGCCTCACTCTCCACCTCCACTCAGCTCGGCGCCCGCCCTCGCTCCCGGCTCCGCCCCTCCTCGGCGGGGGCGGAGCCGGGGGCGAGGGCGGGGGGCTGCGGCTACCTGCGCGCGCGGCCGCCCAGCTCACCGGATCTCGCGCCGCGCCCGCCCGAGTTGGAGCGCCCCCCCCGCCTTCCGGCGCCGCGGCGCGCTCCGCGGGATGCGGGGCCGTCCCTCCGCAGTCCCCGTCGGCTGCTAGTCCAAGTCACTCCTCCGGACTCAACATGGCGGCGGGGTCCGGGGCGGATTCCCGAGGAGGCACAGGCTGAGGGGGCGTGAGGAGGAGGCGCTTCTTGCACGCGAAGAGCGGACCCACAGCGCCCCCTCCCCTTCCGCGGACCCTTCGGCCGCGAACTCCCCTGCCCCGGGAGCTGGAGTGAGGGGCACAGCTTCCGCCTCCTCAGCCCTTCTCGGTTCCCTTCGCCCCGTTCTAGTCCTGCCGAGGGCTTTGGGGCTTTGTTTGTTTTTGTGGGGAGGGCAGGGTTGAGTTATTGTGGTTGACTGTTTGCTTTTTAGTACTGTGCTTCCGCACTCTTTTGTCACTGATAGTAAAATCTCAGCCCATCCGCGTGAGCCGGAGGGGGGGGGTGCGTTTCTAACGCTCTCATCACCCTCCTCTTGATCGCCGTCCAAAAACGCTCGCGTCTGGCCTCCTTCCGAGCCAGGGATCCTGTCCCAACCCCTGGAGCTTCCTGTTGACTGTTGGTCGAACCAGCCTTGCCGGGAGGGGGAACCGAAGCCGAGTTCTTTTGGCGATTCTCCCAGGAATGGTGACCTTGGCTTATCTAGGGACAACGTATTTTTATATGATCCCGGCAACTTCCCAGTGAGGTATAGGTATTAGTATCCTGTTTGACAACTGTGGAAACTGAGGCTGCGACCCTGAAAGTGGAGCATAGTGGAACTAGAATTCTTCAAATACAAGCACCTTTCTTGTATGCCTTGTAGCCAGTCGCTGAAGAAGGGAAAGGATCCAGAAGGAGTTGGGAATAAAGATAAGAGTTAGTCAGGGGCGCCTGGGTGGCGTAGTCGGTTGGGCGTCCGACTTCAGCCAGGTCACGATCTCGCGGTCCGTGAGTTCGAGCCCCGCGTCAGGCTCTGGGCTGATGGCTTAGAGCCTGGAGCCTGTTTCCGATTCTGTGTCTCCCTCTCTCTCTGTCCCTCCCCCGTTCATGCTCTGTCTCTCTCTGTCCCAAAAATAAATAAATGTTGAAAAAAAAATTAAAAAAAAAAAAAGATAAGAGTTAGTCAGTGTTGGAATAGGCTGAATCTTGAGGCTCTTGTGCTAAAATCACATATGCCCTATCAGACTTGTAGATTAACTTCCTCTCTGTGTTTCCTCTTTGGTGGGGATATCAGAACAGTAATGTGGGTCTGTTGGTTTCCTTTGTGGTTTTCAGCAAAATTCAGAATCATCTTTGACAAATGCGAAATGGTACAATCATATGTGTCAGTATTCTGGTATTCTAGTAACTTAGGAAATGCATATAAAGGTTTGAAAATCTTTTTTCTTCAGCTTGCTAAGTGAGCCAAAGGTAGGGATAGGCATTCACATTAACAAAAAGGTACACATAATATGAGATGGTACTTTATTTGATTTAGCTACTAACACTTCATTTGTTCTTCACTGTATTTGAGTTTAAACGTTTTCATGTAGATTTATATTCAGCTTTTTTTAACTAGAAAATAAATTTTTGAGCTGTTACTTTTCTAAACTTCTAGATTAAATACAGATAATATTTTTGTTGTCCTAAATGTTCAGCCTCAAAAACTGAACTCTGAAATCCTAGTTTTCCCCAGTATAAGGGATGAGGTGGCTTTGAAGATGCTCTGTAAGGGGTTTTAAAGGTGGGAAAGGATGTCAAAATCCCCTAGGTGTTATATTAACTTATCAATGAGTCTCCTTCTATTCACCCTCATTTTGATTCTTTTTGTTACCTCATTCCCTGTTTTCTCTTTTGGAATGTTAATCTACATTATCAAGTTTTAGTCTGTAAATAACCTGGAGACTTCAATCTTACTTAGACTCAATGACTCACTTATTTCCAAGAATATTTAAAAAAACAACAAACCAAAACCAACAACAAAATGCCAACCAAAAACCACCACAACTACCACCAACAGAAGTAAGAAAGAGAATCTCTAAAGTCTTGATGAGTTTGGTACAATAGAAATTGCTTTTAAGTGCAAATCTGTTCATTCAAGATACACACAAATGACATGCACCCTTTGTCGCTCCCACACAGCACAGAGGTCTGGTATGTATGTGTTAAGGAGTGATAAGGGTTTTGGAATCCCTGGGAGAGTCTGCTGGTTGAGGAGGTTAGGGGAATGCTTGAAACAAAAGAAATGACATATGTTGAGTCCCTACAGAAGTGAAATGTATCATTTATTCAAGTTAATTAATGCTTACTGAATGTTCTGACTGAAAGTTTAAAAGATTCAAGGTTTAGCTGGGGCACATTCGATCTCACCCTGGGACATGTGATTTTGCCAGAAAATGTTTGTGTTTAGGATAAATCTACCTGCGGCTGCTCCTGTCACAGGCTGTGATGATTTTCTTTTCCTGATAACGAGAAAGCCTGCAGCCCTACACAGGGTGCATGCACTCCTCTGTGTTCTCTAACCATCCCACTACAACGCCCCCTCAAAATGCCTTCTACTAGACTTGTGCTAACCACTCAAAGCCTGGATCTCCTCATGTCCACTCGATGTCTGAAGTTATCTACACCAGTTTAGCCTGGCAAAAACTGGCGCTAAGCCCAATAAGGAAGAATATGAGGATCCCTCTAAACAAAGATCTGGAAAATCAGGCAGATGGAAAGTATTCATCATTGAATGCTAGGCTCATTGTGCCAAGCTTGGGGAGAAGTGCAGTAACCCATCAATTTCTCCTGATGCCTTCATTGCCTCAAGGACTGGTGCTTGTGTATTATACTTTTTACTTCCCCCTAATTGGGCAAGGTCTAAGAGAACTAATTCATTGGATGTGTACAGATACATCCTACAATGAATAGATGTAACAAATGCCAATCTTCTATAAGCTTCAGCAAATCTAGCTCATCTTGTTGCTCTGTTTTGTTCTTTCCAGCTTCTAAACTTCTTGGCTACCTGGTCTAAAATATTAGAATTACACCTTGTGCCTGGTGTGCCTCCCCAGCTCCAGGACTATTTTTTGGAAGTTTAGTCTTTGGATTGGAATCTACTTTGGGGTTTGTTTCTCAAATTTACATTCTTTCTAGTGCTCCTGCAGGTTGGTCCCAGGCCTGTTGCATCTAGCAAAAAAAAACCCCTAATTTCTGCTCTAGCTCCTCCTGGTACCCACTCTACCTACTCCTGGGTACCTTTACCTATACTTTAAACTTTCACACTCTCAACCTGGTTCTGTGACAACACTTTCTAAATTGGATGGTGCATGACATCTTCTCACATGCCCTCTGCCTAGCAGAATGTAGCATGAGGTGGAAACCTTTTAAGGGTATTTTGTTTTTTTAAGTTTACTTATTTTGAAGAGCAGAGAGAGAGGGAGTGAGAGAATCCCAAGCAGGCTCTGCACTGTCAGCACAGAGCCCTAAATGAGACTCAAACCCAGGAACCATGAGATCATGACCTGAGCTGAAATCAAGAGTAGGATGCTTAGGGGTGTTTGGGTGGCTCCGTCAGTTGTGTCCAACTTTGGCTCAGGTCATGATCTCTTGGTTTGTGGGTTAGAGCCCTGCGTTGGACTCTGTGCTGACGGCTCAGAGCCTGGAGCCAGTTTGGATTCCGTATGTCTCTCTCTGCCCCTCCCCCACTCACACTGTGTCTCTTTCTGTCTCTCAAGAATGAATAAACATTTTAAAAAAAAGAGGAGGATGCTTAACTGACTGAGCCATCCAGGCGCCTCTTGATGTTATTGTTTAACTCAAGTTCTTTTTCTCTGAGAACCAATCCTCTACCAATAGCTGGAGTGTAGCCTTGTGATCCAAGTACTACTATTCACAGGCTTCAGCTTCTAATTTGAAATTTTGAGTGACACAAAGGTGACTCAGCAATTATTCATGGTGGCTGTGGTGCTGAGACTCCAGTGGCAGAGGATAGATGCCTAGGGGAAGGAGAGTCCAGTAGCAGTAGGCAAGAGTCTAATGCTGATGGTGCCTGCTTCCTAAGCAGACCATCCCTAAGTCAGGACCTGGACTCCCCCACCTTCCTTAGCTCCTGCCTGAGTGTGCTCCACCAGTCTTCCTGTCCCTTCTCTGAACTTCCAAAATTAAAATCTCTTTCTGCTTAAATTAAGTACAGACTTATGTTCTTTGCAAATGAAAACCACTACTTAGTTCCTGCTACTTCTTTGTGCTACTGGCAGGAAACTCAAGCACTGTAAGGGAAACATCTCCTGTCTCATGCACATAATGGGGGTGGGCAAGGGATGCAGGTACTGTTTTCAGAGAGAGAATGAAGTAGATAGATGCATGGTGAAAAGCAGGCAAAAGATATTAGAGGATCCCAATGCTGACTCGAGTTGCCTTAAGCCACATGTAAGACCCCAAACCTAGAATAGACCTGGCAAATGAGTCTCTCTCCTGCAGGCCCAGGGCAGTCATTGTTCTCAGATCACAACATAGTAGACTCTTCTTCCCAGAGCCCTAACTCCCATCCTCTAAATCCTCGACACAACAATTCAGGCAGCAAACACCTGATATTGGTGTCAGATGCTGAAACTCATTTGATATCTCTGTCCTACAGGCTTGTAATTTCCTCCCAAGATCTATATTTGCAATTCCTAGCCATTACCAAGTGTTTGGCCTTTACTTTTCTGATACATTAAGCTGGTGTGTGGTCATAATATGTCAGTGTCTCTGACATTGAGTTTAAGCACTACTAAAATTGCTACCAGATTGCTACATCCTGGAAATCTTTACAAATGGGTTATGAAAAGTAGAACATAACTTTGCTTGAAGGCAAGAAGTTAAAGTTAGAATGTTTACCTACATCAAAGTTTTGGAAAAGAAACTATAAATCAGGCATGCTCTTATCTTGTAAGTTAACTGACATCAGATTATAAAACATAAAGGGCTGGTTATTTGGGGACTTGTTATTGTTCAATATTTTACAAGCTAACATTGTGGTTGGCATTTTTTTAAAAATATGTTGAGAATAAATCTATGCTTTTAAAAACCTTTAATATCCTTTTTAAAACAAAATCTTTTTATATTTTCAGTGCTATAGATAATTATTTTTCACATTTGTGAAAAGTAAATTAAATCTGAGCAAATTAAAATCTGACCAGGGGTGCCTGTGTGGCTCAGTCTGTTAAGTGTCCAACTTTGGCTCAGGTCATGATCTCACAGTTTGTGAGTTCCAGCCTGGCATCAGGCTCTGTGCTGACAGCTCAGAGGCTGGAGCCTGTTTCTTTTTTTTTTAATTTGTTTTTTTTTTACATTTGTTTATTTTTGATAGAGACAGAGCACAAGTGGGGGAGGGGCAAAGAGAGGGAGACACAGAATCCAAAGCAGGCTTCACCTGCTCACACTCTGTCTCTGTCTCTCTCAAAAATAAATAAAAATTAAAAAAAATTAAAAATAAAATCTGACCAGATTTTATTATGTGATGTAAACCGTGATGCATTTAATCCTTTAGTAAAGTGTATTGACACTTCTTTTGATTTGTATATAAATAGGGCTTTTGAGTACTTAAAATAGCTACTTAATTTATCTTCTTTCTAAGGGAATAATATAGGCAACAAGATCTATGTTTTGGTGAAATGTGAATGAGACGATGACATTGGCAATGCAGATACCAGGATTGGTAACAAAAACAACAACAGCTATCTTTTATTATGCCCTCACCCATATGTATGCCAAGTGCTTTACCTGCACCATTCACTGAATCCTCATAATCACTCTGGAGGTTGGTAGTATTGTCCCCGATTACAGGTTTGATTTCTCCAGCTTGGAGAGGTTAAGCAGCACACAGCTAATAAGAGGAAAGTTTGCAACATCTATTCTGCTAAAAGTCTTTGTGATTACAAAAAGGAAATTATTTTTAAATGTTATTTTAATGGCCATGAAAACAGCATTTATTTTTCCAAATTCTAGAATAATTAAAATTAGCAAATTGTTTGTATAAATAGGAATCTAAATTTTTTTTAATGTTTATTTTTGAGAGACAGAGTGTGAGTGGGGGAGGGGCAGAAAGAGAGGGAGACACAGAATCTGAAGCAGGCTCCAGGCCCTGAGCTGTCAGCACAGAACCTGATGCGAGGCTCAAACCTATGAACTGTGAGATCATGACTTGAGCTGAAGTCTGGAGCTTAACTGACTGAGCCACCCAGGTACCCCAATAGGAATCTATAAAAAAAGAAATGTGGATTATATGGATTTGTAGGAAATTCTTTATTTTATTATATTATATCCCAAAGAAAGGGTTGGGGGAAAACTGAAAAAGATTCATGAGACCAAACTAAAAAGAATGAATTCAATTTAGAAAAAAACAACATACATTCAGTATACCTTTCTGGAGATTAGCCTTTGGCATTTATTGTCAGTTTTCCAATGGCACCTCCCCCAAACCATGGTCTTCAGACAGAGAACCAAATGTCTGAGAAATGACTACATGTACAGCATAATTACCTTGCCAAATACAAAATATCTAGGTTAAGTCAATGTTAAGGTTTACATTAAAATCTGCCAAAGCTAGGTAATTATAGTTAAACCTTCCATGGTAACCACAACTCAGTGATTAGAGTCAGTAAACAGTTAACAACCCAATGCTAGGAAAGGTTATTTCATGTTTTTAAAATCATTCATTCATTCATAAAGCATCTGTATAATATCTACAGATAAATTCTGTATATTTTATTTTATATTGTATTTAAAAAGATCTCAGGACTTTATTAACTTGGAGAACTAAAAATTAATGGTAGGGTATTTTCTTTGTGTCTAAATACAAGGAATGTAAATATTAATAGATTTTCAAAGCTTTTATTAGAATTTATTTTTTTTTTTTTGGAGAAGGAGGAATTAATATCCTATCAAATTTAATTAAAAATACATAGTTTTCTTTTGGAAATTTTCATTAGTGAGTAAAAATCAGTTTTTACTGTTTATACCTAAGTTGATTTAAAATTTTTTTAAATTTTGCTTAAAATAACTAGTTACTGTATTTTTAAAATTATTTCTTGGTTTTATTGTCATTATCATCATTTTCATTTCTTTGTAGTGGACTAATCTACAACCATTTCACCTTTTTTGAGCCCTGAGTTCTGGTCATTAATTTGCATTGGCCTATGTCCTTATGAATACTTGCAAGTATGTTTACTAAAGACTCAACAACCATGCACTCAAGAACCAAAAAATATACAATGACTCACACTTTAGAGAACACTATTTAAATAATCCAAAAGTGACTAAAGTAGAGATTTTTCTTTTAGAGACCTGGTAATTTTTGACATAAAATAGAAAATTGGCACTCATGTTCATTTTATGTGAAATTAATTCCAACAAGTTAAAATAGAAGCAAAGCCAGAGACCAAGGAATGGATATTTTAAAAACCAGACTGGAAATTTTGGTTTATATTATGATGAGGTACTTTAAAATTTATTTCAAAAAATATGTTCAAGAAAATATGTAGATTCTCCTTAGACCTCTTAAGGACCTATTGTCTAGTTGTGAATTTATTTGAAATCTTGAAATAGAAAAAAAAAAAAAAATTCCTCCTTTTGTAAAAGGCTCCAAGTCTTACATACTATCTCTAAAAGTCACTAGTCTCATTTCCTTTGAGATGATGAGCTATACGTCCAAAAAACAAAACATTTCCTGAGTCTGTTTAGAATACATAGGATCTGTTCCTAAGTGTTTGTCATGTGTCCTCAACAATCTGGTAGCCATCAAAAAATAGATAGATAGATAGATAGATAGATAGATATTTATATAAAATTTTGAGATGGTTAATGGCACAGAATCATACAAAGTCTAAGCAAGTATTTGATAAATTTGGTCGTTTAGACATATAAACACTTATTAAACTTTACTTACCGTAAGATATGGAAATACATATAAAGCTTTGACAGTGGAAAGATCTTTGGTCTGGGAGTAAATATTAATTCTGGTCTCACTGCTAGTGGGTGTGAGATTTCTTCTGGGGTTCTGAAAATATTCTGGAATTGGATAGTGGTAATGGTTTCACATCTCTCTGAATATACTGAAAACCACTGAATTGTGCATTTTGAAGGATGAATTTTATGGTATGTAAATTATTTCTCAATTAAAAGAAATTCTGGTTCCAGAATTTTATGCCCTTATGTAGCTATGTAATCTTTTTCCCTCAACTTTATTGGGATATAATTGATATATAACATTATATAAGTTTAAAGTATACAACATGATTTGATACACGTTTATCTATTGTGAAATGATTACCATAATAATGTTAGTTAGCATATCTATCACCACTTATGCTACACAGAATTGATCAAAGGATTGGGGCACCTGGTTGGCTCAGTCACTTTAGTGTCTGACTTTGGCCTAGGTCAGTGAGTTTGAGCCCCGCATCCAGCTCTGTGCTGACAGCTCAGAGTCTGGAGCCTGCTCTGGATTCTGTCACCTCCCTCTCTGCCCCTCCCCGCTCACGCTCTGTTCTCTCTGTCACTCAAAAATGAATAAACGTTAAAAAATTTTTTCAAAAAAAAGAATTGATCAAAGGATAAAGTACATAAATATAAGGAAATAAACACTATGTAACTAACTTCCAATGGAAAGGATAGGGTACAAGGACAACTGATTGTCCATCTGAAGAAAGAAAAATTTGCCTAGAAAATTTTATGCACGTTTATTGGCCATTCATATTTCTAATTTTGTGAATTGTCCTGAATCAACTCTGCATTTAGGTGTGATTGTTCTTTTCTTTATGGATTTTAAAGTATTCTTATTGAATATTTTGAATATTTGAATTCTTTATTTTTCATAGACAATGGCAACATTTCCCCCAAGTTTTCATGTGCCATTTATCTTTATTTGTGGATTTTCTTTTAGTACAGAGAAATTGAAAAAAAAATTTATTAAAAAAATTTTAAGTTTATTTATTTTGAGAGAGAGAGAGAAAGAGAGAGACACACAGAGAGAGAGAGAGACAGAGAGAGAGACAGAGAGAGAGAATCCTAAGCAGGCTCCACACCATCAGCACAGAGCCCAAGTTCACAGAGCTTGAACTCATGAACTGTGAGATCATGACCTGAGCTGAAACCATGGATGCTCAACAGACTGAGCCACCCAGGTTCCCTGAAACTGAAAAATATTTTAATTGATTTATCGATCTCTTTCTTTTTGGTTTCTTTTAAGTTGGCATTCTTAAATTTTCCTTTCTGATCCTAAAATTATTTATATATTTTTCTACTATTTTTGTGATTTCCCTTTGCATTGAACAAATTTAGTGCATTTGAATGTGTTTTATATTGTAGAATAGGAAGTAGTGATCTAATTTTTCTCTTTTTCCAATAAGATTGTCAGTTGTACCTGTATTTTCTGGAAATTAAATTTATTTCTTTTTCTTGCTTAATTGCTCTGACTAGGACTTCCAGTACTATATTGAATAGGAGTTGTGAGCGTGGGCTCTTTTGTTTTATTCCTGATTTTAGAGGAAAAGCTTTCAGCTTTTCATCATCGAGTATGATGTTAGCTGTGGGTTTGTCACATAGAGCCTTTATTATGTTGAAGTATGTTCCTTCTATACTTGATTTGTTCAGAACTATTATCATGAAAGGATGTTGGATTTTGTGAAATGCTCTTTCTGCATCTATTGAGAAGATTATATAATTTTTATCCTTCATTCCATGTGGTGAATCATGTTTTCTAGCTATGTAATCTTAAGTACGTTTCCCAAGTTCTTAAGACTCTGGTTTTCTCCACTGTAAAGTGAAGGGATTTTATTAGATCAGATTTTTTTCACACTATGGGTTGCAGTTCCTTAGTAAGTAGCAAAGCAATTTAGTAGATGGCAACCAACCTTTTTTAGAAAACGAAACAAAGAAATATGAGTGTTACTACATATAATAAGTATTATTTTGCCAAACTCTTGTTTCCCTTATAGATGTGTACATACTGAGTCGTGATGTAAAATATATTGTTTTCATTGTGGGTAACAATTAAAAGTTTGCAATCCACTGTATTAGCTGATTTGTAATGTCCTTCCTTCTATAAAATTCTGTCAGTTTATTCTATTTATTCTAATAGCAAAGTCTCTATTTGATCTTGTAAAACTTGCAGGTAACATTCTTTGAACACTTACTGTGTGTCAGAAGCTATTCTGAACTCTTTGGGTATTAACCTAGTCCTCACTGCAAACCATGAAGCAGTACAATTATTATAATCCTTCCCATCTTATAGGCAAAGAAAATGAGGGAAAAAGAAGGCCACAGCTAAGATAAAAATATTTAGCTAGAAGTGGTGAAACTGGAAATTAATAGTTAATTTTAGAACCAACACTTTAACCACGATGTCATTCAATTAAGAATTCTAGCAAAAAAAAAACAAAAAAACAAAAAAACAAAAAACCTTTAAAGCATTTTAAACTGATTAAGATCTTGTAGTCCTTCTCTACTTAATATTATAAAATTAGGTATTTTGGGTGGTGAATAAACAAACCACATTTGAGAAAGCATTAAAAGAGGTGGGGGAGGGATAGTCAACACATCATTTAAGACCATCAACTCTCTTCCCAGTTCCCTCTGTAGATCTCGAGGTTGGGGCTGAGTAACAGAAATTTTTCACTTAAAAAGAGAGAGAGAGAGAGAGAGAGAGAGAGAGAGAGAGAGAAATATTTCTCTGTGATAGTCTTCCCTTAAGAAAAAAACAGAACTCTTGTAAATTCCTTTGTTTCATCCTATTAATATAAAGATTTATTCAACTTTAGTTCAGTTGAATTTGGTCACAAATATGTCTAGTGTCTTTCCTCCTCTCAGAATTTTTCTAATTAGCTTCTAAAAAAGGCAAATGATACTAAGATGCATGAGAAATGAAAAACAGAATTTAAATGAATGGCTGAAGTCAATGCAATTAAAACAACAGCAACAAACGCTAGATTCTCTGTCTTCCTATTTTTTTCCTTTTGATGATAGCTATATTCTGTGGCACACATACATACTCACTATTCTACTAATTCAACAACCACAAAAATTATTTTGACATGGTCCCTGCTGCTCAAGTACATTCCAATTTGTTGGTAATAAAAATTGGAAACTATCGTCTCTTGTGTTCTTTACCCAGCACTTGCCATGATTTATATGCTAAGTCATTTAAATTCATCTTCTCCACAATCTGTGAGGTTATTCCCCCCTCCTTTTAAACTGAAACTCAGTTAAAATAATTTGGTATTAAAAGATCCTGCTTGAGTTAAACCCCAGATTCTCTGAGCCATGTTATAGTTTCTCCCCTAGCTCTGAAATGTCACTGTTTCCCCCATACACAGTATACATGTATTTAGTATGTTTTCTGTTATTGCAGTTATTTGAAACAAATGTAATACTTTCATTCTTTCGCTTCCATCTGCTATGGGATTAGTATTTTACTATTATGGAGCATTTAAAAGATTTAGAGACTATTATTATTATTTCTGGTTCCGCTCAAATCGTGAATATTTCCTTTATGTTACAATCACATGTACATTTTTCACATTTCCTTTTAAAAAAAATTTTTTTATGTTCATTTATTTTTGATACGGAGAGAAACGGAGCATGAGTTGGGGTAGGGGCCAAGTGAGAGGGAGACACAGAATCCGAAGCAGGCTCCAGGCTCTGAGCTGTCAGCACAGAGCCTGACGTGGGGCTCGAACCCACCAACCGTGAGATCATGACCTGAGCCGAAGTTGGATGCCCTACCAACAGAGCCACCCAGGTGCCCCATTCACATTTCCTTTTTAATGCTTCATTGTGAATTATTAATGTCTAATGGGCCAGGAATAATGTAGCTGTTTAGATAGAATTTTTCAAATTCATCATGGAATTTAAAGAGGGAGGGAGATCCCTGGTTGAGTTTCTTTAAAAAACAAAACAAAACAAAAACCTCTATAATCATACTCTTGGAGCAGTGCTTGAAATAATGATTCCCCACAAGGAACATTAAATAATGTAAAGGAAAAGCATTTGTATAAAGCATAACAGAGAGATAAACTTCCAGCCTATAAAACCTGTTTTGGGGGCGCCAGGGTGGCTCAGTCGGTTGGGTGTCCGACTTCGGCTCAGGTCATGATCTCGTGGTCTGTGAGTTCGAGCCCCGCGTCGGGTTCTGTGCTGACAGCTCAGAGCCTGGAGCCTGTTTCAGATTCTCTGTCTCCCTCTCTCTCTGCCCCTCCCCTGTTCACGCTCTGTCTCTCTCTGTTTCAAAAATAAATGTTAAAAAAAAAAAAATTAAAACCTGTTTTGGAAAAATCAGATATGCAATTCCACAAGGCAGAGGAAGAACACATTTAGCAGAGATTTTAACCACATAGGAATAGTGCAGAACTACCATGAAGAACTTAGTGTGAGCAACCACATACAGCCTTACAAGCTTTCTGGACATTTATTTTCTAAGGCAGTGTTAAAAATATTCAACTGGGTAAAAAATTTTTTTAGTGTTTATTTATTTTTGAGAGAGAGAGAATGCACATGTGAGAGCAGTGGAGGGGCAGAGAGAGAGGGAGACAGAGGATCTGAAGTGGGCTCTGCACTGACAGCAGAGAGCTCAATGTGGGGCTTGAACCCATGAACTGTAAGATCATGACCTGAGCTGAAGTTGGATGCTTAACTGACTGAACCACCCAGGGGCCCCTGGGTAAATTTTTTTTAATGTTTATTTATTTATTTTGAGAGAGAGTGTGAACACAAGTGGCGGAGGGACAGAGAGAGGTAGAGACATAATCCCAAGCAGGCTCTGCACTGTACTGCTGACCAGGAAATTCCAGATTGACTAGTTTAAGATTACATTCCCAGGAGAGGTTGAAATTGCAAATAAGTTGGGTGCTAAGTCTAGGCTTGCTGAGGTAGGCTTAGCACAAGTCACTCCATTTTGGACCTATTGTCCCTTCTTAACAGCAGGTACTATTTATTTCACAATCACAAGGTTCTAGGCAAGTTACTAGTACTTCACATCATCACAGCTCTTTTCATCCCTCACAACAATCCTATAAATCCTAAATTTGGGCATTAATGAGGTTCATATGTCCTGAGAGAAATATCCTTTAGTGATGAATATCCTTTTTAATTTATAACAAAAGATAGAGAATAAAATTCTAATTTCTTAATTTTCATGAGACTTAGTAAGGCTAGTGTGTCCAAGTTTGTGCAGTTATAACAGGTGGCATCACTATTTTAATCAAGTCTGATTCATAATCACTTTTGGCCACTGCCTCCACAATTCAAAGGTGCTCCCAGCCCTGCCTGTTTTCTTAGAGAGCTCAGTTCCTCAACCACATATCAATAAATGTGAACTACAAATTGCATATGGCTTAGGCATTTTTCAAAAGCTAGAATTTAACGATTGATTATAGATTAGAATCCTTACATAAGGGAATACTTTTGGATATTTGTCATGGACAGAAAGTATCTAATCTCAGTAATAGATATTGATTAATTTCCTTATTTTCATAATGACATTACAAACAAATTATTACATTTGTAACCTACTTATATTTTTCTCCTCTTGGTAACAAAATATAGCTTACATAAAATTCCCATTATCAAGAATTTTCCTCATTGTGTAGATTATGAAAAATCAGGACATTGAAAGGAGATGATTCCCCAGTTTCCCTTCATTATTCAATAGTAGAAATCATTGTTACTCAAGAAATGCTCACTGTACTGAATGAAACAAAGAAATATAAGAACGTATCCTGCTTTTAGAAGCTTAGCACCTAGAATATTATACACAAAGATGAATAATAGCTCATATCTGATACATGCTAATGAAGAGCATAGAAAATAAAATCTTTGGGAATTTAGAGTAGAGGGAGATCTTACAGGCAGTTGAAAAGAACTTTGAAAAGGCAGTGGGACGTAATGAAGAAATCAATTCTATAAAGACATTCCTCAAAGGAAAGAAGATGACTTGGGCAGAGTTTCAGAGTCCAAAATGTGTGTGGAGATAGAGTGCAAACGATGCCAGAAGTTGGGGGTCTATATAGGCGGTAGAGTAGGAAATAAAAATGTCTGATGATTTGATGTTTACAGCTCTTGTCTTTGGACATGAATTTTTCTATCAAATGCCTCCAGTTCTTACTGTACTGAACTTTTTAAGGGTGGAGACTTTATCTTATCTATCCTGATATCTTTAGCACCTAAGACCACACTGAGTGCCTGGAACAGAAAAGGAAATCTAGACTCGGATGCTTTAACAGACTGAGCCACCCAGGTGCCCCAATTAAAAACAATTTTTTAAAATAGGAGTTTGGTATGCAGTGGAAATAAGGATAGTTTTTGTAATTTGGTAAAGGATTTATATCTTTAACACCAATTTAAGACTCAATTTTGGGGGGTACTGGGATGGCTCAGTCAGTTGAGCTTCTGGACTTGGGCTCAGGTCATGATCTCACAGTTTCTAAGTGTGAGCCCCCCCATCAGGCTCACTGCTTAAGTGCAGAGCCCACTTCAGATCCTCTCTCCCTCTCTGTCTGACCCTCCCCTGCTCACGCTCTCTCTCTCTCTCTCAAATCTTTATTAAAAAAAAAGAAAGGACTCAAAAATTTTTTATTGAAGTTATAGTCATTGTGTGTGTGTGTGTGTGTGTGTGTGTGTGTGTGTGTTTAAGTAATTTCTGTGCTCAACGTGGAGCTTGAACTCACAACCCCAAGATCAGGAGTCACATATTCTACCAACTGAGCCAGCCAGGTGCCCCTGAAGTTATAGTCTTGACAAGATGATAAAAAAAATTAGAATTACCCCAAATCTGCCACTCTGATAGTAGTTATTTGGCATTCTTGCACATTTTTCTCCTGCAATTCTATGCCTTCAGTCTCTAATGGAGAGTGAATTCCAGTTGGATTCACAAAGCCCCAACTTGAACAGCTTCCTGATAGTTTTGAGTTTAATGTTTTATACCCCCTCTTACAGTGACAGTGCCTAGAACAATGGCCAGCAGGCAGACGGTGCTTGATGTATTCTTGAGCAATGCGGATATAAATGAAATTGGTTTGGAAGAGACCTGGGGAAGTCTGGGATAGAGGAATGGGAAGGCTTTCTTTGTTAGAGGTAAAGATGAATAGATACCCCTCAACAGTGGGACATCAAAAATGACAATCCGATGTAGCAATTGATGAAGAGAAGCAGGAAATAGCGGGGAAATGAAGTAAAGGCAGGTACAACAGAGGCAGTCCAAAGGAATGAAGGCAAGCTTTGACCATGAGACTAAAGACAAGGGGGTGTTTGGGAAGGGGATGATGTCATCAGAACAACAATAGAGGAAGACAGTTTTGGCAGCAGCTTTTGAATAGACTTTGAAGAAAAAAAATTAGAGAGAGGGGAAAAAGGAAACGGGAAAGGGAAGTCTGCTCAGAACTCAGCATGACATTCAGAGTGGGTGGGGAGCTTCCTGTCACAGCTTGATGTTTGGAACATCTGGTCACCTCTTATGAAAACTGGGCCTTAGAAAGCTTTAGCTTTCTTAAGCCGACTAGGTTAGAAAACGTATGAATTCCATGGCCTAAGGGTCATCGCCAGTAAACAGGCGTATCTGAAGATGGGAAATAAATTCTTCTCTTACCCTGAGAACACTCCCACTAGTTTTCCAAGGTAAGTGTTCTTATTTGTAAATGTATATGCTTTACGTGTTTTGGGAATTTATTGGTTTTGTATTAATATTAAAGGATTGCAAATTCACTTTTAATTCAATGATCTCAAATGGTGAAATGTAGTTAAAAGATTTACAAAGAAAACAATTGTTTCCAAAGCTAATGATTTTCACTGCCCATTTTTCTGTTGTGTTGTTTAATTTTCCTAAGATTCCATACCTTGCTTCCTTTACAATCAGGGCCCAAAATTTCCACAACTCAATTGTGCCCTCTAGTGTTTCTTAGTATTTAATGCAGGCTACTTTGGATTTTTTTTTTTTTTTTTTTTTTTGAGAGACAGACTGAGTGAGTGGGAAAGGGGAGAGGTGGGGGGTGGGGGGGGGTGGGAGAGAGAACCCCAACCCAAACAGTCTCCGCACTATCAGCACAGAGCCCCATACGGGGCATGAACACAACAGAAATGTGAGATCATGACCTGAGCTGAAACCAAGAATCAGCCGCTTAACCAACGGAGCCACCCAGATGCCCCTACTTTGGAAATTTTTAAAGTGGCCACAGGTAAAACTAATCTTGCAATGAGTAGGGAAGCTGATAATGGTTCCCACTTTATCAGCTGTAGGCTACCCCCTGTATTAGCCAGTATAAGGTAGCTATGTTATGTAACAAACTCCCAAATCTCAGTGACTCAAAAACAAAAGTTTATTTCTCACAGAAGGTCCAGTGCAAGCTGGCCAGGCCTGTCTGCATGCCTCACCTTGGAGATGCAAAATTCCTTCATTTTGTAATTCTGTTATCTTACCCGCTAAAGTCACCAGAGCAGGAAAATAGAGATATGCAGATGGCACACTGGCTTTTAACTGGTCCAGCCTGGAAGTGACACATGTTACCCGGCTACTTTCTACTGGCCAGAAGTAGCAACCTACCCCAGCCCACAGGCAAGGGGGCCTGGAGGACACGGATGTTCTGGGACCTCTGTCTCTACTAAAGTTTCTATAAGAGCAGCTGGGGATGAACACGTTAGACATTCTAGCTTCATTATTTTGGGACATATTTTTGATTTGAAGTTTTCCAGTAGGAGAGAATTCAATCAAAAAGAGAAAACAATATTTTAATATTTATAATTCTTCATTTTCAATATGACACTCAAAATTAAATATTTCATTTGTATAATGGCCAAAGTGTAGGGGACTGATTTTTATATTATAATTTCTGTTCTAATTGACTATTGTATAAAATAAAATGTCCCTATTTCCTTATTCTTTGAAAGAACTATCATCTTCCTCCTGCATCTATTCCTTCAACATAAGTTACAATTTTGTTTTTAATTATTTCTTTCCAACTTTAATTGGGTATATTTGAAAGCTGTTCTCTAACCTGTTCTTTTTACTGATACTCCATCTTAAATTACATTTATTAATGACATTTTGGAAGTTTTGCCTATTATTGGGGAAAATGTATTTAAGGAAACTATAATTATCTATTAAACATTGAGCTTAATGGCTCTTTTAAAATTTTCTTTATTGTGGTAAAATATACATAATATAAAATTTACCATTTTAACTATTTAAAAATGTACAGTTTGGAGACATAAAGTACAGTCACAATGTTGTGCAACTATCATCACCATCCATCTCTGGAATGTTTTCATCTTCCTGAACTAAAACTCCGTACCTTTTATTTATTTAAAAAAATTTTTTTTAAGTTTATTTTTTTTGAGAGAGAAAGTGAGTAGGGGAGGGCAGAGAGAGATAGGGAGAGAGAGAATCCCAAGTAGGCTCCACGCTGTTAGAACAGAGCCCGATGCAGGGCTCAAACTCAGGAAGCCTGAGATCATGAACTGAGCCAAAACCAAAGGTCAGAGGCTTAACTGACTGAGCCACCCAGGTGCCCCAGATTCTGCACCCTTTATTTTTTTTTAATTAAAAAAATTTTTTTTAACGTTTATTTATTTTTGAGACAGAGACAGAGCATGAACGGGGGAGGGGCAGAGAAAGAGGGAGACACAGAATCAGAAGCAGGCTCCAGGCTCCGAGCCATCAGCCCAGAGCCTGATGCGGGGCTCCAACCCACAGACCGCGAGATGGTGACCTGAGCTGAAGTCGGACGCTTAACCGACTGAGCCACCCAGGCGCCCCTGATTCTGCACCCTTTAAACACTAACCCTCATTTCCTGCGCTCTCCTATCTCTGGAAACCATCATTCTACTTCTTGTCTCTATGAATTTCACTACTTTAGTACTTCATGTAAGTGTAATTAGGCAATATGTGTCCTTCTGTGTCTGACTTATTTAGCATAGTGTTTTCAAGCTTCATCCATGTTGTAGCATGTGTCAGAATTTCATTTTTTTAAGGCTGAATAATATTCTATTGCATGTTTGTACCACATTTTGTTTATCCATTCATCATAAGGGCTCATCTATGACAGTGTCACATTAATTTTGTTTAGTTAGTAAATCCTCAATACATATTTTAATAGTCTTCGATAATCTATAGCACATCTTGCTTAGAGAGACATAAAATTGCTCAATCTTTGGTTGCCCTATTACTCTATACATCTTATATATCTTGCCATTTCTACCTTTCATTAGGTCTTCTGGCAAATTTCCACTTTTCGAAGGAGGTTTTCTACACTGTAACTAACGGTGCTCTGGGGATAATCAACCGTAGTACGTGGCCTCCAGTACAAGCATGTTACATCGTTAAACTTTTCCTTTTCTGCCTTGATATTTCAGAGACTGATTTTTTAAAGTTATCTTATATAGAGAGATTCTATAGAGTGGTAGGCACTTCACCATCAGCTTCACCATGTTTTTAAAGTCTTTGTCATAATTCTATTGCTAATGATAGTGTTAAGTCTCATTTTTAAAAATTTTCTTTTTTATTTTGAGAGACAGAGACAGAGGGAGAGGGAGAGAGAGGCAGAGAGAAGGGGAGAGAAACCTAAGCAGGTTCCGAGCTGTCAGCACAGAGCCCAATGTGGGGCTCGAACTCACAAACCATGAGATCATGCCCTGAGGCGGAATCAAGAGTCGGACGCTTGGGGCGCCTGGGTGGCGCAGTCGGTTAAGCGTCTGACTTCAGCCAGGTCACGATCTCGCGGTCTGTGAGTTCGAGCCCCGCGTCAGGCTCTGGGCTGATGGCTCGGAGCCTGGAGCCTGTTTCCGATTCTGTGTCTCCCTCTCTCTCTGCCCCTCCCCCGTTCATGCTCTGTCTCTCTCTGTCCCAAAAATAAATAAAAAACGTTGAAAAAAAAAATTTAAAGAGTCGGACGCTTAACCAACTGAGCCACCCAGGTGCCCCAACCCAATCCTCACATAATAATAATAGCCACTGAGCTCAGTTCCAAGTATTTGATAGCACAGTACATACTGCTGCTAGTTTTCGAAAAAGAAAACACAGGAGAAAAAGCAGGGTAGAAAGGAGGAAAATGATAACTTGAATTTTGGACAGGTAGGGTTTGAGGTGCCTGAGGGAAGCAGACAAGTTAGTGGGAAATGTGAATGTGCATCAGAACTCAGGAGCACTGCCAGGGCTGGAGGTGGTTTTGGGAATGAATAATATGTAGGTAAGAGCTACAGCTGCAGAACAAAAGACATTTCCAAGGGAGGGAGAGAATGCAGTTTCCACTTAGCCCAGCACCAGCCCTGAGCTGAGCCTGAGGCATGAGTAGGAATTAGCCAGGCAGGAAGCCAGGAAGGGATGTGAGCCTGCATGGTCCCTGCTAACTCCTGTTCTACTTTTCATTTCCATGGATTTGATTATCTGGGTACCTTTTACAAGTGGAATCATTGCATATTTACCTGTTGTGTCTGGCCATTGGGAGCAGTGGTGTTTACCCCAGCTGTTTAGCCAAACTATCTGAAGAGCTTTGAAAAACCACAAATGCCTGAACCCCAGAGCCAGGGATTCGTAGTCATGTGGTCTGAGGTAGGAGTCTGACATCTGCATTGAAAAAAAAAAAAAAAAAAAGTGAGAACATCTGCTGTAGAGGTAGAAGACCAAGGGAGGATATTCTCATGTAAACTAAAGGAGGCAAGGCTGCAGGTGAGGGCAAGTGGTGACAGTGAAAAAGTACCTCCTGGAGGTTGAGAAGGGAGAGGACTCTGGAGCAGCCAGGGTGTTTGGCAAACAAGGTTTTATCTGCAGCTTGCATGGAGCAGTTTCACTAGTGGGATAAGGGGAAAAACAATTGTCAGAGCAAGTCTTCTGGGACACTGAGAGAAATTCGAATCAAAATTATGGGTAGAAAGGGAAAGATTCAAGGACAGGTGGAGATGCAGGTAAGTGATGAGACAGGGGTGCATACATGGAGGGACTCATGCGTGATAGCTTCTGTTTTCTAAGCAGAGGCCACACCATAAGTGATAAGAACACAGACTCAAATTCTGGCTCTGCCATTTCTCTCGTCTGTGATCTCTGTGCTTCAGATTTCTCATCTGTAAAATGGGGATATATATATATATAATCTGTAAAATGGGGATATATATATATATATATATATATATATATATTTGACAGAATGGGGGGGCGCAGAGGGGGGAGGGAGAGAGAGAGAGAGAGAGAGAGAGAGAGAACTTAAGCAGACTCCATGCTCAGTCACCCAGACGCCCCCAAAATGGGGAAAATATTATTTCCTGCCCAATAGAACTCCTGGCATACAGTGAGGACACAGGTTCATTAATAGACATGGAGGTGAAGGTTGGGCTCGATGGCCGCTGCCTCTGAAGGGACTCGAAAAGGAACCAACTTGAGTTGCAAAGGGGGTTGTGGGATAGTGTTGGTGGTTCAGCCTAAGCTGCAAACTATTGCTTGTAGCGGAGTAGATCAGCTTTTTGTTTGATTTCCTTGGCGGAATTCAGCAGCAGGAAGCAGAGAAGGCGGGGCATTAACAGGGGAGGGGGCAGTAGGCAGGGCCAACAGTCGTAGGCGCCACCGCGGAGTGTCGGAGTGTCGCGGGGGTTCGCCCCCAGCCCAGGCAGGACTGCTGCTTGGGTCACGAGGACTTCCGGTGCCTGCACGCGGCGGAGGTCCCAGAGGAAGCTTCTGGCTTGGGAAGTAAGTGGAGATGCAGAAGTGGGGAGAGTTAGGGTTTGAGAGAGAAATTCCCCACGGGAAACAGGTTTTAGGACTCCTGATTCAGCATCCCACACCATCAGTACTTTTCAAACTCCTCTGGAGATAGGGAAACTGAAGGGATCCTGTAAAGGATTGCTTTTTTTTTTTTTTTTTTTTTTTGATCCTTTTCCTGGTTCTATTCTTGCTAGGACCTATACCCCTGCTTTACACAGGCCGCATACACAAATAATGTATGTCCTCCTTGTAAGAGAAAAGGAGTTAAGGATTTCTTTGGAGTCTTCCAGCACGATAGATAACATCTAAGCCTACCAGGTGGGGTTGTTATGTATGTTTTCCAAGACCACTGACTCCAGACACCTTGACGCCAAAACCCCTGGATCCCTGGCATGAGTGAATTATGAAGGACACCTGAGCACTTGTCCTTGTTCCGACCAGTTTCTAGATGCCTGAGAGGACCCGCACGCCAGACCACAATCGCCCATAAAAACCCCAGACCCCAGCAAAGATGAGACTCTCTTTTACCTGAGTTTCCTAGATTCTGTTTGTATTTGTGCTCTCTCTCCATCTTCAGTAAACTCTGCTCTCACTTCCTCTCTGCTTGCATTTGATTTCCAGCCTGCAAAACCCTCTTGGCTGGTCCTGAGGGCCCCCTCTGCGTCCTCCCACCTGGCCAGCCTACATCACTCTTAGGTTGGTAGTTCTTCAGATGCCTAAGGGAACAACTCTTTCAGTCGGAGTGACTCCATTTTCTTCTGTCTAGATAAGTAAGGGGGAAAGGTGTGGAGGGCTAGAAGCAATAATATTCTTTATAAAATTTCGTTAGAAAAAAAGGTGTTTTTGTTGTTGTTTGCTTGTTTGTTTTGGTTTGAAAACCATGGTCCTTTGGTGGAATGAATTTGGGATCAACAGTGTAGAGACATAGGCCTTGATCGTGCCCTCGCAAAAGCAGGCGTGTGGTTTGGATTGGGTCAATGACCTTGCTTGGATCTCAGTTTTGTTATTTATACAATGAATGGGCTGCGCTAGGTGACCCTTTCTGCTCTCACATACCCTCATTCTGGCTGATGAAAGCTGGGATTCAGCCCCTCAGCCGCACCGCGCCTGTGGAGGTTGCGGGCGCCACCTGGTGGTAGAAACGGATAGTGCTGTCCACAGGCTGGGACCAGACTCAAGACCCAGGGACCCATGCCACTTTCTCCACGGGAGAAGTATCTCTCCAGGGACAGGATGCCCTATCCAGGGTAAGAGTGATCTTTTGTTAGAATAAATTGAGGATTAGCGGGACATGGCACAGTGGCCAGAAACTCATCACGGCGACCAGAATAACTCATCAACACATGTGAATAATTTATGGCATGCTCATCACATTGGAAAGAGAAGGCCAATAACGTTAGCCAAAACTTACTTGGAATTTGCTTACTTTGATTAAATGTTTCTTTATTGGAACAGTGACCTTGAAAATAACTCCATCATCATATTCAGGCCCATCTCACGGGTTTCCTGGTTGAATTGTGAAACTGCTGTGTGTATTTGCTGTTTATGTCACTGCATTTGTTGAGCTCAGATGAAGTCAGGGTCACTCTGCCATGAGCCATAACAGCCTCTTCTGTCTCTAAAGGATTTTTAAAATGACTGAGGGGTAATATTGGAGAGCCAGGTATTGATTCAGAAGGATTGTTGGGACAAAAGCTTCTGGGAGTAGACTTGGATTATGAATTTCCTAACCACGGGCAGAAAGGGTGTCTGTCATGAAGGTTGTCAGGAAACAAACACAATAAAAATGATAATAGAGCAGAAGTCGGAAGGAATTTTTCTGTCATTGTGCTCATCCTTGAACCCTCAAGAAATGAGATCCACGCCTCTGGTTTTGGATTGCACATAGTCTGGGTTTAACCTCACTTTTTTTTTTTAAAATAGCAAAGCTAAAGTTTTACTCTCCAAAGAGCTGGTTTCAAAAATGTGTTGGAAAAGCTCCTGTTCCTTTATATTTAGGGTAATTTTATTTCCTCTATGAAGAATTTTGTGGATTAAAAATCATAGTATCCAAAATTTATTATAGGCCAAGATCAAAGCAATCACCCACTTTTATAATTCTGCACGTCAATCCTGTAATCCTACCCTTCAACTCCTTCCCCCTCAGTCTCAGATCTAACTTCTAGTACACTGTGAAAAATTGAAACTCTTGACTCCCATCCCCAAAAGTCTATGACATTTATACTTCCTTCCCATTTCACAGAAAAAGGTGAGCACCCTCCACTCGTGTTCTGGATCCTAGGACCTCTCACCTCCTACCTATACGTCAACTGTCATTGTCTTCTATATGTCCATCTTCTCCTCCTGAACATATCATTGTGCATAAGTGATTCACGTCTTTAGACAAAGAATCAAACTTGATCTTGTTTTCCACTTTGGTTACTATCTTGGGTCTCCTCTTCTGGTCTAAACCAACCCTCTTGACAGAGCAGGGTATGTTCTCTATCTCCAGTCCCTCCCCTAGTTCATAATCCTTCCTCAAATGATAGTAATAAGGCCTCCAACTCAACCATGCTATTGAAACTACTCTGCCAGAGTTACCACAGCCAGATTCAGTGTGTGCTTTTCTGGCCCCTCTTGATCTCTTGGGGGGCATTTAACACCTCTGACCACCTTCATTTTTTAACAGTCTCCTCAATTGGCTTTGATGAACCCCTCTCCCTCTCCCAGGCTCTCCTTCCTCTTCAGAAATTCCTTCTCAGTTTCCTTTTTTAGGCTTATGCTGTGTGTGTGTGTGTGTGTGTGTGTGTGTGTGTGTGTGTGGAGAGAGAGAGAGAGAGAGAGAGAGATGCTTGTCATTTACTGAGCCCCTCCTAAGTGCCAGGTCCTGTAATAGCTTGCATACTTTATTTCATTGAACTCTCAGAATAACCTTATGAGGTGGTGTTGTCGTTGTTGTTGTTTTTAATTTTATAGGGAGGGAGGTAAAGGGAGAGAGTAGGAGAGAGAGAGAGAGAGAGAGAGAGGGAGGGAGGGGGAGAACGAGAGTGAGAGTGAGAGCGAGAGCGAGAGCGAGAGAGAGACAGAGAGAGAGAATCTCAAACAGGCTCCATGCTCAACGTGAAGCCTGAGGCAGGGCTTGATCTCACCGCTGTGATCTTGACCGGAGCCGAAATTAAGAGTTGGTCACTCAAGCAACTGAGCCACCCAGGCGCCCCTGAGTTAGGTGTTTTTTTTTTTTTTTAATTTTTTTTTTAATGTTTATTTATTTTTGAAGGAGAGAGAGACAGAGCATGAGTAGGGGAGGGGCAGAGAGAGAGAGGGAGACACAGAATCCAAAGCAGGCTCCAGGCTCCGAGCTGTCAGCACAAAGCCCGATGTGGGGCTCCAACTCACAAGTTGTGAGATCATGACCTGAGCTGAAGTCGGATGCTAAACTGACTGAGACACCCAGGTGCCCCGAGTTAGGTGTTTTAAATCCCCATTTTATATGGGGACCTCAAGAGTCAGAAAAAGTTTAATAATTCCTCGAGTAACAGACTGAAGCCCAGTGTCATCTGCCTTCTGAGGCTAAGCTCTTACCCTCTGATGTTATAGTGCCTCTTCTTCATTGGGCCTCTTAAAGTCTGACCTGCCTGAAGGCTATGCCCACAGTTCCCTTGCCTCCCTCAGGGAGTATCATTCCCACCCTGAGGTTTGATGACCATTTCCCTGCTGATACATGAGAAGTCACTGCATGCACTGTCACTCCCTGTAAATACAACTCCATGTCCCACAAGCCTCTCAATCTTTTCAAAGTCTTTGTTTTTTAATTGTGAAAAGAACACTTAATATGAGATTTAGCCTCTTAACATTTTCAATGTACAATATGTTATTGTTGACTGTCGTCAAATCTGATCAAAGCTCCGAGTCCTATAGATGGGGACCTTGCCACTTGCAACCTCATTTCTTCCTGTTCTGCTCCTCCCTCTCCTGGTGCTTCAGCCACACCCACCTACTTGCTGAAGTCCTACTCAGTTCCGCCTCGAGGCCATTGTCCATGTTGTTCTCTTTTACTGTTGTGTTCTTACTGCAGCTTATTTCATAGTTAGGTCTTTCTTATACTTGATGGCTCAGCTTAATTGCTATATTGTCAGAGAAACTCTCCTGACCATCCTATCTATAGAAATCTTTCTTCAGTTTTTCTTGGTCACATCATCCTCTATGGTTATCTTGTGTTTACTTAGTCATCGTCTGTCTGCTTCCACTATCACAGAAGTCCTTTGACTTGTCGAGGGCCACCATGAACATTTGCACATGTTGTACACTGTATGAAGGTGCCTCTACTTATGTGCCAGAAGAGCTGTCTTTAAAAAAAAAAATTGTTCAAAGATACCATCCAGGCTGGTGGTAGACATGGTTTTGTCTGTCTTGTTCAGTTTCTCGAGCCTAGAACAGTGACAGATACATATTGGACTTTCATAAAATACTTATTGAGTGAACGGAAGGGAGTAATGTAGCTGCAGGACAGGTTTATACCAGAAAAGAACCATTCCTTAACATTTAAAATCTTCTGATAGGTTCCATTACACATAGAGTAAGATAAGAATCCTTTACGTGGCCCACAGGGTTGGGCTTGCCCTGTCTCCAGCCTGTGTTTGCAGCCTCATTTCATACGCCCTCCCCATGAGTTGTTTGATAAATGGCTATCATTCTGACCTGCTTCACAAAAGACACCCCCCCCCCCCACCGCCATATCTTTTGCTAAAATCAAACTCTGACTACAAGTCCAGAGCCCACCAAACATAGGAAATGCTGTTTCTTGCTAAGTTTCAACTTGCATGAAGGGATGGTTTGTATTCCAGGGCGTAGCTGATGATGTCTTGAATGCTTGTATTTTCTCCCTATCATAGGAACATTTTTGATGAGAATCTTCACCAAAAAACTGCCCGGTAACTTCAGTTCCCTCAGGTCTTGAGAGCCCACACAAATTTACCCGTGAATGTTTCCTTATTAAGTTTTACTTAAAACCCCAAGTAAGTGGGAATTCTGTATCAATTCTGGAAGTTCTTTGACACTGTCTTTAATAGCTATCTCTAATCACTTGGTTCCTTAAAGTAATTCCTCCTTTGATTACTGCTGTTTGACTAGATTCTCATCTTCACCTAATTCCATTACACCCACCATATAACCATCTGCTTCAGACTGGCTTTTTATTGTGTCCTTTCTCCTCTCCCTTTTGCAAGCTTTGCCCAACCAATTAGGGGAGACCTCCTATCCTGGTGGTGATAGTAATAGAGCAGTTGTGGAATCATTCCCTTCAAGTTACCCCAGCAAATGATGAGTTGTTGTGGTGTTTTGTTTTGTTTTTTTTCGTTTTGTTGCTAGTCCTGAAGGGACTGGAAGTTCATTTCCTAATGACTAACTTCCTTTTTTCGTAATGTGACAGGAAAGGAAGAAAGGCAAAGACCCCAACCTCTAAACTCCCTTTTAGGCTTTTGTAAGATGTGTGTACAAAGGAACAATTAAAAAAATTTTTTTTACCATTTATTTATTTTTGAGAGACAGAGATAGACAGAGCATGAGTGGGGAGCCACAAAGAAAAAGGGAGTCACAGAATCCAAAGCAGGCTCCAGGCTCTGAGCTGTCAGCACAGCTCGAACTCATGGAATGTGAGATCATGACCTGAGATGAAGTGGGCTGCTCAACCAACTGAGCCACCCAGGTGACCCACAGAGGAACAATTTTAGGACACCTAACCAAGCCAGACAAAGTCCCAGGGCCAAAGTTTTAGATTTTTCCTTATTTACTCATGGGGCAAAGTGGTGGTGGTGGTGGTGGGGATGGCCAGGATGACCTTAATTACATCAAGCACATGTGATTTTTCTTAGTACCTATTTCTGCTGAGTCCTACTTTAACATATACATGCCTCTTATTGCTATGCGTTTAGAACTCTCAGATCTTTGGAACAAATGTGACAGCTTCTAAGCCCTTATTTGCTGCTTAATAGATTTAGGAAATTTAGGCACTGGAATGCTCCAAGATCCAACCACAGGAAGCCTGGTGTGGAGAGATTGCTTTCCAGGGGCCATTTCTCTGGGAATACTTGCCTGAACCAAATGGAAACCATCTGGCTGAGTGAATTTATTTTCATGAGCTAGTAACACTGTATTTTCATATCTTTTTTTTTTTAATATATGAAATTTATTGTCAAATTGGTTTCCGTACAACACCCAGTGCTCATCCCAAAAGGTGGCCTCCTCAATACCCATCACCCACCCTCCCCTCCCTCCCACCCCCCATCAACCCTCAGTTTGTTGTCAGTTTTTAACAGTCTCTTATGCTTTGGCTCTCTCCCACTCTAACCTCTTTTTTTTTTTCATATCTTTTTAAAGGGCTAGGTTTTGGGGAAAAAAATTGGCACTTTAGTAGTCAGCCATTCTTATCTCAGTTTGAGGTACAATTTTTTAAACTTTTTTTTTTTAAGTTTATGTATTTATTTGGAAAGAGAGAGAGAGTAGAGGAGGGGCAGAGAGAGACAGAGAGAGAGAATCCCAAGCAGCCTCCACACCACCAGTGCAAAGCCTGATGTGGGGCTCAAACCTAAGAACCATGAGATCATGACCTGAACTGAAGGTGGATGCTTAACCGACTGAGCCACTGGCACCCCTAGGGTATATATTTTAAAATTAAAATTAAAATTTAATTAGTGATCAGGGACACCTGGCTGGCTCCGTCGGTGGACCATGAGACTCTTGATTTGGAAGTTGTGAGTTCAAGCTCTACGTCAGGTATAGAGATTACTTAAAAATAAAATCTTACAAAAAAAAAATTTAATGATCAAATTGAAAGCGATTATTTTCATTTTAAAATATATTCTCCCCATCCATATTGTTGCTTTTCCAAAGTACAATCCTTAAATGATAAGATAATGATACAAATGTGAAGAAAAAGTAGGCATTTTTCCAATCCCATGAGAAACTTTCCACCAAGAGTGTTTTTGACAGAGGATTCCATTGTATATAATAGCACAGTTTAGATAATCTGGAAGCAGCCTAGATTACTTGATGTGATAATAATAATAGCTATCAGCATAGAATACATGCCCTGCTAAATATATGTGCTAAGTATTTTACATGAACTATATTTCATTTTTTAATGTTTATTTATTTATTTTGAGGGAGAGAGATAGGGAGCAGGGGAGGGAGAGGGAGAGAGGGAGACAGGGAATCCCAAGCAGGCTCCATGCTGTCAGCACAGAGCCTGATGACTCAGGGGCTCGAACTCACGAACTCTGAGATCATGAACTGAGCCAAAATCAATGGACTGAGCCACCAAGTTTCCCCGAGCTATATCTCGTTTAATCTCTACATCATAAATGCAGTGTACTTACCAATCTGTACGTACAAATAAAGAAAATACAGCTCAGAGGAGCTAAGTAACTTTGCCCCAGGCATGACAGGTGGTAGGCAGCCAAGTGGGATATGAACTAGGGTCTGTCTGATGCCAAACACATATTCTGCATGCTATGTATAGACAGTGGAGAGACTGGGCTCACTTTTTCTTGACTTAAAACTGTCACAGTGTTAAAATAAATCCTAAACTTGTGAAATCATTCCTCAAATGGAACTTAAGGTTAAAAACATTTATTAGGGGCACCTGAGTAGCTCAGTTGGTTGAGCATCTGATTTCGGCTCAAGTTGTGATCTCATGTTTCATGGGTTTGAGCCCTGCGTTGGGCTCTGTGCTGACAGTTTGGAGCCTGGAGCTTACTTCAGATCCTGCGTCTCCCTCTCTCTCTGTCCCTCCTCTGCTCGCACTCTCTCTCTTTCAAAAATGAATAAACGTTAAAAAAAAAAAAAAGGAACAAATTTGTTAAGTTCTAGTCCTTTTAAAAACAACTTATAATTCTGGAAAAGTTGGCTCATAGTGAGATGATTAGGGCTTATTTGTCAGGGCTAATACTATTTATATATTTAGATGACTGTTACTCATGCCAGGCCTACCCAGGAGGAGTTATAGAAATAGAAGTCTTTCTGTTCACGTTGTAGTCCTTCTATTTCTTTGGCTATCTCTCTGTCTTTGGTGGATTTTAGGATTCCTTTCAGCTAGAATTCAGAACCCATCAACTTAAAAATACCACTAATTAAAATAAAATACAAAATCCACCAACAGAGTTCTCTTATAGCCAGAATTGTTTCAGTTAGTTTATATTCATCTGGCTTATCATGACAGATACCCAACTCAAATCAGCTTAAGGAAAAACAGTAATTTCAAGGCTCATGCAGCTGAGAGGGATTCTGGGCTGGCTCCCAGAGAGAAAGGTAGAGCTATAGGAACCAGGGCTTAGAGCCCTGGCATGACGTCTCTCCTAATGGCTGTCTGTCTTCCATCTCTGCTGTCCCTTCTAGACTTCCCCCTGCAGACACGCTGTCTCCACAGGATGAGAAAGGGGCTAGCCTCAGCCACACTCTCATCTTAGTGACCCCAGGGAAAGAGGCTGACCTGCTTTGTGGGATGCTTCCCCATCACTGTGTGCAGGTAGTAATGATGGGGCTTTGGAGTGAAGGTCTGGAGCTGGGCAAAGCAAGGCCAGGCAAGATTTCTAGAGGCATCTTTGGTGCAAAAAAAGGTGATTTTATTAAAGCACAGGGACAGGACCCGTGGGCAGAAAGAGCTGAACTGGGGTTGTGAAAAGTGACTGCTTATATATTGCAGAGTTGGGGGTAGGGATAAAGTCAAGAGGAAGTTTCTTTCTTTCTTTTTTTTTTTTTTGTAAATTTATTTATTTTTGAGAGGGAGACACAGAATCCAAAGCAGGCTCCAGGCTCCAAGCTGTCAGCACAGAGCCTGATGTGGGGCTTGAACTCATGAACTGTGAGATCATGACCTGGGCCAAAGTGGGACGCTTAACCAACTGAGCCACCCAGAGGCTCCAAGAGGAAGTTTCTTAAAGGGATTTCCATATGCTAAAGAAGACTCACAGATTACTGGAGGCCTTGCTATTGACAAGCTAAGGTGGTTTTTCCCTCTCAAAAAGCATTATCATTAAGACAATAGGGAGTTTCTGGAGATTAGGTTATTGATAAGATTGTCTTTTTCTTGTAGTTTACTAAGATATTTGTAAACTGATGGAGACTCAGGTCCTGTGATCTATCAGTTAACCATGTGTCTTCCCCTTTCCTTTGTTCATGGGCAGCCAGGAGTGCCTGAGGAATATCACACATATCCCACCTGTAGGGCGGGGGTGCTGGTTTGCAGCCTCATTTTGCCTTATGCTCCCTCATCAGTAAGATTGGCCAGGCTGTGGAACACGCCCACCCCTGGATCTAGGGATGGGGCCACAGTTACCTGATGAAGGGGAATGGGGTAAAATGTGCTGGGCAATCAACAGCGAGAGCCACCACAGCGCATTGTATGCCCTGTGCAGTATACCACATTCCTCACCAGACCAACCAGTTTAGTTAATGAGACATAATTCCTTCAGAATGGAATCTAAGTACTGTCTACCTTTGTACCAGTCAGATTAGATTATACCGAGTTCCAAAATAAACAACTCCAAGATCTCAGTTGGCTCACCAAATTGGAGGTTTGTTTCTCCCTCATGGTGTATGTTGGTGAAGTTCAGCTGGGTGTCTCCTCTTCTGGTTTGCTCCCAACTGGGTGCCCTGCCATACATTTCTGATATGCACCACTTGGAGATAGGGTCACGCCTCACAAGTTAAGGGCCAGTTCTCCACAAGACTGTCCTTATTTCAGACACTGGACACACTTCAGGGGTCCCCAGGCCACCCATAATTCTGACTGGCTATAAAAATCAGGGGTTTCTACAACTCTCTTGGGTTTGATAATTTTCTAGAATGATCCACAGAACTCAAGAAAGTGCGATACTTATGACTGCAGTTGTATTATAAAGGATCCTCATAGGGCAAAGTCTGGGAGGGAATACAGAGCTGCTGTGCCCTCTCCTGGGCAGGGGTCGGGGGGGTGGTGTCAGCATGCATCATACTCTGAGCTGTTTACTGTGTTCACCAACCAGGAAGCCCCACTGGGCTTCAGTGTCCAGAGTTTCACATGATTCAACTCAATCTCCAGATCCACTCTGCTTCCCAGAGTCAGGATGACCCAAAATTCCAACCCTGTAGTCAACATGGTTGATCTTTCTGGTATCCTGAAAGCTATCTAGGTGCCCACCATAGTTACATCATTAGATAACAAAGACACTCCTGTCATTCAGGAAATTCCAAGTGTTTTAAGAAGCTCTGTGCCAGGAACCCTGGGGAAAAAACCACACAAATTCTTTATTATTGCCACATCTTTACTCTAGGATTGAGGCTGAAGGAGCAGCTCCTTTCTTAAAGACAAAAAAAAAATTTTTTTTTAATGCTTATTTATTTTTGAGACAGAGCATGAGCAGGGGAAGGGCAGAGGGAGAGACACAGAATCTGAAGCAGGCTCCAGGCTCTAACCTGTCCTCACAGAGCCCAATGTGGAACTCAAACTCACAAACTGTGAAATCATGACCTGAGCTGAAGTCAGATGCTTAACCAGCTGAGCCACCCAGGCACCCCAGAGCAGCTCCTTTCTGGGACAGTGACAGTGACAGTGACAGTAGAACCTTGTGTTAGCTCTTGAAACTTCAGCTTGCAGATGGAATAATTTACTTCTATTTCTGTCACTTTGGCTTATAGAAGTCATGTGGCTCTGAGTCTGACATCACTGAAATTAGGGTATATAATCCTCCTCAGCGAGGGCAGCAAATATTTTGAACAGACCTCACAGTGTACCAAAATCTCCTTTACAGAAAGGTAAAGCTGTATCACTGAAATGAAATTTGTTAGTTAGAAAACCCTTTTCAAAACTCTCTACAAGTTTTCTTCTGGGTAGGAAAGTAGAATTTATACTAAGTGCCTATGATGTGGCAATTGCGTTATATATGCTGTATTATATAAATAGCATGCTGATTATATAAGGTGTATATTATTATTTTCTTATATGATTATATTACATTATATTATTGTTATACAGTATGTGTATCCATTTTACAGATATGGAAACTGAGTCTCAAAGATAACTTATCACAGAATTATGGGTGGAGTCAGATGCAAATCTGATCTGTCTGGCTCTAAAGCTTCTCCTTGGAAGTTTGTTAGATGCAGACTCTCAGAGTGCCCCTCTTCCTACCCTCACCTGCTAAATCAGAATCTGCATTTTCACAAGATTCCCAGGTGATTAGAATGCACTTTGATGTTTGGAACTGGATAACACAGAGATTTCAGAAGCTGAGGTTTCTTTTACTGCCTCTTGCCTGTTTTCTGCCCCCAACCTGTTAATATAACATGGGGGGCGGGGAGAAAGCTGCCTAGTTGCTATCGTTTACCAACACTTCACAGACCCAGTCTCATTTAAGCCTCATACAAACCTCACACTGTCAATACCATCACCCCCACTTTAGAGGTAAGGAAATTGAGTTTTGGAGAGATCAGAGTGCTAATGTTGGGATTGGAAAACAAAAATAATTCCTCTCAGGTGAAATTTAAGTTTAAAATGGTATAAAGTATTATTGCTTTTGACTTTCCTTTTAACAAATATTTAATAATCCAACAAAGATGATAATGGTACTAATAAAATTGTAGCTATTTGTTGAGTACTATACTAACTGCATTATTTTATTTATTTTTTTAACGTTTTTATTTATTTTTGAGACAGAGAGAGACAGAGCATGAACAGGGGAGGAGCAGAGAGAGGGAGACACAGAATCTGAAACAGGCTCCAGGCTCTGAGCCGTCAGCACAGAGCCCGACGCCGGGCTCGAACTCACAGACCGCGAGATCGTGACCTGAGCCGAAGTCGGCCGCTTAACCGACTGAGCCACCCAGGCGCCCCGAAGTGCATTATTTTAAATATGTAAAATTTTGGGGGGGCCTGGGTGGCTCAGTCAGTTAAGCGTCTGACTCTTGATTTCGACTCAGGTCATGATCTTATGGTTTGTGGTTTGAGCCTAGTATCGGCTCTGCGCTGACCGTGCAGAGCCTGCTTGGGATTCTCTGTCTCCCTTTCTCTCTCTGCCCCTCCCCTGGTCATGCTTTATCTCTCTCTCTTTCTCTCTCTCTCTCTCTCAAAATAAGCAAATGACCTTTATTTTTTATTTTTTAAATAAACGTTAAATAAATAAATATGCAAAATTATTATGTAAATGGAATTTATTCTCTCTGACCACAATAAGTAGAAAGACAAATATGAAAGCATTTGGCTTGTTTATCAAGAATTAATGGCTTAAAAGAAGGGATGAAAACCGTTTATTAACTATTGTCAGCAAGACCATCTGATAGTCAGTCAGTGATTTTCAGTCAGGTGTGGGGCACCTTCCAAGGGACATTTGGAGCCACATAGGGACCCTTTTGGTTGTCACAGTGAGTGGGAGGTACAATTGGTATTTAATGTCTTGGGACCAGGGATGCTAAATGTTCTGCAAAGCATGGGATCCCAGCCCAACCAAACATTGTCTGTCTCCACATGCTACTGGCACTCTCCTTGAGGAATGGAGAAATTTGTCACAATGTTTGTATTTATAAAACAAATTTCACCTTTGAGGAGAACCATACTAATTATTCCCACCTCAAAGAGTTAACACATTCAGCTACTAACTCATTGTGATAAATCCACTAGCATATAGCTGTACTGAAAACCCAGGGGCTTTGAAGCAATGAGAGATCCTTAAAGGTCAAAGGGACAAAGCCCTTCTCTCCATACCTAGAATTCCCCTGCAGCTCACAAATGGGGAAACTTCTGTCTCCTGACCTCCCTGGCCAGTGTTTCTTGGGAAGAGGCGTGGCTAATTAGATTGTGAGGCAGGTTTTACTAGTGTGTGGGGTTACTGTGGTTAAATTCATCCTTCCTTAGTCACTTCCTGCTGAAGGGGTTCCTAGCAAAGCCACAGGCTAAAGGTCAAGGAGTGGGCCTATGCCAGCTGAAAGTCATGGGCTCTTATTCTCTATTTTGCCCTTTGCTGTAGTACTGGGAATGCTCTTTGGTCTGGCCATTCTCCACCTGCCCTTGGATTTGCAGGTGAAACAAGTGGATAAGGAAGGGAAGTAGTCTGAAGCTCCTCTTTACCCTCAGGCCTGACCCTTTCTCCAGTTCCTTAGCAGAATTCCTGTGGAGGGCTTCCTCAGCTATTAACAAAGAGTCACTGTCTTTTCTTCTGTGTTCCTTCCCACTGCGCAGGCTCAGTCAGTAAGCCTGAAGGAAGGAGCTGGAGGGGGCATGAGGGAAGGGGGCCTAGGGAGGTCTGGGGACAGGGGGGCTGGAGGGAGGAGATGGGGGGTGTCTGGAGGTAAGAGAGCTGGAGAGAGGGGAATTGGAGGGAGGGGGTGAGCCGGAGGGGGTCTGGAGGGACGGGGGCTGGAGAGGGGGAGCTGGAGAGTGGGGTGGCTGGAGTGGGGGAGTTGAACCTTGAACGTATTCAGCAGCAGTAGTCGCTGCCATCTAGGAAGCACTTACACAGTGCTGAGCATTTAATTTACAGTATTTTCTTCACTCAAAACAACTCTGAGAAATAGGTATTATCCCTGACATGGAAGCAGAAACTTTGAGACATTAGTAACTTGCCCAGGGCTACTTAATTAGCAGGTAGTAGAGTTGTGATTAAAATATTTTCTGGACTTTAAAGACTAGGAGTATTTAAAAAGACAAAGCAATTTCTCCCATGTTTTATGATACAGATTTACCAACAAAGCACTTTTTTTTTTTTTGAGTTTGTAAGTAGATCTGAAGCTGTTTTTTGAGAAAAAATATTGTGGTCCTGGTAGCTTCTCTGAGGAAGCAGGTTGCTCTGTCTCTGGCAAGAATATAAATCAGGTTTCTAAATTTCCCCAACACTTTTAGCCATGCCATCTGCATGTCTAGGATCAAAAACATATGTATTTTCCTCCACTTTGCAACACAGAAGACTGGCATTCTAGTCATTTGTCACAATTTTATTGCAGTTTAGCACTTGCCAGCAGTTTGCTTGTGACATCTGATGAGACAGAGAGAATGAGAGACAGAGAAAGGAAGAACGTGAAAAAAGATTTGTTGAAATTGTGTTTATCTGTTTTTCCAGGGTCTTTAAGTTATTTTATTGTATTATGGGAGACAATCAGAAAATAATGTTCTTGGGGCACCTGGGTGGCTCAGTTGGTTAAGCATCCGACTTTGGCTCCGGTCATGATCTCATGGTTCGTGAGTTTGAGCCCCGCATTGGGCTTTGTGCTGACAGCTCAGAGCCTGGAGCCTGCTTCAGATTCTGTTTCTCTCTGCCACTCTGCCTCCCCACCTCCAAATATAAACAAACATTAAAAAAAAAAAAAAGAAAAGAAAAGAAAAGAAAACATTCTTGACTGCGTGTGTGTGTGTGTGTGTGTGTGTGTATAATCATAGATCCCTTAGAAATATCTTTGTAAGAATAACTAGTGTTAGGCTAATCTGTGTTTTACTGATTTCTAGGGCTGCTTTAATTGATCTGGCAGGTGTCCCTTTTCTCACCATTCAGTGTCTGTCTATAAAATTGATGTTTGATGGAGGAAAACTTTATTTTCAGATGCAGAAGGCTGATACTTCAGTCAAAGTATACAAATGTCCAGGCTTTCATACTTATTAAAATAATTTTCCACTACATTATTCAATGTGTCTATATAAGCATCACTGTGAGATGCTAGAGTCCAATTCACTTTATGGAAGAATTTATGTGCCTTATTCTATTTAGAAGTGAGACCTCATACTATATGTCTTTGCTTTATTGTTTTGGTTACCAGAAAACTCAAGGCCAAATGCAGACTCAACTATACCACTTAATTCTTTCCAGATGATAAGTATACATGTTGTCCTTAAAATATTACACTTTTAATTTTAATCATCACCTTGTGTTTTAATATTTTGTAAACTCCCTAAAACACCCCCTCCCACTTAATTTTTTTGGCAATGGGCATAAAATTTCTCCACAGATTACTTGGTAACTGTCCAGGGTCAGAAACACCTTAAAGTTGGTGGTATCTGGCTTTTACCACCCCAATATAGTGATCGATTTTACAATTACTAATAGTAGGACAATCAGACATTATGTGCTTCCTGATATATGCAATATGATGTGCATATCACCACTTATCAAAAACGTTAGCTTGAATGTAATCAAGTCTTTACGTCTTCCAGTTCCTGAAAATAGAAGGAATAGAGAAATAGGTTAAGAAACAAAGTCAGATGTAGGATGTGGGAGATTGTACAATACAATTGGCCAGGTCTCTTAAAAAACTAAGTTTCTTGAAGATAGGAGGTAGAGTGTGTTCTAGATTAAAAGAGATGGGAACAGGCACAGAAACTAGATCAACAGTCATTACGGATGGGCTTATAAAATAGTACAGCCACTTTGGAAAACAGTTTACAAGCTAAATGTACATTTACTATGTGATCCCCCTCAGTTCTTCACCTAGATATTCACCCAAGAGAAAATATATATTCACACAAGGACTTGTATATGAATGTTTGTTGCAGCATTATTTGTGAATGTCCCAAACTGGAAACAATCCAGATGTCCATCAACTGGCAAAAGGATAAACAAGATGTGATGTATACATGCAATGGAATATTCCTCAGCCATAAAAAAGGAAGAAACTATTGCTATATGTTATAACACAGATGAACATCAAAAACATTATGCTAAATAAAAGAAGCCAGATGCAAAAGACTGCACATTGTATGATTCCATCGATATGAAATGTTTAGAAAAAGCAGGGGCGCCTGGGTGGCGCAGTCGGTTAAGCGTCCGACTTCAGCCAGGTCACGATCTCGCGGTCCGTGAGTTTGAGCCCCGCGTCGGGCTCTGGGCTGATGGCTCGGAGCCTGGAGCCTGTTTCCGATTCTGTGTCTCCCTCTCTCTCTGCCCCTCCCCCGTTCATGCTCTGTCTCTCTCTGTCCCAAAAATAAAATTAAAAAAAAAAAAAAAAAAAAACGTTGAAAAAGCAAATACATAAAGATAGTCAGTAGGTTAGTGGTTGTCAGGAGCCGAGGGTAGAAACACACATTATAATGGTCATCAGGGATCTTTTTGGCGTAAAAAAAAGTGTTCTAAAACTGGATTGTGGTGATGGGTGCCCAACTCTGTACATTTACTAAAAATCATTGTATTGTACACTTAAAATGAAAATTTAAGTATAGAAATTACACCTCAATAAAACTGATTTTAAAAAGGATATGGCTGAAGTGATGTTGTGTGGTCCTAGACCCCCAGAGACCTTGCAGATTTCACTTTCCCCTACTGAAACCTTCCCTGAGACTGTCACGGAAGAGAACTGAGGTGCCCAGCCAACAGCCAGCACCAGCCACTGTACCTGGGAATGAGGCCTCTTTGAATTTTTCAGCCCAGCCGACTTCTAGGTGACTGCAGCCATAGGAGTGAGTGTCAGGGGGACCAGCAGAGGAAAAACCCAGCTGATCCGTGAATCATAAGACATAATAGTTTTATGGTAGTAACATATAGAGATACAATTAAATAAAAATATATGGGTTGAGCAATATGGCAAAGTGTTAACAATTGTATTTACATGGTGGCTATGTGATGATTTATTGTGCTATTTCTACTATGTGTTTGAAAAATTTTAAACAAAAAGTTAAAATTGGCACATAGGAGAAAGCACACCCAAATAAGAAAATAGGCATTTTGGGTGGTTATAGGTGTCTCCCTCAGTTGATGTCTGCACTTCCACCCATGCAATTCTTGGAATTTGAGATACGTCCCGAGTGAGTAGCCACTGAGTGGGGAGCACAAGGGATTCTAATCAGAGGAAAAAGCAGATGCAGAGAGATAGAAACAGGACAGGGCATGGTTCAGTTGGGGCTTACTCATTTATTCAACAAAAATTACTAGCAGTGTACTTGGCACTGATAAGGGTACTGGGGATTCATTCAGTAGTGAATAAATTGGCTAAAATTCCTGCCTAATCAGAGCTTACATTCTAGCGAAGGAAGACAAATAATAATTAACAAACAATTGGATGGTATATATGGAATATTCAGTTAATCAGGAGTGGATCCAGGTTTTGTGAGGTTATACACACTTGGAACATGCATCACCAAAATAAAAAAAAGAAAGGATCTTTTGTGGGAAATTTTACAAAGATATGACTGTGTGACTACACTTCCGGAAGCTTTCCAGTGAGGGGTTATGGTCCTGATGCTTCATCAGCTTGTAATGTAAATCTGCCCCAGAGTTCTTTGGATTTCCCCAGAAGAACCGGGATGAGGATTTGAATGTTAATGGTGGATATGGGAATATCCAGGCAATACCGGTAATGGATGGGTATGTGAGAGAGAGAAGAAAAATAAGTCAATGAATGTGCTCACTCCTACCCAGAGAACTAGGAAAAAGGTCACTTACTTGTACCGACTCTCCTTGCTCACTTGAAGGGCAAGGAGACTGGAGTGTAGTTGTGTACACTATCTCCTGTCGGGCACTGGTTGACACATGTTCCTGGGGGCATTATTTCTGGGGCACTTCTGGCTTATAGGGAGCAGAATGGGTGCCAGGAGTTAGAAATGGGACTGGCGAGCACGAGCACTGGAGTACGAGTATTAAGAGGGAGATGTGGGTTTTGCCTTGAGGGCAATACCATTGTTCACACTTAACACCACTCTGATCCATTTATGCCCTGCATTAGGTTCATGGCAACCTGTCACCAATTCTGCGTTGGCCAGTCACGTTTTCTAAAAAATACTCTTGTAACAAGATTGTTGGAAATTCATGCTTTCTCTGCTCTAGTTGGTCCCCAAACTGCAACTAATATTCACTATCTCCCTCATCTGCCATCAGTCTAGACTCCCCCTATCCTTGGCTCATCTTTCTACTGGTCTAGGTTGCTTGCCCAGTGGGAAACCCAAATCCTTCCTTGGGGAGGTCTGAGCCTTTAATTCTTGTGTCCTTGCCAAGTGCAGTTGCTGTGTATGGAAATGACAAGTGGTGGCCTGGTGGGTCCCTAAGTTCCAGACATTTTCTTCCCTGCCTCAATTCTGCAGCAGCAATCTTATTTGCTCACAATATCTGGGTCACTAACCCCCGCCAGTGTAGTAGCTCTGCCCTGCTTTCCAATCTACAGCATGAGAAACCAAAAATGGTGGTCAGAGCTTTCGCTTCAGTAGAACCGTTGCTTAACCTCTTGGTGAAGTGGACCTTGGTCAAAGAGAGCCTAAAATTGCAGGGACAGGAACTGCTTCTACTTTTTGTTTTCAAGACCTGTGTGCTTTACCTAACAGAGACCTAATACCACATCTTGGCCAGTTCAAAGTGATTTTATCCTTTCAATGTGGATAGAGAGGAAATACTGCAAAGGCCCAGGCAGAGAAAAACAGATGTTTTAAAAGGAACAAAGCATGGGCTTAGACTTTTTTGAATCCCAGAAGAAAATAGATCGATATCAACAATACTTGAGAAAAGCTTACAGTTGGGGAATTTAGGCTGGCCAGATTTTTGGTTTTTTGGGAAAATTAAAGGAGGGTGTCATCATGTGTGCTAAAGCCTGACAAAATACTTGTATGGAAACGAAAATTGTTTGGACATATAACCAAGGTCATCAACAGTTAACCAATATTTAAAATTTAAGAATTTGAGAGATCATGGAGGGCCTGGGTGGCTCAGTCAGTTAAGCATCCAACCCTTGATTTTGGCTCATGTCATGATCTCACCGTTTGTGGGATCAAGCCTCATGTCAGGGTCAGTGCTGAGTATGGAGCCTGCTTAGGATTCTCTCCCTCTCTCTGTCCCTCCCCCGCGTGCATGCTCTCTCTCTCTCTTTCTTTCTATCTCTCTCAAAAATAATAAACGTTAAAAAAAAGAATTGAGAGATCATGCCGTAAAGGACTGGTAATAAACATTAAAACCACTTAAACTTAGACTACAAAACCAAATGCAAACTTTATTGGAAACATTGAGGAAGACCTAAATTAATGGAGAAATAGATAACATTGAGAGAGGAAAGCCTGTGTATTTATCCCACTTACTTATTGACTCTTCTGATGATGGCCACTGAATTCATTTTCCTATCACAAATAAGATCAAAATGAATATTCTTGTATTCTTCTTCCTAGGCACAAAGGCTAGAGTTTCTCTTTAATATGTACTCTAAAGTGGAACTTCTGATTAGAAAGATGGTCTTTATATTAAAAAAATTTTTAAACATTTATTCACTTTTTGAGAGACAGAGAGAGACAGTGCAAGCGGGGGAAAGACAGAGAGAGAGAGAGGGAGACACAGAATCCAAAGCAGGCTCTAGGCTCCGAGTTGTCAGCGCAGAGCCTGACGTGGGGCTTGAACTCACAAGTTGTGAGATCATGACCTGAGCAGAAGTCAGACACTTAACCAACTGAGCCACCCAGCCACCCCTTGAAAGATGTTCTTGTTTTCAATTTAATGAGATGTTTCTAAATCATTTTTCAAAGGGGTTGTACAAATTATCCTTCCACCAGCAGGACATGAAAGTCCTTATTGCTTCACATTCTTGCCAATACTTAAGACTTTATTGTTGTTGAAATTTGTAAGAGTACTAGTGAGACTGAGCACTCTTTCATATGTTTACTGGCTATTTGACTTTCCCTGTCTGCTAACTGCCTGTTCACATCTTCTGTTCATTCTTCTGTTGGGTTATTTGTCTTTGCTTTTGTTTTTGATAACAGGGTTTCTGAATACATTCTAGATACTAACCATTGGTAATTTATATGGATTGCAGACTTCTGCCTGTCTATGGTGTGTCATTTGATTTTATTTATGCTATCCTTTTGGGCATTTGTTTTGTAGTGTTTGAGCCTTGGAGCATCCACTAGAAGTGTCTGGGTAGTAAAGATCTGGGGATTTTTAGCAGGATGCTGAATGATGTACATGAATGTGGTTCGACTCTTATGTATTTAAATCCTTTGGGCAAGTCATTACTCTTTCTGTGTCTCATTTTTCTTATTTGTAAAGTGGGCATATTAATAGCACATGTCTCATAGGGTTGTTGTAAAGATTGAATGAGTGTATTTTTTCTATTTCTGCATAAATTATCATAAATTTAGCAGCTCAAAACAACACAAACTTATTATCTTACAGTTTCTGTGGGTGAGGAACTGAGTCTGTTTTACTCTCACACGACCACCACACTCAAAGCACCTCTGACACCAGATATATGGGGCTTTTCCCCCACCAAGCAATTTTCTGTGACACTAGCTCTGTGTCCTACAATTTAACTCAAATCTGACACCATGTACCTGGAGACAACATCAGATCCCACAGGTTAAGGGCTCAGTCCTACAAGACTGCCCCCAACCTCACTTCAGATGCCAATTGCAAAAGTCTATGTTGTCACCTGTGCTTCTGACCCATAAGCTACAAATTTAAGGTTCCCATGACCCTCCCTCTTTGAATCTGATTAATTTAATAGAGTGGTGCACAGAACTCAGGAAAACAGTTTACTTAATGTTGACCAGCTTGTTATAAAAGGATATGATAAAGGATACAGATGAAAATCAGATGGAAAAGATGCATAGAGCAGGGTATGTAGGAAGGGCACAGAATTTCCGTACTTTCTGAGGGCACCACCCCCATTCTTTATACATTCACCAACCTAAAACCTCGCAGAACCCTGTATTTTGGGATTTTTATGGAGGTTCCATCATGTAGGCATAAATCATTACCTTCGTTTCTAGCCCCACTCCCCTCTCTAGAGTGGGTGTGGGGCTGAAAATTCTAAGCTGCTAATCATGGTTTGGTCCTTCTCGTGACCAGCCCTCAGCCAGGATCCCCAAAACAGTCACGTCATTAGAACAGAAGACACTTTTATTACCTAGAAGACACTTCTATTACCTAGATACTTCTATTACAAGGGATTTAGGAACTCTGTTCCTGAGGTCAAAGACCAAATATTAGAACAAAAGATGTTCCTAGTGCTGTCATCACTTAGAAAGTCACAAAGGATTTAGGAGCTCTGTGTGAGGAACCAGAGACAGACATCAATATATACATTTTCTATTATCTCACAGGGTTCCAAGCACGTTTTTGCTGGGTCCTATGCTCTCATAAAGCTGAAATCAGGATTTTTGCCAGCGTTTTGATCTCCCCTGGATTTGGGGTCTTCTAAGCTCATTGGTTGTTGGCAGAATTCAGTTTCTTAAGGTTGTAGGACACTTTCTTGCTGTTGACCACTGGGCAGCCTTCTCATATCCTAGAAGCTGCCTGCCTTCCCTGCCATAGTCCTCTCCCCAGCATGGCAGTTTGCCCCTCTGTGAGGCTCTCATCTTCCAAATTTCTTCCTTCGGGAAGGGCCCAGTGACTTAAAAAAATTTTTTTTAAATGTTTATTCTTGAGGAAGGGAGGGAGGGAGGGAGAGAGAGAGAGAGAGAAAGAGAGAGAGAGCAGGGAAGGGGCAGAGAAAGAATCCAAAGCAGGCTCCTCACTGTCAGCCTGAAATGGGGTCGAACCCACAAATCATGAGATCATGACCTGAGCTGAAGTCAGACACTCACTCAACCAGCTGAGCCACCAAGGCACCCCAGGAACCAGTGACTTTTAAGACCTCATAGGATTAGGCTAGACCCACCCAGGATGATTTCCCTTTTGATTAACTCAAAGTACACTGATGAGGGGCTTTTATTACATCTGCAAAATCCCTTCTGCCATGTGATGTAATATAATCACCAGTTACAAGTCACACTCATACTCAGTGGGGAAGAGATTGTAGAGTGTGTACAACAGGGGGCAGGAACCTTGGGATCATCTTAGAATTCCACCTAGCATAACATTCCTACTCACTGTTCAACCTGCAACAGATTTTTGGTCAATTCCATAAATATTTGTATTATAGAACTTGAGGAATTTCATATTGGAGTTTTTTAAAAGTAAGCTCTACATCCAACATGGCACTTGAACTCATGACCCCCAGATCAAGGGTTGCGTGCCAGCCAGTCGTCCCTTGTATTAGACTCTCTTATCTGTTACCCCCTGAGCCCTTTGAGAAAAGGCAGTCTTGAACAGAATGGAGGGCAGGAGTAAAAGTATTTGGAAAGGCCCCCTGCCTGAAGTCACAGAGGATCAGGACAAAGCCAAGAAGCTCTGTGTTTTCTTTTCAGGTTAGAACCAATAGCTAGAGCCAATGACATGCTTGTGTCCGACATTTGGTTGCCCTATTAATTGCACAGATGAATAACTTTTCGTTAGGTTTCCTCAAAGTTGAATATGCCTTCATTCTCTTTAGGGTCTTTAGCCAATTAGATTTCTGAGTTATTTTATAAAAATTTAACTCTGTTATTTTAATGATGACTGGAAGAAGGAAGAGAAATCGTCATTCATAGAATTTTTAGTGGGAAAAATAATAACTTCAGTATTCTTTAGGGGGAGCATTGTTGGGTGAAAGTTACCCATACGGTCCCCATGATTATTATCACTTCAAATATGAACCTGAGTGAAAAGAAAAATTTGCTGACTTTTGTGTTTGAGATTCATGTGCCCAAGGCACAAGGAGTGTTCAATTTATTTGTAATACAATAAATTATGCATTAGATTAACATTTTTGGTGATTCATTTTCTCACTTATTAATTTGATGAATACAATTTTTCAAAGTGAGGCTTAATATTGTAATACAGGCCTATCGTCCTGGGTTAAGTGAGAATACCTTCATTTTCATAACTTACAGCATTATCCCTTATATAGAGAGGTTGAACCAAATGCCATGCCTGCTGCATTTGCCTGTATGAAGATGGTTTGTTTAAGAGGAAACATTTTGTGTTTGGCTGAAACTAACCATTTGGAAAAAAATCTCAGGAAACTTTACGGACTGAATTGTTTTCATGGTTCTAAGAATTTATAAATGAACTAACTGTGACAATGAAAAGAAATGGTTATAAAGATTATTACTTAATATAAAAGAATATGAACTAGTGTCATCAAGAACTTAGAAACCAGTTTTGATGATACATATGGTGTATATTAGGTAATAAAACTATGTTCTATCTTTCATTTCAGTATCTATGAGTATAAAGCTAACTGAGCAGCAATGAGTATGGAGCACACCTAGCTCACAGTGAATCTGTGATCACTGGCATTTATGCAAAATAAAATTCATCAATAAGCTTTAAAAGAAAGAAAACATAATCAACATTGGATGCTATCATATAATAAGATACTCTATGTACATGTTGGAAATGCAGTTATTTAGTAGATTTCCATTGTAAAAATCATACAGAATTCATTTCTGGGGGTGGGTTAAACATAATTTAAGTAGGTTTCCCTTCAGTGTATCAATCATACATATCTGGATATTTCCAGGTGGAATGAATTTTTTGGAAATTTTGGAAAACAAAGTTGGTTTGTTCTAGTTCTGGGTAGTCCTACCTCTATCAGGTTGCTCTTCACTGCTACCAGATCTTGGCACCTGGCTGGCTCATTTGGTAGAGCATGCAACTCTTACTCTTGGGGCTGTGTGTTTGAGCCCCATGTTGGGCATAGAGATTAAAAAATAAGGGCAACTGCCGCCAGAGCTTCTCATTTTTAAAGATGTTTTGATATGTGTATATGCTGAGAAATGATAACTTTGGTTAATATCAATCACTTCACATAGTAAAAAATTTTTTTTCCAGTGATGAAACTTTTAATATTTACTCTCTTAACAACTTTCAAATATGCAAAACAGGATTGTTAACTATATCCACCATGCTGTATGTTACTTCCCCAGAACTTATTTATCTTATAACTTAAAGGTTGTACCTTTTGACTACCTTCACCCATTTCATTCGTCCCTCACGCCCTGCCTTTGGCAACCATCAATCTGTTCTTTGAATCTTTCTGGTTTTTTTTTTAATTCCATATATAAGTGAGATCATATGGTATTTGTCTTTTTCTGATCTATTTCACTTAGCACAGTGCCCTCAATATTGTTGCAAGTAGCAGGAATTCCTTCTTTTTATGCCTAAATAATATTCCATTTTCTTTGTCCATTCATCTGTTGATGGACACTTAGGTTTCTTCCATGTCTTGTCTATTAAAAATAATGCTACAATGAACATGGGGGTGCAGATATCTCTTCAAGCTAGTGATTTTGTTCCTTTGGATATATACCCAGATGTGTAATTGCTGGATCATATGGTAGTTCTATTTTTAATTTTTTGGGGAACCTCCATATTTTTTTTCACAGTGGCTGCACTAACTTACATTCCCACCAATAGCGCACAAGTGTTCCCTTTTCTCCACATCTTTGCCAATATTTGTTTCTTGTGTTTTTGATAATAGCCACTCAACAGATGTGAGGTGTTTTCTCATTGTGGTTTGATTTGCAGTTCTCAGATGATAAGAGAAAATTACATTTTCATGTACCTGTGGACCACTTGGATGTCTTCTCAGATCTCTCTCTCTCTTAAAAATGAATAGCCTTTTAAAAAGAGAGAAAAAAAGAGAAAGGGAGACACAGAATCCAAAGCAGGTTCCAGGCTCTGAGCTGTCAGCACAGAGCCTATTGCGGGGCTCAAACTCATGAATTTGAAGATCATGATTTGAGCTGAAGTCGGACACTTAACTGAGCCACTCAGGCACCCTCAGATCTCATTTTTAAAAGAAGCAGGAATTGAGCTCTGTTTTGTATGAGATCTTCTAATTTTTAAATGTTGGCTCAATTTTTGTGAAGGTGCCTTTTGGCCCAAAGGAGGAAACCTGTGTGTGGCCCATAGGAGAGAGAGACCTGTGTGGGGCATTGATATTGATGTGAAACAGAAAGAGGACAGGTTCAGGACCATTGTGCTCATCACTTGCCTGGCCTTTTAGGGAAACCTCTCCATCTTCTGGACCTTAGCTTCCATTTATGCAAGAGAGGATTGGCACATTCCTGGTTCTGGGACAGGCATGTGGTGGGGGTGGGGGAGGGTCAAGGTGGTCAAAAGGTACAGACTTCCAGGTGTAAGCTAGATAAGTATTAGAGGGACACCTGGGTGGCTCAGTTGGTTAAGCATCTGACTCTTGGTTTCCACTCAGGTCATGATCTCCTGGTTCGTGAGTTTGAGCCCCACATCAGGCTCTGTGCTGACAGTGTGGAGCCTGCTTGGGATTCTCTCTCTCCCTCTCTCTCTCTGCCCCTCCCCTACTCACTGTCTTGCTCTCCCTCAAAATAAATAAATTAATTTAAAAAAATTTTTTAAAGATAAATAAGTACTAGGGATGTAATGTACAACATGATGTGTGTAGTTAACACTACTGTATGGTATATTTGAAAGTTGTTAACAGAGTAGATCTAAAGACTTCATCCCAAGATCAAAACTATTTCTCTTCTTCTTTTTTTGTATCTATATGACATGGTGAATGTTAACTGAATTTCTTATGGTAATCATTTCACAGTTTATACAAGTCATTATGCTATAAGCCTTAAACTTATATAGTGCTATATGCCAATTATATCTCAATAAAACTGGGGGGAAAGTAGGGGATCAGATGATATGTTCTCTAAAGATCCCTCCTCTGAAACTCTTAACATACTTTTTCTATTTTGTACCAGCAACATACTGTGTTTCTTTGAAGAATCGTCCATTACAACATGAAATTCATACATTACTTGATTTCTCATTTATTTTTCATATACTCATTAGGTTCCCACAGATATTCTCAGAGAAGTAGCATGCTCCAGGTCAGCAGTAACTTGTTACTCTTTTGTTTTGACATTATAGGCTTTTTAGGGATTAACTTCTTAATTTATAGCCCAAGAAATAAAGTCCGTCTACTATATACAAAGGGAATTGGCATCATAATTATTTTCTCTCTTCTTTTCATTTTGTGTGGCATTACTTTTGGGGCCATGATAGGAAGCAGAAAATGAAATAAAAGGTAGAGGTATTTAGCGAATCTTAGCTTTTCAGGCAGTCAGTCTAGTTTATCCAGCTCCAGTTTCTACTTCACTTTTAACAGTGTAGAAATTCTAAAAATTCTAGCACTAGATGTAGTAATTCCAGTTTTGTAGGCTAGGCTGCAGAATTGGGTTTTTATTAAGATTGGTTTCCTAGGGGCGCCTGGGTGGCGCAGTCGGTTAAGCGTCCGACTTCAGCCAGGTCATGATCTCGCGGTCCGTGAGTTCGAGCCCCGCATCAGGCTCTGGGCTGATGGCTCGGAGCCTGGAGCCTGTTTCCGATTCTGTGTCTCCCTCTCTCTCTGCCCCTCCCCCGTTCATGCTCTGTCTCTCTCTGTCCCAAAAATAAATAAAAAATGTTGAAAAAAAAAAAATTAAAAAAAAAAAAAAAAAGATTGGTTTCCTAGATTCCTGGAATTATTTTTTAACAATCTGGGCTTGTTATGCCATCTCAAAGTGTTGTACCATTTTTAAAAACAACACTCATGTATAAGAAAAACAATAAGAAACAGGCAACCTCATTGTAAAATCCTATTCACCATCCCTAACCATTTGTCAAGGTCTCTCTACATAATTGTTGTGAAAAGGTATCCTTAGCAACCAAGATGGTTGGCTTTTCATATAAAAGAGACCCCAGACCATTCTTCTAACATCTAAAGATTCAACTTCCCCACAATAACAAGCACACAGATGGCGAGACGTGACAGCAAAGCACGTGGGCCAGAGCACTTGAATAAAAAGTGGATGTGCTCTAGGCCACACACACGGTGATTTCCCTTCTCAGCACTCTTTGTATCTTTCATCAAGTCTCTCTGAGCAAGGCTGCCCTACAAAAAGAAATCCGGCATTTCATTATGGCACTTGGGAAAACTGAGAGAATATAAAAATCCTCCTGGAGCATTTTTAAAATGAAGAATGAAAGAGAGTCATCTGAAGTTCCACTTGGAAGTGAAATGTATATTCTTACAAATTGTCCTTATTGAAAAATGAATGATAACAAGAAAAGAATGATTAGTCCCTAAGATGGTCATATTAGGGCATACAGTAAAACCTTGGTTTGCAAGCATAATATGTTGCTGAAACATGCTTGTGATCCAAAGTACTCATATATCAAAGCCAATTTCAAGAACCATCGGCTCTGGGCACCTGGATGGCTCAGTTGATTGAGCATCCAACTTCGGCTCAGGTCATGATCTCATGGTTCGCAGTTCATGAGTTTGAGTCCTATATTGGGCTCTGTTGCTGACAGCTTAGAGCCTGGAGCCCGCTTGGGATTCTGTATCTCTGTCTCTCACTGCCCATCCCTTGCTCATGCTCTCTCAAAAAAACAAAAATAAAAACAAACAAAAAGACACCCCAAAACAAAACAAAAAAACACCCATTGGCTCAGTTGTGGTCATGTGACATTCGGTGTCACATAGTACTCATATGTTGAGGCATTGCTCATTTATCAACTTAAAATTTATTAGAAATGTTTGCTTGTCTTGGGGAATACTTGCAGAATAAGTTACTTGCAATCCCAAGTTTTACTGTACTTGAGAAATAATAACATAGAGGTTGTTTTCTCATTTTTACCCTGAAATTGGTGAATTCTTCAATTAAAGGGAGTTCCTCTGCTTCTAAAATGGTCCTTCTTTTCATAAACTAGGTTGGGGAGATTTTCAGAAAGAAGCTTTCATTTTCAAATTTTTTTGGAGATACTAAATGCCCTTTTCCTTTTCTTCTGCAGGAAATTGCAGTGAATGTCTCAATTCAAAACCATGAAAGAAGAATGGGCTTCCTGAGTACAGGTGGTCAGAGCTATCTGCTAATGTGAATAAGAAAAATGGGACGGGGACATCAACGATAAAAATCAAGCCCTTCCTTTTTTGGCTCTCATGTTTTGGGTAGTCATTTCCTGCTTCTAACTTGATTCTCTTCACTTCTGTTTAACTGCAGAAATGTTTCCTAGAATTGGTTGTTCACACTTAGAAATCTCTGCACTGACAACTTATAGATTTTTTTTCACCGTTTTGTGTGTGGCTGACGGACTATTAAGTGACATTTACAATTCAGGCAATCCTTTGTGTTTCTGACCTGCCAGTTTCTATGCGAAATAAGGACGAGCAGCTTGGAGAGTCTCAGTCTGAACAAGGCTATTTGAGCTCAGAGGGAACAATGTTCCCTCATGAGATGTAGGAATAAAGAATTAGCTCAGGGTGTGCAAGGGAACATTTCAGACTTTCTCCACTTGTAGAATTCAGATCTGGTTTTATAGTTGTCCAGTTTCTAAAAACCCAAGGTCACTTTTGACATGAGCCATCTGGACATAATCAAATAATTGTGGGCAGTTGTGTGAAGGGGTCACACACACAGGGAAAGGGGGAGAGCCTCCTGTTGCTGTAGGGTTGCTTGCACCCATGGTTTCTGTTTTTTAAACCCAGACAGGACTTGGTGGGTTTCTTTCTTATTAATGAGTCCCCCTTAAGATACTCACTCAAGAAGTTCTATTATTTTATGGTCTGAAATGATCACATTCACTCTTACATAAATTAAGTAAAAGCTTGTTACAAGTTACCTTATGGTCTTCCTTGGGGGGAAATCACCCCTTAAGGGAATGGCAGACTTCTTTCATGTGGACTAGAATGCACGCACTACCCAGCAGATAAAGCATTAAAGCACAGGAGTTTGGCTGTCGACATGGGATCTACCATTTTGTCTTCCGTCAAAAGAACATGAGCCCAAGTAAACACGCAGCCCAAGAACACATGCTCTCAAGTTCAAAGTCAGCATGCCATTAATAGTCAAATAAACCTAGAAAAAAAAATCGAATTTTTTTCTCCTTCCTGACTATATCCAAAGATAATCACATGCCTCCTTGGCTCAAGATGCCAATTTTGGTAAATACATAAATATAATATGTTTCTATTTCATTTTTGTGCTCTTTTTTTTCTGTCATATTGAGGGTTTCTGTGAAATGGTGCACTTCGAATTGCTTCTGTCAGTTCCAGTTTGCCTCCGTCCAGCTAAGGAGAGGCTGGGGGAAAAACAGTGCATTTAAATAATAGAGTTATTTAAAGTGAAAGATAGCAAGGCTGTAGTTCTTGCTCACAGGTATAAATTGTTTCTGGTCTCAACTGGCTTTATAATCCATGGTTCCTATTTTCTGGATAGATTTTACTCTGTGAATCAGAGGATTTCCTGTAATAAGGCAGAAGTAGTTTCATTCAGGACCATATCTTGGTCCAAATGTTCTTTTGAAAAGATTGCCAATCTACAAAGGCAGAGGGCTGCAGTTTTGGCAGGGAGAAAGTCCTTCAAATGGGCCACTAGATGGTGGTGCTGCACTGTCAGTGCTAAATGCTGCCCGTCCTCTACATTTCAGGGCTGGGAGTATTCCTGAGGAGAGAACTCAGATCACTGAAGTCTGTGCCCAGGAGCAGGAAGGTTGGCCCAAGCAAAGGTGGTCTTTATATGTCATATATCTGGGAACTGGATATTCTGTTAAGCTTTTATTGAGGCTGTGATTTGTTGACTCAACAAACTATTGTTTGTCTGTCTAAAGGTCATGATGTTTTTTGTTTTTTGTTTTTTTAATTGGAAAGGACCTGAAAGGGCAAAGTGCAAAATTTGTTGAGATTATATGTAACATTTTTTTACAGTAATTCATGCTTTCCATTGGATGATTAAAATTTCCCAGAGACTGAGGACTTTGATACCTGAATGGAAAAGTAAAGAACTGTTGGCCAGGGTAGCATCAGGTGGCAGGAGCTCTGCCCTACATCCTGAATAAGGAGCTGGAAGGTTGCTGGGCCTTTTTTCAGCTACATTATGAGAGATTTGGACTGGACCCTGATAAGGTTCCTTCTAACAGTCTATGGTTGTCTGATCTTAAGCAGTTGCCAAGTGCAGAAGCCCCTGAAAGCCATTTAATTTTACTCCAATTTACTGTGAAGGCATATGGATGTTTGTAGTGTAGTATATATGTGAATAATGCTCTTGTTTAATGTCAGAAATGGTGTTCATTCTTGGAATTCCAAGGTATGGAATGAAACTTTGGAGTTTTAGTTAAAGAGATAATGAAACTGTTTATTACAATATCATCTTAGGCTTCATCTTTGCTGTAAATGTTTTAGAAACCACTGGCCATCTCTTTGCTACATTTAAAATCACGTCAGAAAGTCAGACAGAGAGACAAATACTGTACATACGTTTTCACTTATATGTGGGATCTAAAAACGTTAAACTAAAAGAAATAGAGTAGAATGGTGATTGTCAGGGTTGGGGGGTGGAGAAAATGGGGAGATGGTCAAAGGGTACAAATTTCCCTTATAAGATGAGTAAGTTCTGGGGATCTAATGTACAGCATGCTGATTACAATTTAAAATATTGTATTATACGCTGGAAAGGTGTTAAGGGAGTAGATCTTAAAAGTTATCAGCACACACACACACACACACACACACACACACACATACACACAGAGGTAATTAAATGAGGGAATGGAGGTGTTAACTAACTTCATTGTGGTAATCATTTTGGAATGTATACACGTCTCAAATCATCACATTGTTCACCTTAAACTTACATGTATTATATATCGATAAAATCTCAATAAAGCTGAAAGAATTAAATTCACATTAGAACTTTTGGATCATAAGTCTGACAATAAAGAATTATGTAATCTTGTAAGGACATGATATATTTTACACAGTTGTGTATATATTCCCTTTGAATTAACTTATTCATTAATTTTCTTTTTTTTTTTTTAAAATTTTTTTTTTCAACATTTTTTATTTATTTTTTTTGGGACAGAGAGAGACAGAGCATGAACGGGGGAGGGGCAGAGAGAGAGGGAGACACAGAATCAGAAACAGGCTCCAGGCTCCGAGCCATCAGCCCAGAGCCTGACGCGGGGCTCGAACTCACGGACCGCGAGATCGTGACCTGGCTGAAGTCGGACGCCTAACCGCCTGCGCCACCCAGGCGCCCCTCATTAATTTTCTTTTAAGTGATGTATTCATATATTGAGGGAACCAGTAATGTGCTCTGCCTTCAAAGAGATTGCATTTTTCTAGTGAGACAATTAATTGGACAAGCAATTACAAGAATGTGTGGGTATGTGATCTAAGTGGAGAAATACAAGATTTTCTAAGAGAACATAGTAATAGAGATGAAAATTTCTCTCTGCAACAACTTCACATGGAAAAACTACAAGTTAGATTTGATTTTACAGGGATGTTTACACAAAAAACAATCCTTTAACAGAGGAAAAAAAACCATAGTGTGTCTGTGTTAAATGCCTCTTTCCTTTATGAAACCTGGAAACATATGCAAAATTCTATCAACCTTTTGATTATAGATGTTATAGAAAAGCTACAGAAATAAATACTAAGGGAATATTTTTCTTTTAGTTTTCAAGTCACATCAACAGTTGTATCTGGAAAAAAACTTAAAATTTTTTTTTCAAATTTATTTTTAATGTTTTTATTTATTTTTGAGAGAGAGAGAGACAGAGCGTGAACATGGGAGGGGCAGAGAGAGAGAGGGAGACACAGAATCTGAAGCAGGCTCGCTTATCAGACTGAGCCACCCAAGTGCCCCTAAAAAATTTTTTTTTAATGTTTATTTTTGAGAGAGAGAGAGACAGACACACACACACACACACACACACACACACACACACAGAGTGTAAGCAGGGGAGGGGCAGAGAGAGAGGGGGAGACATGAATCCAAAGCAGGCTCCAGGCTTTGACTGAGCCACTCAGGCACCCCATGGACAAAAACTTTATCAGTAGGCTTTCCATTCATTGTGAAACTTTCTGTGCCCCCTCCCCCACCATTACTTATATCCTTCCTTTAGGAAAATTATGAACTCCTAGTTAGTACTTAATAGTTACCCAAAATTTGAAAATAAGAAGCAACAGTTTGCGTTTGCAATAAAGACCATTTCAGGTTAATGGCAATTTTTGCTTGTATGCAAGAAATAAATATACTGAAATCTGTCATTCATACTGTGAACAAAACAAGGGAGAAAATATTCCTAGAACCAGTGATTCATAGTTATTTTTGTTGGGGTGAAAAACCATCTCTTGAGAAGTACAATGGTTCAATGAACAAATGTCACAGTGCATGGGATGACATAAGCCATACTCGTAGCTGAATGGAGGAAGAAAAAGAGTTTTTTTTTTTACAAGGCCAGTTTTGATGCAATTGAAATATTACATTTAAAAAACCCTACTCATTGTTGATGAGTAATCTGATTTTGATGATGGTCCTTTGTTTGAGATACATATATTCTGACAACTTTCCACCCCCAAATAGAATGTTTGAAGCTTTCTATTATCCTTTATTAATGTTTTCTGTATTATTCCCACACCTTGGGCTACTTCTAAGTGCCACATCCAATTTTAGCAACCAGAATGTCCTGTGAGCCTTTCTCCCAGGGGCAGTTTTTGGGGTGTGTATATTGAATCAGAGAATGTTAGGGGTGGACATGGCTTTAAAGACCACCTAATCCCTTATTTTACAGATGGAAGATTCAATCTTGAGAAATTTGGTCACATCTGATAGGTCATGGAGCTCCAACTAAAACTCAGAGAAGAGAAGGTATGAGAGAATTTGTTTTTATGACGAATTTCCTGGGATGGCCATGGAACACACCTTATTTGATTTTAGTCCCCAAGTAACCCTTTGTCATGGGCAAATCTTTATTTTTAGATGAAGAGATTAGGGCTAGAAAAGTAAAGAATAGCAGTCTAGATCTGAGTTTGCTGGCTTTTCACTCACTCGCTTACTCACTCATATCTGTTGAGAGGCCATCTATGTCACACACTGTGCTAGGGATACGGAGGTGTACAAACATAGGTGGATTCCGGGCTCAATTTGTTTATGGTTTAGCTGCAGAGATAGATATCATCTAAATAATCATACAAAAAGATGTAAAATTACCCATGAAGGCTCTGAAGGATAGGACAAGTCTTTTGCTCCATATTGTGATACAAAAGCAGGGGCGCCTGGGTGGCTCAGTTGGTTAAGAGTCCAGCTTCAGCTTAGGTCATGATCTCGCGGTTTGTGAGTTTGAGCCCTGCATCGGGCTCTGTGCAGACAGCTCAGAGCCTGGAGCCTGCTTCAGATTCTTTGTATCCCTCCCTCTCTGCCCTTTCCCCACTTGTGGTCTCTCTCTCAAAAATAAATAAACATTGGAAAAAAATGTGATACAAAAGCAGAGCAGAGCCTTTTCCCATGAATGTGGTCCTGGCAGTGGCTTGGCTAACCAAGTGCCAACCTCTTAGACAGCCAGGTTGGGGAAGAAGCTGGATTAGTTTGTAGGATGACAACACATGGCCTAGATGCTACCCTTTGATTAACTTCTCTGGGGCCTCATGGTCTTGCTTTCACGTGGCTTCCTCTAGTGATTTTTCTGTCATAGTTTTAGCAATAGCTGTGTCAATTTTTTTTCAACTGTAAAAAAGATTTGCTTTGTGAAGTTGTGCTTAGAAGGTACAGCTTGCATTGCTTTCTCCCGACCACACTTTTTGAATCTTGGTAAAACTCCATAGAAATTGACTGTGACATTGGTGGTGACTTTTCCTTACTATGAACTGTGATCTTAAAGAAATAAGTCACCTTGCTTATTTATGAGTGAATAATCCATCCGTCCGTCCATCCACCCATCCATCCATCCATCCATCCATCCATCCATCCCCTCTTCTATCTATTTCTCTTTAGTGGTTTTTACTTGTTTCTGATGCAGAATTCTAAGGAAGGTTTTGTCAGTGGTTATGATGACTTTGTAAAATTTTGCTTTCTTATAAGACAGAACCAAAAGGAAATACGGAAAAGGAAATGATTTTGTTTTGACAGAATAGAACCTTAAATGAATGTTGTCTTTTTGATATCCACTGTTGTCATTATAAAGTTTGTATAACACACTTTTGTTTTTTCTCTTTTGATCTTTCCAGATATATTTTCTTGCAAATATGTGCATACATATACTTACTCATTTTTATGAAAATGAAATCATACTCTGTAAACATTTTTGTGGCCCTTTTTGCTTTTAGAAATATAAAATAAGCATTTTAAGTTAATAAAGCTCTTCATAATAGTTTTAATGGCTGCACAGTATCCCATTGTAAGAACGTGCCATAATTTACTCCATTTAATTAATTCAATTAATCTCCTTTTTTTTGGGTATACTTTAGAATTTCTCCATTCTTAGAAACTTTGATGCAATGAACATTCTTGCATGGTTACTTTGTGCACCTGGTCATTAATTTCCTTACAATAGATTTCTAGAAGTGGAATTTGCTATATGAAAGGCTTTTGATATAGTTGGCCAAACAGTTCTGTTTCAAAAGTTGAATCAATTTATCCTCCCATCAGTAGAGCGTGAGGATATCTGTCTCTCCAGTGATTTTCTGTCATAAGTCACTAAGCAATGCCAGTGAACATTTTTTACCATTGAAAACTTTTCCATTATTGACTGGATGCTTTGCTTGTTTTGTCAATTGCCTGTCTGTATACTTTGGCTGATATTCAACTGAAGTGTCTGTCTTTTTTTTTTTTTAATTTTTTAAAATTAAAAAAAAATTTGTTTTAATGTTTATTTATTATTGAGAGAGAGACAGAGCATGAGTGGGGGAGGAGCAGAGAGAGAAAGGGAGACACAGAATCTGAAGCAGGCTCCAGGCTCTGAGCTGTCAGCACAGAGTCCGGTGTGGGGCTCGAACCCATGAACCGTGAGATCATGACCTGAGCTGAAGTCAGATGCTCAACTGACTGAGCCACCCAGGTGCCCCTCTATCTTATTTTTTTTTAAAGTCCCCTTGCATAGAAAGGACATTTTCCCAGTTTATCATTTATATTTTAACTATGATAATGATGTCTTTTGATTACAAAATTATAACACTTTGGTATAATCAACTTTATTTACTTCTTCCTTTGTAGTTGTTGTTATGCCCCAAGTTCATATAATTATCCCACATTTTTGTTCTAGTGCTTTATTTTAAAAGATTTATATCTGCTTGGAAACTATTTTGGAATATGGTGTGTATTAGAAATATGATCTTTGTTCTAAAGTAATTAAAATAAATACTTAGATCTATTTCTTGGGCTTTTAATATTGGTCATTGATCTGTCTGCAGGGGAAGGCACCAATATTACATTGTTTAGATTAGTATGTTTTTACTATTTTTTAATTGTTACACTATGCAAAATGTGCATAACATAAAATTTATCATTTTAACCATTTTAAATGTGCAAATAAATGGTGTCAGCTACATTAACAATGTTGTGCAACTATATCATTATCCATTTCCACAACTTCTCCACCATCTCAAATAGAAGGTCTGTACTCATTAAACAATAATTTCTTGTTCCCCTCCCTTTAGCCCCTGGTAATCTCTATTCTACTTTCTGTCTCTATGAATTTGCCTGTTCTAGGTACCTAAAACTGGAATCGTACAACGTTAGTCCTTCTGTGTCTGGCTTCTTTCACTTAGCAGAATGTTTTCAAGGTTCATCTATATGTAGCATGTATCAAAATCTCATTCCTGGGGTGCCTGGGTGGCTCAGTCGGTTGAGTGTCCCACTTGGGATCATGATCCCCCTGTTTAGGGGGTTTGAGCTCCGTGTCAGGCTCTGCTGACAGCTCAGAACCTGGATCTTTGGATTCTGTCTTCCTCTCTCTCTGCCCCTCCCCTGCTCATACTCTGTCTCTCTCTCAAAAATAAATAAAACATTTTAAAAAATTAAAAAAAAATTTCATTCCTTTTACAATTGAATAATATTCTGTTATATGTATGTATATACTACATGTTTTTAATCCATTCATCTGCTGATATTTGGGTTGTTTCTCCCTTAGGCTATTGTGAATAATGCTGTGATGAACACTGTTATAAAAGTATCTATAATGTAGTTTTATAATTCCCTTTAATATATTACAGTGTGTATTTCCATTCATTATTCTTCTCCTTAAAATTTTTCCTTAGATATCCTGCATGTTTACTTTTGCTGCTAAATGTGAAGATAATTTGATTTGCTTTTAAACTTCTAATCTCAAATGCTTTTGGAATTTTATTTTGGATCATATTGAATTTATACATTAATTTTGACAAAGTTGATATTGTGATATTTAGAGTTCTCAATCAAATATTATGGCTTGCCTCTCTTAAATAATGATGCCCCCGGTAGAGTTTTGAACATACTAGGATAGCTCTTCTGCATTTTTTGTTAAGACTATTCTTAGGTATTTTACAGTTTCTGTAGTTATTTTTATGAAATAGTTTGCATTTTATTTTCTACTGCTTATTGCTGGTACACAGAAATTCTTCTACATTAACTTTTGTTACCAGGTGCGTACTTGAATAACATGTATATTATAAACGTTAAACTGTTAGTTAATGGTTTAAATTGATAGTGTGCTTGGCTTCCTCTCTGCCTGGACTGTTTTTATGTTTACCAGATACATATTTAACAGGAAAAAAATTTGTTTTCAAAGATTGAATTGTTGCTGTGTATCCATATTATAGGGAACAGTGGCCTTTATCTTAAAGGCAGACAGCTCTTTTCTTTAGGAAAACTCTTAGTAGATCTTTTGGTCATGGAAATCCTAGATAAGTGAAGGATTAAAAACTGGGGGCGCCTGGGTGGCGCAGTCGGTTGAGCGTCCGACTTCAGCCAGGTCACGATCTCGCGGTCCGTGAGTTCGAGCCCCGCGTCAGGCTCTGGGCTGATGGCTCGGAGCCTGGAGCCTGTTTCCGATTCTGTGTCTCCCTCTCTCTCTGCCCCTCCCCCATTCATGCTCTGTCTCTCTCTGTCCCAGAAATAAATAAAAAACGTTGAAAAAAAAATTTTAAAAACTGTTCTGCCCAGGGGCGCCTGGGTGGCTCAGTCGGTTAAGCGTCCGACTTCGGCTCAGGTCATGATCTCACGGTCCGTGAGTTCGAGCCCCGCGTCCGTCGGGCTCTGTGCTGACAGCTCAGAGCCTGGAGCCTGTTTCAGATTCTGTGTCTCCCTCTCTCTCTCTCTGCCCCTTCCCTGTTCATGCTCTGTCTCTCTCTGTCTCAAAAATAAATAAGCATTAAAAAAAAAAAAAAAAAAAACTGTTGTGCCCAATAAAATAACAGGAACATTCATGGATTCTTCTGCCATTTGAATAGAAGGGAGTGGGGAACTGAAGGATGAAAAGAGAAGAAACCACAGGGAGTAATAATAGCCTCAGTGGGGAGAGGGGTCCCATGACAATATCGCTGCTAAGAAATTCTCCGTAGAGATGGCTGAGGAACAGTGATGTCTAGTAATGAATTGTAGGTTGGCTCCTGTTCTGTGCCTTATTGTGATTTGTTAAGAATTTAGTGTAGTAATAAAAAATTTATGGGAAAGCCAAAGGATCACAAAATGATTGCCATTGAAAGATACTTTACTCACAATTCTCAAGAGGAGTGGACATGCCATACCATGGGGTGTGCCACACGAGGAAGCACAAGGGTTGTCATGAGGCAGAGGGAGGGGGAAGAAATGTGGGCCAAAGTTTATTGTGGTTTCTTCAGAAAGGAACTATCAAGGCAGAATAAGCAGGTTTTGGATTGGCTAGTTGGAGTAATTTCACCAGGCTCCAGGGCATAAGGGCTGTTCATGTTGTCTGGGGTGATTAGGGCAGGTGGATAGTGGCCAGAGTAAGGAGGTGATTGGGGGTGTGGACTCTGGATTGTTTGGTTAGTATTTGAAAAGGAGCCCCCAAGAGAAGGACTCCTCTCAAGGAGACAGGGGTGGTGAAGCAGTGGAGGCTAAGTCAAGGTGACTCAAACATATTAGTAGGTTGTTCAGAACAAGGCATGTCCAACATATGCATGGAGGACAGATACTAAAGGCATCAAATTTATGGGGCGCCTGGGTGGCTCAGTCCATTAAGTGTCCAACTTAGGCTCAGGTCATGATCTCGTGGTTTGTGAGTTCAAGCCCTGCGTTGGGCTCTGTGCTGACAGCTCAGACCCTGGAGCCTGCTTGGGATTCTGTCTCTCCCTCTCTGTCTGCCCCTCCCCTGCTCACACTGTCTCTCTCTGTCTCTGAATAATAAATAAATGTTTAAAAAAATTAAGCATCAAGTTTATAGAACCTAGAAACATGGTTAATACATGGTCCTTCTCAGTTTTTCAAAACCTTCAGTAAAGTTCTATCTTATGATAATGGTACTTTGAGGAATCAATGAAACAAGAGCTATTTTCTATGTTGAAGATGTTGCTATAGGAGGTGAATAGAGTAGAAAATCAGAATGAGAGGTGACCAGGAGAAACATGAGCAATCCCCCCAAGAATTCTCAGAAACACTGAGGAGGGCTGTAGACATCATGTTGGATGGAGGCTCAAGTCAACTTTTACAATGGTTTTTATTTATTTTTGGGACAGAGAGAGACAGAGCATGTACGGGGGAGGGGCAGAGAGAGAGGGAGACACAGAATCGGAAACAGGCTCCAGGCTCCGAGCCATCAGCCCAGAGCCCAACGCGGGGCTCGAACTCACAGACCGCAAGATCGTGACCTGGCTGAAGTCGGACGCTTAACCGACTGCGCCACCCAGGCGCCCCTCAAGTCAACTTTTAGAAGATAAATACTTTAAAGAGGCTGGAGGAGTTGAAAACACTAATGGCAAGCCCTTGGGTTATGTAGTAGACATTTTAAGTTTTAGAGGTTAGGGAATGGCTTGAGGGCTGGTTTGTTTCCAGAAAAGGGCTCCCTTATATAGGGGAGCAAAATATGCTACTGCAAAATATGTTTCATTGGCATATAGATTATTTTAGGCTGGTTATTTTTAAGAAACAAAAGACCCAGGGAGAACCTTTGACCTTCCACTTAGCTGCATGAAAGTATCTAGATAGAAGTCCTGGAAGTCCTGCTCCAGGAAAGGAGCTGTCACAATAGATGAGGACCTTATAATATGAACTAGGTATGGCAGACAGGGAACATTGAGTGAAGTATCTCCCAATATTAAAGACAGAAGTCATAGTAAAAGAAATGAATACTATGTGTTCTCCTTAAATTGGCCACAGCACATCTGGTCCAATTATGCATCTTTAATACTACCACACGTTCACTGAGAGAACTACTTTTTCTTTAACCAACTCTACTGGTTGTGTTCTTATCTATCATGTAGTGTAAAGTCAGGTCAACTTAGAATGATAGAAGTAGTGCTTTTATAATAAATGTCAGGGCAGTTTTCTAGTATTTATTGTTAAAACTTATGTTTTTCATATATATATATATTTCATGTATATTTTATATTTTCATATTATCACACATATATATTTGTATATCTATTCATATATTTCATATATCATATTTTTCACATATATATTTTTAAAATCCAGTTAGTTAACATATATTGTAATAATGATGTCAGGAATAGAATTTAGTGATTTATCACTTACATACAACATCCAGTGCTCATCCCAACAAGTGCCCTCCTTAATGCCCATCATCCATTTAGCCCATTCCCCCCACCCAACACCCCTCCAGCAGCCCTCACTTTGTTCTCTGTATTCAAGAGGCTCTTATGGTTTGTCTCCCTCTCTGTTTTTACCTTATTTTTGCTTCCCTTACCCTATGTTCATCCGTTTTGTTTCTTAAATTCCACATATGAGTGATATCATATGATATTTGTCTTTCTCTGACTGACTTATTTCACTTAGTATAATACACTCTAGTTCCATAAACTTACAATTTTTCTTTACATCCAAATGAAGTTAAGGACTCATTAAAAAAAATTTTTTTTAACGTTTATTTATTATTGAGAGACAGAGAAACACAGAGTGTGAGCAAGGTAGGGGTAGAGAGAGGGGGACACACAGAATCTGAAGTAGGCTCCAGGCTCTGACCTGTCAGCACAGAGCCCGACACGGGGCTCGAATTCACAAACTGCGAGATCATGACCTGAGCGGAAGTTGGTTGCCTAAACAACTGAACCACCCAGGTGCCCCACCTTTAAAAAAAATTTTTTTTAACATTAAGGACTCATTTTTTACTCTTGTTTCTAAGAGTGTGGATGACATCAGAAAATCTTATTCTTTTCTGTTCTGAGTGGAAGTGAGGAAATAAGATTACCAAAAAAGATTTTTATCTTGCAGTTATTGAGAAGTTTTCTGAATAGTTCAAAGGAGAAATAAAAATCACATAATGATAAAATGAAAGCTTGCTTGACATTTTTCTTAAAATTTTAACAAGAGGTAATTTGATAACTTATTGCTGGCTAACATCTGCCCAGGGACCATGAATTACAAGTAATTTCACTGGTAAAATGATATCTACAGGGAATAAAACAAAGCTGTCTATAAGGGTTTCATAAGACACACTTCAGGAGCCTTCATTTATCTGCTTATTTATCTTAAGTTGTAGGAAAAGGTGTTGTATAATAATTTGTCTGGTCTCTGCCCAGCTTCCTGGATGGAGATCTTAAATCCTTGGAATTTTCCCAGGGACAAAAGTGTCTGTTATTCATGGTGGCCCCCTCAGACTCTCAGACCATGCCTGAGTTTATACCAATGAGATGACTCATGGTAGGCCCATAGATGGTTTCTGGGTGGGGGCTGGTCATAATGGAAAGACTAACCATGTGACTAGAGGATTAGAGGGTTGCAGCTTTTTTTTTTTTTTTTTTTTTTTTTTTTTTGTTAAGAGGGTTGGAGCTTTGAATCAGGTGATATTAGCTCAACCACTGGGGAGGGAAGAAGGGCTGGAGATTGAATTCAATTACATGTCCAATGACTCTATAAATCATGTCTAAATAATGAAACCCCAATAAAAACTCTAGACACCAAGGTTAAATAAACTTCTCAGTTGGTGAGCACATCAGTGTGAAAATAGAAGGTGATGTGTCCTCATTCTGCAGGGAGAATCATGGAAGTTCTATGTTTGGAAACTTCCCAGGCCTCACCCTACAGGTATCTTCCTTCAGCTGGTCTTGATTTTCATCCTTTGTAATAAAACAATAATCATAAATACAGTGCTTTCTTGAGTCCTGTGAGTCTTTCTATCAAATTATTAAATGTGAGGGAGTAGTGGGAACCTCTGAATTTTTAGTCAGATGGACAGGAGTTTGAATGGCCTGGGAACTCCAGAGTTTGTAGCTGGTGTCTGAAGTGAAGAGACTCTTTTTTTTTTTTTTTTTTTTTTTACATTTATCTATTATTGGAGAGTCAGAGCGTGAGCAGGGGAGGGGCAGAGGGAGAGGGAGACACAGAATCTGAAGCAGGCTCCAGGCTCTGAGCTGTTAGCACAGAGCCGGACGCAGGGCTCAAACTCACTAACTGCAAGATCATGACCCGAGCTGAAGTCAGACGCTTAACCCACTGAACCACTCAGGTGCCCCTCTGAGGTGAAGAGACTCTTGAGAAGGACTGTGATCTCTACCTGTGAAGTCTGTGTTAACTCTAGGCTGTTGGATAGTTAGTATCAAAATTGCATTGCAGAAGCAGTTCAGGTGGATGTAAGAAGAGTGTCCTTGCTTGGTAAGGTAATTAGACACTGGAATTGGCTACCCACTGAATAGGCAAGCATCTGTCTTGTTTGAAGTGTTGTCTTGGCTAGATCTAAGAGATATGGGCTAATTATAGTTTATCATGAATTTTTACCCAGCTTTGTGGTTCTGATATCTTACAGCCAGCTTTTTTTGGAGGGGGGGCTAGCACAGTTAAAAATTTTACCATTTTTTCGCTGTTAAATAACGATTTTAATAAAGATTCAGTATCTAAGATTGGTAATACATTTATGAAATTATGTTGAATAAACATTTGAATATCTCTATAATAGAAAGAGGTCTCTCCAATAATTTTGAAAGGATCATAAAGGTTGATAAAGCACTTATTAAAAAACACCATGTGGTAGAGTAGAAATCTGGTTTGTGATCTTAAACATGACAAAGTTGTCTCAGAGCTGCTATTTACATATAAATTTCCCTGATATTTGCCAGTAGTTCTTATAATGGAAAATGTCCTTCAAACATATAGACCTTCTAACAAAAAATTTAAAGAAATCTCATGATTTGAGTATTTGGACATTCAAATAAGAAAACAATCACACAGTTATTTTGGACCCAAAATAAAGAACCAAAGAGCATCTGTATTAATTGTATTAATCTGTATTCATTGTTGGGTAATAAGGAAATTACCACAAATATTTTCCAAGTCCTAAAACCCTAATGTTGGGCTACAAATCATCACAAAAATTGCAACATGAAATATTTGTTTAGTATGCTTAAGTAATGGATAAATACAAAGCACTAAAGAACTGCAGGAACCATGGAAAACACAGAATCTCTAGAGATTGCCATGAGTGCTAAACCAGGTCTACACAAATATATGAAGTAAGTGAAGTTGGTCTTATGTTCCATTTCAGGATCCTGTCGTCTCTGAAAGTATCTTCCTCCCTCTTTGGTTTCCCAATGCTATTATGCCAGGCAGACCAGAACCTCCTACTCAGCCTTTATTCTCAACTCCAGAACAAGTCTCCTCCCTTTCCCCATCAAGAATAGCTCCCAGTTATCACATTATGAAGTTCTGATAAACTTACTCTGCCTTAGCAGTTACTGATAAGTGTAAAACATTGTTCCTCCCTCAGTCTCATATAGTGTGAGTTGAACTGTGGCAGGAAAATTTTCCTTTTTCTTTACCTGATGTATTTCCTCAATCCCACCATTAACCTAGTTCTTAGGGTTTTGAAGTTTTTTGATCTTTGATAGAACTCTCTTAAAATATAGTTTAAAATGCTACCAGCCAAAGTCAGCTAGTAGAAGAGGTGGATATAGAGTGAGGGGTAAAGCCTGGAGGTTGGGGTTTTCGGGGGCTTATAAGAAAGTTTAACCATAGGGTCTTAGAAGAGCTCTGGAAGAAGATGCAGAAGGCTGCCTTGTAGGGTGGAATTAATTTATAAAACTTTAATTTTACAGTTTAGACATAGCTATTAAAGGAGATCTGGAGAAAAATATACACACAACTTTGTGACTGCTTCATCCACCTTGAGGAAGGGGATCTTGGTCAGAGACTTAGAAATGGAAAAGTGGATCAAGTCAGTGTGTGATTCAGGAGGCAATGAAACACAAGGGGAAAAGTACAGACTGGTTCTAGTCTCACATTTGCAATGGGGCAGCCATATGAACTTGGTTCAGTCATTAACCTTCCTAAGTATCTTCCAGGGTGACATATGAGAGTCAGACAGGATGACTGATTTCTGAGGCATAATCTGGCTCACATTCTCATCCAGACACCCACTTTCTGATAATCTTGAATATATTGAATGTGATTCACATCTTCTTTGTAAGAAGAAAGACTAATACAACAATAGGTTGTAATCCCTCATTTCTTAAAAAATCCCTTATCTCTGCCTTCTGTTGTTAGTCACCATCCTCTCCAAGGGCCACCATACTTAGTGCATATCATCTTCTACTTGGATGATGACTTTTTTCTTAAACCTTTCAAATTCCACTTGTTATTTTTGGTTTTAAATTCAGGAGTATAGCTTCCGTGGGACTTTGGTCGTAGGTAGGGAGATTGTAGGCAGCAGGGGATCCTGGCAATAAGGTCGGAAGCAAGACTTAAATAGTAGAGATGAGTTTGGCGTTGATCTTGAGACTAGATCATGTGATAATCTTGCCTTAGAAGTAAGCAGCAAGTACCGGCGCTCCTGGGTGGCTCAGTCAGTTAAGCATCAGGCTTCAGCCAAGGTTATGATCTCGTGATTCAAGCCCCTTGTGGGGCTCTGTGCTGATAGTTCAGAGCCTGGAGCCTGCTTTGGATTCTGTGTCTCCCTCTCTCTGTCTGCCCCTCCTCTGCTCACACTTTGTCTCTCTCTCTCTCTCTCTCTCAAAAAATAAACATTAAAAAAAAAGTAAACAGCAAGTACCAATTTAGGAACAAGCATTGAGTCAGAAGAGCAGAAGCAAAAACAATATCCATAGATCAAGGTACCTCTAAACCACAGAAAACATAATCCCAGGTGCAACAGGACCCAGAGTTTTGGCTTTTCATGGCATGGCCAAGATGATGTTTAAAGGCTGCTGCTATGTAAAAACTCATCACTCTGGGTAGATTTTGTTCCACCGGACTTTAAGTAGAATTATAGACCAGATATAATGGATATGTGTTTGTGTGGGAAGGAGCAGTGAGTGGTCAGTGACTGATATAAGAGGTCAACCACTGCTGAATACTTAGATGTTAAAATATCTTCAAAATAATCTTGGATAGGTGGTTATTTTATCATAACTATCTTACATTATTTAATCTGTTAAGATTATGTCAACTGAGACTTTCAAATTTTGCCTAATTTGATTAAGGAACTTACATTATCCCTTGTTATCTCATTAACTCTCACAATAATCCCATGAGATAGGTATGGGGAATGAGACAAACGAGTTTCAAAAAGGTTAAGTAACTTGTATAAGACCAATTACAGAGAACATAATGGGCCTAGAATTCAAATATAAATCTGTCAGATAACATAAAACCCAAGCAAGCCTTACTACTGTATGTACCATGGTCAACATGGAACAATAAAGCGTTCTCTGTTAGAATATTCTAACTATAGTGGCATGAATGCCAGGACCAAGGTTCCTCTACCTTCACTTTTTTGCCCAAACTCTCAACATTATATTGGTGAAACTTTGTTACTTTTGGAAAAGAGTGATAACGACAAAATAAAAATAATCTGTATATAAAAATATAGAGTTGCCTTTATAGAGACTGTAGATTAGCAAGAAAAGTCTCTGAATACTGTGCATATATTATTCCCACATTCAAGTGGATGAGCTAGTGGGAAAAATAAATTTTCCAGTGATAGCCAAGCATAGAGTTAATTACTGGTTAAAAAAAAAAAAAAAAAAAAAAAGGTCCCAGTATCCTGCCTCCCCTCCCTGGGCTGCATGTATGTGTGTGTGTGTGTGTGTGTGTGTGTGTGTGTGTGCATGAGCATGTGCATGTAATGACATTATACTTCAGGTAGGCTAGGGGTGAGTGAGTCCATCCCTTCCCAAATAAGGCCTGGAGAGAAATCCAAGCTCCATAGAGAAGTGCCTCCCAAAGTGTGGTGTGGCAGTGGCAAATGCCCATGAGGAAGGTCTGGGCAGAGAGTGCCTGAGGCTGCCCCCAGAGTCACCTGTGGACCAGAGGAGTGTAGAAGAGCATTAGAAAGTTTCCCATGCTCTCAAGAGAGGGCTAGTATTGGCTGAGAAAAGGCTGGTGGATCAGAAGTGGTCTCTAGACATGAATGAGGGAAAGTCATGATGAAAGGAAGCAGTCAGCAGATGTAACATAGACCATTTGAATGAGAAACCACAGCTGGAATAGATGTTCACCACTGAAGACCCAGCAAGATAAGTTATATCTCTGTGGATACCTGAGGAAGATGGAGAACCATTAAGAACCAAATACCTCACGTTCTAAAGAACAAGTACTTCCAGAAGTTCTCTGGCACTTATGCCCTTGGGTAAAAGTGGAACAGGGGGTCACTGGATTTTACTGGAAAAAAATTCCTGAATTGATTGGCTAAAAACATGGAATGAGTGCATGATCATTCATTTGATTGAGTTTACCTAGAAATCATTCTATTTAACTTTCTGCTATTAGGCAGTATGGAAGCTCAGGCAGAAATTTACTTCAATTATAGGAAAATAAAATACAATTTTGCATATTTGAGTTTATGACTAAAACTCCATTCCTTTCTATGTAATAATGCAAAACAAATCAGAGTATTTCCCACCTACCTCTATGTTTTTCCACAGTTTCTCATTGATTTCTCTGTTATTTCCTCCCACATAGTCTAAGTTGCTAGGCTATCCCTGTCAGCTTTCTCGGATTTAGAGGCCAGGAGCTCCAGGGAACTTGGAAGATGTCAGGTTGTTAGTTATTATTGTAATAACTATTCAGTTAAATAAGAGCTCCATGAATTTGTGTGTTGAAAAATTTCAGATAGTTTCTATTTCTTTTAGGTTTGTTCCTTTTGCAATAAAAGCTTTGTATTTAATTATTAATTTGGCTGTTATTTCTGGCAATTCTTGGTTATAAATAAGTGTCTTCAAAACATTATCCACAAACCACTAAGGGTTTTCCCCCGGTGGTAGAGCTGTTATATATGAAATTGTTGACTCTGTAAGTAGTGTTTAACCATGAATAAATACTATTAATGTAAATTAAATTTAAGTGATAATTTCTTCATGATTTTGGAAGAACTGGAGGCAAAAAATATAGTTTAGACAAAATTTGCTATGTAGTAATTGTTATTGGATGGCCAAAGAGATTGTGTAATTTGCTACTTATAATGGAAACAGAAGTCACTCTTACAGATTGTGATGGTTAGTTTTATGTGTCGACTTGACTAGGCTATGGTATCCAGTTATTCAATCAACACTAAGACTTTGCTATAAAGATATTTTGTAAATATGGTTAACGACTACAATTAGTTCACTTTAAGTAAAGGAGCTTATCTTTGGTGATGTGGGTGGGCCTTATTCAATCAGTTAAAGACTTTAAGACAAAAAATTTCCCTGAGGAAGAAGAAATTCTGCCTTAAGACTGAAGCATCAGCTCTTGCCAGAGTTTTCAGCCTACCAGACTGCCCTACGGATTTCAGATTTGCCAATCCCCACAATCCTGCAAAATCCTGTAAGCCCATTCCTTGAAATCTCTGTCTCTTGATCTCTAGATCTCTATTATATGTACATAAAATTATATCTGTTTTCCTAGACTGATACAGATATAGTACCCAGAGTAGTTCTAGAGGAACAGAATCTTAAGGATGAGTTTTCTGAATTGGTTTTGGGTCTTCTGGAATTAGTTCTGTAATATGATTGGATTTAAAGGCATGAATAACTCCATTTCCAGTGGCAAAGAGGCTACTGATAGATATTCCACGGTATGATGCAGCAATAAAGATATGCAAACTATTACCACCAGATACACTTAATCAAACAGTTATGAGGCAAGGTTCTAGGTGACCATAAACTTGAACTCTTAGAACATTGTTGTCAAACTAACAAATATAATGAGATTGGCTAATTTCACTGGAGAAAGTGAGGAAAAAGATGAGTTCAGGGTTTCAAGTTCCCAAATAAATGCCCTGAAAATTTCTGTGTCTTCCCTGAAAGGAATCCTTACCTTCTATAGTTTCGGAGCTGAGATTTCCAAAAACCAAGCTTAGAGTATCATGCAGGTGGCCTAATTATTCAAGCTGTAGAGAAATTTTTCCTTATTAATTTCTAGGTTCTTTGGCTCATCTAATAATTCAGTTGACATAAGATAGATTAACAGAAAAACAAATTTAATTTCATGCAAATAAGAGCTCATAGAAATATTAGACTCAGAGAAGTGACCAAAGCAAACAGTTTTTACAGCTTTTAGACAAAGAACCAATAAAATTTTGAAGAATTGACAAGATAAAGAAGTTTGGGCTTGGGGTAGTAAATTAGTGAAGAAGTAACAAGGTATGTTTTCACAGCCTTCTCAACCCTAAATTCCCTATCTCTGGCGACAAGGATGTCTCTCTTTCTCCTGGTATAGGGAGGGTACCTTCCACATGGGAGATTTTCTCACTATTTTCAGGGGGACAAAGGATGGTCAGTGTGTCCTTTTGGCACCAGCTGTTTTTTTTTTTCCTTAAAGTAAGTTTAATTCAAAATAATCAATATGCCAAAGTGGCTTAACTTGGGGTAGTCTGCCCTGAACCCCATCAGGACCTTGAACAGGACTGAGAAGCTGCAATCAGTTTTCAGCAGCTGCAGCATAACATCTGTGGGTCTCAGGGACCTGAGGCCAGTTACAGGTGACTTTAGAGGTGAAAGAACTCTAGTGTTCAAGGGGTGGCTTTGGTCTACCTGTGTTCATTGTATTTATGTAACTGAAAAAAGTTAGCTTTTAGGAGACTTTTTTTTTTTTTCACCCTCTTGGTCTTTCAGATTCAACTGCTGCCAACAAATAATTAGCCTTGGTTTTATGGATAATTCATATTCATAGCCATGTTGTGTATATTTAATAATTATATACATGTATCGGGGGATTTCATGACTTTAAAAATGCAATGATTTTATTGGTTTTTATTAATCTATAAATTATTATTTATTACATTATTGCTTTACCTAATTTTGAACAGGATATTACTTTACCTACCAGGTAGAAATAAAACAGGTTATTGTGATGTAACTTGTAAAGTACACAAGTCTTAAGTTCACAGTTTGATAATTTTTACCTAAGTATAGATCAAGGTAACTATCACCCAGATTAAGGTACAGGACATTTCCAGAAGACTCCTTCCTGCTCCCACCTGGTCAATATCTTCTTCTAAAGGTAACTACTACATCTCTGTAATGATAGGTCACCAGCAGGCACGATTTTAGTGACTTTAAGGTACATAGATTTCTCTGTATCTAGCCACTTGCATGTTTTTATGTCAGAGTGATGTGGCTTTGATAAAAGCCATTGAAAGCAAAGGAGTAACTGTCATAAAATTTTTCTTTAATATATGTGCTGATGCCCTACAAGACCTTGGGGCAAATCTAAAAGAAATCAAGTTGTAAGTATGATGACATTTATTTCTGCCTCTTCTACGTATTTTATTTATTTATTTATTTTGAGAGAGAGAGAATGCAAGTGGGAAGGGACAGATAGACAGAATCCCAAGCAGGCTCCACGCTATCAGTGCAGAACCCAACTTGGGGCTTGATCTCACGGACCGAACCGTGAGATCATGACCTGAGGTGAAACCAAGAGTTGGACACTTAATGGACTGAGCCACCCAGGCACCCGTCTTCTATGTATTCTAATTTAATTGTCCATCTACCAGGAGAATCTGCTATGTGCTCTGAGATCAAAGTAAATGAGGAGTATGTGTGTATGCATGTATCTGTATGTGTGTTGTATGGTATTTGTAACAGATATATTTGTTTTGTTGTCTCTGTTGTGGGATAGGAAGAGAGAATAGTCTAGGTAAAATCTGTCTTAGGAGAGTGCAAATTTTGTAGGTTAAGTAGTCTTTGTAAACATACTGATTTTTTTTTTCAAACACAAATGCCATTTAATTAGAATAGTGGAAGCTTGAAAGTGCAAAAATCATTCTTGAACAGTAACAGATAACTTTAAAATTTTAAAAGAACATATGAATACTCTAAAACTGCATTAGTTCAGACCACATGGGGACACTCCCTTTGGTTGGCTGTGGTGAACATGACCTGAATTAGAGTCCCACAGGCTAAGATCTTCAGGCTCAGGGTGTTGTGGACTAAACACCTATACCCACTTCACATCCATTCAGACATGCTCGTTTTCTAGAACTTAAAAACCATCAGCTAAAAACAACTCATTCAACTGAGTTTGGAATGGAGGTTACACATGTTATGACTTAAAATAAATGGAGTTTAAACTCTCCTTACACACTTCTCAACACTTTATCAGGTCTAACCGAAATGAAACCAAAATACTAGACCACTATACTTATTCTCTTCCCACTTTTTTATTTTTAATTAAAAATTTTTTTTTCAGAACAGGTAAGCACAGTGATTTTTTTTTTTTAAATATGAAATTTATTGTCAAATTGGTTTCCATACAACACCCAGTGCTCATCCCAACAGGTGCCCTCCTCAATACCCATCACCCATCCTCCCCTCCCTCCCACCCCCCATCAACCCTCAGATTGTTCTCAGTTTATTTTATTTTATTTTATTTTATTTTATTTTATTTTATTTTTTCAATATATGAAATTTATTGTCAAATTGGTTTCCATACAACACCCAGTGCTCATCCCAACAGGTGCCCTCCTCAATACCCATCACCCACCCTCCCCTCCCTCCCACCCCCCATCAACCCTCAGTTTGTTCTCAGTTTTTAAGAGTCTCTTATGATTTGGCTCCCTCCCTCTCTAACTTTTTCTTTTCTCTTTCCCCTCCCCCATGGTCTTCTGTTAAGTTTCTCAGGATCCACATAAGAGTGAAAACATACGGTATCTGTCTTTCTCTGTATGACTTATTTCACTTAGCATAACACTCACATAGTGATTTTCAAAAACGATTTGCAAAGTTGCTGTACCTCACATTCATTCCTGCTATCTCAGGTAGCAGTACAGCAGTTATTCTTGTGAGTGGCAGTGTCTTACCTGATGAACCATCTTCTTTAACTGAGGTATTTGCTGGAAATTTCAAACAAATCGTATTTGTGGCAGTCATGGCATCTGCAGATATTTTCTGACTGGGAGCAGTAGTTCAGGCTGCTATAACAGAACACTGTAAACTGTGTGGCTTAAACAATAGATGTTTATTTCTCACAATTCTGAAGACTGGGGAGTTCAAGATCAAGGCAGTGGCAGATTCAGTGTCTGGTGAGGGCTTTCTTCTTGGGGTTTTGCAGATGGCTGCCTTCTTGCTGTGTCCTCACATGGTAGAGTGAGAGATTATCTCTCTTGTGCCTCTTCTTATAATGGCATGAATTCCATTCATGAGGGCTCCATTTTCATGACCTAGTGACCTCTTTAAAGGCTTCACCTCCAAATTGGGGATTTGGACTTCAGCATAAGAATTTTGAGGGGACACATTTGGTCCATACCAGGAACTCCGTAGACAACTTACAAAAAAGCATTTTGATTGTAAAGTTCTCAATGGCAGAGAGTTCACGTGTCTTATGGTTCTCTAGCCCCTTCCATACATGACATTAATTGACAAATACTTATTGATATTTTTATTTTGATTTGGCTTCAGTAGATATTATAGAGGTATCCTGACTGTGGTTGCACATACGGTGCTAAACTATGGACCTGAAAGCTCCTGTTGCTTTACGTGCAGCTCTCTATAGTACTATATGTTTAGAGTTCTATGTAATTCTGAGTTCCTTCAGCTCAGGAGTTGGGACATTTGCATCACATTTTGGGAGGGCTTGCTTCTACATATAAAAGCACCACATTAGGCAACAGTAAAAGAGAACAGGCCAAAATCATTCCCACTCTAAAATATCCCTATAACAGAGGCATTTGGATAGGAAAGATGAAGGGTCTTGCCTTCAGAATGAGGTTGACTTTATTGAGGAGTGTCTTTCACTAAATTGAGAACCTATGTATCTCAGAGTTCCCTGGTGGTCCATCTGAAAGGTGCTGGGGCATCCTTCTTCTTTAAAAAAATTTTTTTTTTTAACATTTATTTATTTTTGAGAGACAGAGAGAGGCAGAGTATAAACAGGGGAGGGGCAGAGAGGGGGGGGACACAGAATTCGAAGCAGGCTGCAGACTCCGAGCTGTCAGCACAGACCCCGATGCAGGGCCCGAATTCACAAACCACGAGATCGTGACCTGAGCCGAAGTCGGAAGCTCAACCGTCTGAGCCACCCAGGAGCCCCCAGGGGCCTCCTTCTTTTGTCCTCTGCCTATTGCTCTGAGTCATGCAGTTTTCCTAAAGAGATTGCATTTATGTAGCAAAACATTTGCCTTCTTGGCACAGTCTTATTTATGAAGTGTCTGTTGTGTGGACTGTTAGGGAATGACCATCACACCCTATTGCCCTAGTGTATGTAAACCACACAGACAGCTCTACACAGATTACCCTATCTGCACACCATGCATTAAGCTGGCACAGTAGCTTGCTGTTTTAACACATTAGGAAGTATCATAAAATTGCAAGATTTAAAAAGCACTAGATGGAGTTAACAATTGCCTTAATCTATTAGGCTCTGTAGCCACTTCTGTTCAGCACATTTATTATGGTTGTCACTTTACCTGTTTCTGTCATATTGATGTACTCCCTTTCTTTTCAAAGTGCTTCCCAATATGCTTTAATATATGAATTCTGTTGCAGTAATCCTGTGAGGGAGACCAGAATTTTATCCCAATTTATTAAAGATGAAAAATGATTGCAAAATGGAAGTTGAAGGTGAGGGTATATGCAGAGAACAGGCAGAGGTTTTTGCCTGCAGATGCAGACAGGACTGGATCCTCAATTCTTGGGGATTAAGTTTATGGCAGTTCATTATATATACACAGGACATGGCCGCTGTTAATGACTGCATTGCTTGACTCTCTCCTCAGCTACGTTTCTTTTCCTACCTGCCTTTGTTTCACTTGCTTCCTTAATGTGCTGCTTTGGTTCTATTCTTCCTTTTGTCCAGATTTGCCTTTAACTTTCTAGTGCAGGGGTGCCTGGGTGACTCTTTCTCTCCCTGACCCTCCCCCATTCTCATACACGTGCATACTCTCTCAACTTAAATAGACATAAAAAAAAAACATTTTATGCCACTCAGGCACCCCCTAGATATATTTTTAATGTTCAAACAAAACTTTATTATAGATAGTGAAATTTATTTTCATATAATTTTCACGCCACAAAAGTATTCTTCCATTGATTACTTTTTTCCTCAACCATTTAAAAATGTAAAAATCATTTTAGCATATAGGGCATACAAAAACAGAGAGTGGGTTTGATTTGGCACAGGGATTCTAATTTGCTGATCCATGAATTATTGGAAGGAATAAAGAAGCCAGAGATAATAACTATGTATAGAAATAAATGACTATACATATTTCCTTTCCTTCTCTTAATTTCTTTAAAAAAAAAGATATATAACTTTAAAGTAAACATTATAGGGGCGCCGGGATGGTTCAGTCAGTTAAACATCTGTCTGACTCTTGATTTCAGTTCAGGTCATGATCTCACAGTCGTGAGATTGAGCCCTGCATCCGGCTCCACGCTGAGCATGGATCCTGTTTGGGATTCTCTCTCTCTACCTCTTTCTCTGTCCCTCCCCTGGTCATGCTGTCCTTTCTCCCTCTCAAAATAAATAAATCACCATTAAAAAAATAAACAAAACTAAAGTAAAAATTATGACATTGTTAAAAAAAAATTATGACATTGTTTTGGTGTTTTAAAATGTGTCTACAAATACTTTGATACTCCTACTTTCAAAAGGCCTGTGCTGTACTTAATGGTTTACTTCTTTTTTTTAAGTTGGGATTTTTTTGTGTGTGTAAATGTAACTTTATTTATTATTTTTTAGCAGTGTAATATTAGTTTCAGGTGTATAAACTCAAAACCCAAAAAAACAAATAATGCAATTTAAAAAATGGGCAGAAGACATGAACAGACATTTCTCCAAAGATGTGTCTCCAACAAACATGAAAAGATGTTCATCATCACTTACCGTTAGGGAAATGCAAATCAAAAATCAAAACCACAATGAGATATCACCTCACACCTTTCAGAATGGCTAAAATCAACAACACAAGAAACAGGTGTTGAGGAGGATGGGTAGAAAAAAGAACCCCCCCTGCACTGCATTCCTCATGCAGGAATGCAAACTGGTGCAGTCACTGTGGAAAACAGTATAGAGGTCTCTCAAGAAGTTAAAAATAGAACTACCCTATGATTCAGCAATCATACTACTGGGTATTTACTCAAAGAATACAAAAACACTAATTCAAAGGGATACATGTACCCCAATGTTTACAGCAGCATTATTTACAATAGCCAAGATAGGGAAGCAGCCCAAGTGTCCATCAATAGCTGAATGGATAGAGAAGAAGTGGTATGTATATATATAATGAAATATTATTCAGCCATAAAAAAGTATGAAATCTTGTCATTTGCAATGATGTGGATGGAGCTAGAGAGTATAATGCTAAGTGAGATAAATCAGAGAAAGACAAATATCATGATTTCACTCATGTAGAATTTAAGAAACAAAACAAATGAGCAAAGAGAAAGAGAGAGAGAGACAAACCAAGAGACAGACTCTTAACTATAGACAACAAACTGATGGTTACCAGAGGAGAGGGGGTTTGCGGGGATGGGTTAAATAGGTGATGGGGATTAAGGAGTGCACTTGTTGGGATGAGCACCTGGTGATGTAAGGTAAGTTCCTTATATTTTGAAAATTTGAATTCCTTCTTTTTCTCTTTTTTTTTTTTCAAAAAATTTTCTAAATGTTTATTTTTGAGACAGAGAGAAAGATAGAGTGTGAGTTGGGGAGGGGCAGAGAGGGAGACACAAAATCCGAAACAGGCTCCAGGCTCTGAGCCATCAGCACAGCGCCCTATGTGGGGCTTGAACCCACAAATGGCAAGATCATGACCTGAGCTGAAGCCGGATGCTTAACTGACTGAGCCATGCAGGCGCTCCTGAATTCCTTATTTTTCACAAACAATGGCAACATTTTCTCCAAGTTGTCATGTGCCATTTAACTTTATTTGTATTTCTTTCAACAGAGAAAATTAAACAATATTTAAGTCAATTTATCAATCTCTTCCTTTTTGGATTTCTTTCAAATTGTCAGTCTCTCCTTTCTAATCCTAAAATTATTTATATATTTTCTTAGTATTTTTATGATTTACATTAAAAAATTTAGTCCATATCAATATGTTTCATATTGTTGTAGGATAGGAAATAGTGATCTAATTTTTCTTTTTTGTCCAAGTGGGTAGTCAGTTGTCCCAGTATTCTATTCTTTCCATTGGGAATTACACAATAGTGTTTATTTCTTTACACGTTTATACTTTGACCTATTTGTTTTTATTTATTTATTCCTTTGATCTATTATTTCACCTGTACTACACTGTTGTAATTGCTACAACTCTATCACATCTTTAATACCTGGGATGCAACCTTATTCATTACTTATTTCTTTAAAATGTTTTTTTAAACTTTTTGAGAGAGAGAGAGAGAGCGAGAGAGGGAGAGCACTAACAGGGGAGGTGCAGAGAGAGATAGAGGAGTAGAAGATCTGAGGCCGGCTCTGTGCTGACAGCAGAAAGTCCAATGTGGGCTCGGACTCATGAACCCTGAGATCATAACCTGAACCCAAGTCATATGCTTACCCAACGGAGTTGCTCAGGTGCCCCTAAAGTATTCTTAAAAATGATACACATAACCTCTTCATTTATTTGAAAATGTCAAGAAAAAGCCAGAAAAATTGTTCAAACTACTGCCTTAAAACTTATGTTTTTTATGAAAGCTGACACTTCTTTCCCCTTTAATAATAATGGTAATTATACAGTAATAACAGGCAGGCCAATGGTAGTAGACAGCACAGTAACTTTGCAAACAGCTAGCCCTGGGCTGGAAACCCAGGACTTTGTCCTTTGTTGGCAAGTTAATTCACTTTTAAGAGTCTCAATTTATCCATTAGTAAAGATAGGAATAATAGTATCTTATCTATTGACAAGAGCAATAAAAGGATTAAATGGAGCATTGCTAACACAAGGCTTGTCCTGCTGTTAAAGAAGGAAGATCTATTGTTTGTAAAACATTTTTATATATATCATCTCATTTGACTCACAAAACACTTGACTCACTGGCAATCATAAGGTTTCTGTGGTATTGAATTACACGATGATTTAATAAGATATGATGATATAATGGCTACTAAATGGTGATCTTACAAAATAATAAGTTCTTTTTTTAACTTAAACACATCACTGAAACTTTTGCTACCTTCTTAGGTATGAAATCATTTTAAATAATGACTTAGGATGGCAAGATTTTTTACCTTTTCTACAATTTGATATATATAAATAAGAATACATGCACTATTAATGCACATATTTTTAGAAGCATATCTATTCTATAAAGCAAAGTTTGTTGTCTAACTTAACCAGTTTTATTGTGTTAATAGCATTTCGTTCCTATTACATGAAACATAATTTTTAATTTGAAAATTAATAAGAAATCCATTTTCTCCTTAGTTGAGTCAAGTCAGAGATTAAAGCTCCTATTAAATGAGTATTGGTATTCATAACAACTCTAGAGAAAATAAATACATAAACCAGTATAATAACTAAGGTCATTAAAACTGTTTGGAATTATTGAGAAGTGAATTTGAATTTCTGATTATAGAGATTCAACCTGTGTGACTTTGGGTAAGTTACCTAGCCACTTGACCCTCAGCTTCTCATCTGTAAATTGGAATAATTGTATGTCTAGAAAAAATATTGTTTAAAGGTAAACAAAATAACTGTAATCAACATTTTAGCCCAGTACATGTTCACTAAATAGTTATTATTGCTGCTATTAACTGGTGAGTAGCAAAAATCATGCAGCCCCACTGGAAGGAAGAATTGAAAAGAACATAAAGAAATAATATTTGAAGTTTTAAAATAGTAAATGTGCAGCAAATATAGTTGTATTCCAAGCAGATGATAACTTAAAAAAAAATCATGCCTGTGTATACTTGGGTGGAGAGAAAGATTAGTTAAAAAGTCTTTTCAGTGTTATAATCATTACCACAAAGTGCTAGTAATGAGGATAATGAAAAACAAAGGCTCCAAAATTATTACAAACAGATATATTCACAGATAGATAAGGCTGAGTCTAAACCAAGAGGACAGAGGTTTGGGATGCTATGAACTCAGAGAGCAATATCCTTTTTTGATTTACACATAAAAACCTTGTTTTATTTTGCACACAGATCTTCCTTACAACATTTGCAAAAGCGGTCACAAAAACTTATTTAGGATATTGGGTTTCCTGGATCCTCTCCATGCTTTTCTTCCTGCAATTAAGCCTTATATGATCTGAGGATTTAGACTGAAGTAGAGAGAAGACTTTCTTCCTTTTGGCTTTTAAGAGGACATGTTCTGGAAATCTTGGGAGAATCTGGCAGATGCTACACAGTGAAGTCTGGGGTATGTATTTTTGGTACCCAAGAAACAAACATTCAGTGAATAAGGGTCTTAGAAGAACCATAGATGTCAGATAGTTGAAATCACCCAAACCTGCAGCAAAGGTTAGATCCTAGTTTTTGTTTCTAGAGGGTCTGCTTTGTCTTAAAACAACTGACAAAATTTTTTGGCCCTGTGAACATGCAATTCTGTTCCTGAATTAGAGAGAGATGCTTTTGTTCATACAGCTTGGAAAGGCTTCCTGGTTCCTTTCAGAGTGTGTGAAGCACTAAATTCTGAAGGTCAGAGAAGTTGTGACACATTGTGGGTAAGCTCATCAGCGTCTTACTTCATAGTGAGTTCAGAAGGGCATGATGCAGGCAGTCCAGTAAGTGGTATTCATGATGCCCTGCTACAGAACATTTGGGTTTCCCTACAGGTGTAATCGTTATGAAGTGAGTCATTAGTCATCACATTTTCTGGAAGAGTCAGAAGAGAAAAAGTTTGAGTGAAATTGAATACAGTTTGTAATTTACTTTTGTCACTAATATGGGGGAAGGATGTTTGCATCAAGCTTGTTCACTGAAAAAGCCTACTGTAGTCTGGTTCTTATGCTAAGTAGTGGCTAGAAATGAATACAATGAGAATATAAGACTTTTTCAATCTGATTTACTATTATTTATAGTAGGAATTTATGAGGATACTTTATGCAAACATGTCCTTTTATGTGGTTAAAAAAAGTCAGTGAGGGTAGGGGATGGGGATGGTGGAGGTACAGGGCAATGGGGAAGTCTACATAACCATGGAAGAAAAAGTGAACACACGGGATGTGTAGGATGGGTAGCTAGGCCAGAAGGAAAGTAATAGAAATATCCTTACCCTAGGGAACTGAGTCTTGTCTATGCCAGGTATTTGCTAATGTTGTGAAGCTATCTGCAAATTCAAATTCTCAGGAAATATACAAGACATATTCTTCCTGTTTAAGTATAAAAACTCAACTTTTCAAGGGCTAAAACAATCTTTATTTATTTATTTTTAATATATGAAATATATTGTCAAATTGGTTTCCATACAACACTCAGTGCTCATCCCAAGAGATGCCCTCTTCAATACCCATCACCTACCCTCCCCTCCCTCCCACCCCCCATCAACCCTCAGTTTGTAAAACAATCTTTAAATCGAGTGTTGACTGAGGTTTCAAGGCTGGAAGCTTCAACAAAGACTGATGTGTCCAGTGAACAAGAAAAACAATTCAGGCAAGTATTAGTTTGACTTGTAGCTAGCATTCACCATTTCAGACCAAAAGTTATGTTTTCATGTCTTAAGGACAAATAGGATAAAAAGCAGTTAATACATCAGGGGTTGACATTCAAGGTCTTTGATCATTTTCAACAAATATTTCCAAACAGCCTCTGCTGGGTAGGTTGAGGCATAGCCCCAGACTGATGCCTTCTGTCCCTCTGGCTCTCAGAGGACATAGGTGAAACTTACCACTGGGAAGATTTCCGTGGTTCCACTAGCTTTTTGAACTAGACATGATTCCACTCTAGTCCAGTCTATGCCAGTCTAAGCTTCCATAACCTGGGAAGAAACGTTGTTGCCTGGGAATTCTTCTACTTTGTCCGGACGAAGGTTGTGTGGGCAGGGTGGAGCTGTCCGAAAGAGTAAAATTCCTTTGTGTTACTGGTTAATTGGAAGTTCTAACTTTTGGGTCCCTTCTTCATCCCCTCCCTGTTCTCCCCTGTCGTTTGCAATTATATATAGGAGATCTGAAGGGTTCTCTCTCGCTCTTAACCTCAGTTGCCTTAGGAGAATGTAAAAATCTCTTTGGGAGAGAAACGGTGAGAGCAGTATAAAATTGGAAGGCTCTCCTCCCTTGGCCTGCCTTGCCCCAGTTCCCTCACTCTCCCTGCTCTTCCCCTTCTCCTCCCAGCAATGCTGGGTTAGTTGTGAGTCCTTCTGATCTGCGGTGCAGGCCCCACGCCTCCTTTTAAGCCAGACTGATGCCTGCATTTGCTAAGAACTAGTATGTACTAGCCGCAGTTTAATACGGCCTCCTCAGCCAGGGCACCTCAGTGCTTGTCCGGTGGCTATGGGCCTGTCTAGCCCAGCAGTGCTACCTGGTGCACTCCTCCTCCTTGCCGCTCCCCAGATACAAAGGCTCCGTGGAAGCAGTGTTAACACTCTGAGGTAGGATGCTCCTCGATGGTAACAGCAAATTACTACTCAGGGAGCACTTGGGGGCAGTTTTGGTCTTTGAGACATCAGTCGCTCCGTATTTGTCTCCACCCAATAGAAAGCAGAAAGAGCCTGTGCGCAGGAGGATTTGGCAAGGTTGGGGTGCAACTGCAGGGCTGAGCAGTTTGAGAGCCCAATCCTCAGCTTCTAGTTACTCCCCTTCCTCAGCGTTCCCGGAATCCCGTGGTTCAAGGGCCCAGGGCCAAAACTTTCGAGAATAGGAAAGCTTCTTTGCTCAAAGGACGCCAAACTGGCTTAATCAGAGATGGACAGTGGCAGCAGAAAGATCCGTGGAACCGTCCTGTCCCGGGCTTGATTTCCCCCAGGCATCTGTGGGTTGGGCTGGGCAGTTCTTTAGATTGTGATGAGCAACAGTTGGATTTTGGAAGCTTGATTTTCCTGAGGTCAGTGACCAAGAATCTTAAAATGAATTCTCTGCTTAATTTTTCACTTTCTTGAATGGGTTCAGGTCTCAAGGCCGTTAATTTTGGAGTGCTGAGCCTGAGTTCCGTGCTGAGTTAGGTCCTGAGTGCCTAAGCTGAGCAGAGTGAAAGCGGCCAAGCCCTTGTAAGCCAGGGCACAGTTCAGATTCTTGTGGACCACAGAGCCAGTACTTCCATCACCCTCCCCACAAAGTTAATGGTGTTTGTGGTTTTCCCTTTGATAGGCCATGAAGTCAACAATCTCCCCACATGGTGGCTCCCTTTACTAAAGTTGAGTAGTGAATTTGTACAAGGAGTCTTGGAAATTTTCAAATATTTCTACAGATTGAACTCATTTCAGAATTCGTGTGGGAGGGAAGAGTAAGGATTTTAATCGGATTCACCTTTGACGCGAAGCAAGACGGAAGACAGGGAAGTCACAGTCGGTAATAGCTTTGGGCGCTTTGGTAAAAAAGACGTCTCTGCTTCATTATCTGGTTGTGTTCCCCGCGGACTCTTTGTGTGCGAATTTACTCCAGAGGCAGAGCTGAACATGGAACACATGCATGTAAACACTCCAGCATAAATAGGCGAACATATGCAGTGGAGACAAAGAGATACATCCCCACGTTCATAGCTTTTTTGCAGGCAGGCAATCTGGAACATCCCCAGAAATAAACTAAGAAGAAGCGGTAGCTTCTGGCTATTCATGGCCAAGAATAAGTAAAACTTAGTCTTCTTGAAGGAAATATTAAATCTTAAATAAGTAGGAAAGGCATTCAAAATGAGAAGTATTATAATTTTGTCTTTGAAAAAGCATGCAGAGCTAATATAGCTTATTTTAATGTTAGCTCCAAATTATAATAGGAAGTATTCCCACTAAATTGCCATTTCCTCTAAATTTTGTTTAAGATCCAAATAATTAAAATGCACACTAATGGTTATTGATGAGTCTATTTCCTTTGAGCCATAAAAAGAAATAGACCTGATTTTCTCTTACTGGAGTAGAAATTTGGGAATCTTCTTAAATTGCTCAAGGGCTTGAAAGCCTCCATGTGGCTCTAGTCTTCCCTTATTGCTTTCCTCTTTCCACGTCATTTTCAGCTAAAAAAAATTTAACGGTTCCCAGTGGAGGGATTCCCGTTAGAAACCCTCAGCTAGTGAACTTGTACTGGGAATCCTCGTACTTTCCCAGTCTGTCTGTATTTCTCCAAACAGAACTTAAGTTGTAAATAAAAGGAGAAAATATTTCTCACTCCCAAATTCTTAAAATTTCAATTTTTGTGGAAAATACAATTTCTCAATTCTAATCTTTAAAATAAGTAAGAGTCACAGAAAGTGTGAAGGTGTCCAAATAGGCCGTCTAGAGATCTAAAAGCCAGGACTAACAGGAAACAGAATGCTCTTTACCCAAATGTAGTCAGGGTCTGACTATTCTCAGCATTAAGAGCAATCATGGACACTGATGGAGGGGGGCATATCTGAACAGCGGGGAGACTTGGAAAGTGAATTGCCACATTAATAGTATCAGTGCCAAATCTTCAGATTTAGAGGCTCTGGTGAAAAATTAAACCAATGGCAATTTTCAGCGTTTCAATGACCAGAGTTCAGCACTCAGAGCTTGGACAGCTCCGCAGGCCGCGCTCCGGACACCGCTTTGACTCTAATCAATTTACTCCAAGCCAGACTGTTAACGACAGCCAGACTCATTAGCGATTTACTGAAAATCCTCCAAGACTTCCCTTTAAAAACAAAACGACTTCCACATTTAATTGTCTATCTAAAAGAACATACGCAAGAAATTAGGAGATCTAAATTAAATTTATTAATAGGAGAGCTTGAGGGTGCTTAATTCTAGAGGCCAGAGCTCTGATTGCTGAGGCTTGATGAAAAGTAAAGAGAAATCATAGAGACATAATTAAAAACATGACTTTTACCATCCTCGAAATTGTATGAATTCTTTACCCATCGTTGAGAAATGGGCAACATTGAAAACCATCAAAATAATTGCACTTCTTAAAAATTGGATTGTATCAGTGAAAGGTGTTTATGAGAAGTCGATGACTCCGGATCTTATCATCCAAGAGGACAGCACAAAATAGTTAATATGTTCCTTGAGGGACTAGGATGCTGACGTCTTTTTCTGATACCCGATCATTACGTGACTGGAAAAAAAAAAAAAAAAAAGGAAGTCATTCCATGAATAAAAATCGGAGCGCAACAGTGCAACAAAATATTCTGTACTTAAAGGCCATAGGCAGACAGATGTTGACAAGGAAGCCTCTTCTAAAACCACATTCAGATAGATTTCTGCTAACTGCACATATAAATAGGAGCAGAGGGCTGGTCACCTCAGTAACCACCGGCAGCAGCAGCAGCAGAAGCCGCAGCTTCAGACGCAGCCAGAGGGACCTCAGAGTAGAGAAGGCGCTGCCGACTTGCACAACTGCCTGACCAGGCGGTTCCGACGGACGCCGGCTGAGACGCGGCCCTCCCTCTTCCTTCCTCCCCTTCGATTTTCCCTCTTTGCCTTAATCACTTACTTCTTTCTCCTGGTGGACTTAGGCCACTTTGTCCCCCACCCCCCACTTTAGCTCCTCGCCTCCTCTTTCTCCCTTCTACATCTCTCTCCTCGCCCCCTTCTCTCCCTGTCACGCTTCCTCCTAGTTCCGTGCGTCTGCAAACTTTTGAACAGAATACTGGCCTCAGCAAACAAGTCCTCCAGCTCCTCCTGCTGCTGCTGCTCATTCCTGCGGCTCCTCAGACACTAACGCCAGACGGTGATGCCTCTTGGGTTGTGACTCCAGCGCAGAAACTTGGAGGAGCCCTTTGCCCGCCGTCCTACTTGGCAACAAAGCCTCTCCTAGCAGCGGTAAGAGTTGAATGGTGAGGGGAAAATATCTTCCCTAATCAAACGACTCCTTTGCTGATTCTTTGACCAGCATCAGGGTATGAGTTAGCTTTCCTTCGCACCAGGTCTGGCGAGTTATTGGGCCCTGGGTATATACATATATATTTTTTCTAACTATAGAGAGAGGGAAGTGGCAGGGCGCACGCGGGCTGTCATTAAGCGGTATTCAACACTGGGAGCCGACCCCTCCCCCAGCTCCGGGAGTTTCTTGGGGCTGGAGGGCGAAAGACCAGGGGCTGTTTTGACAGCTGTGTGTCCTCTCTCCCCTCCTGCGCAGAATGACCATGTGTAGCGGAGCGAGGCTGGCCCTTCTGGTCTACGGGATAATAATGCACAGCAGCGTCTACTGCTCACCTGCCACCGCAGGACTCCGGTTCCCTGGAATCAGGTAGGTGCTTGCTGCCCGGGCTGAGCTGAGGCTTGGCTTCCCCCAACACTTCCTCGTGGTCTCCCTCCTGCAGTTCCGCGGTCGCAGCTACAATCATCTTCCCACCGGCTCCCAGTACGCCGCCGCCGTCAGCCCGGGTCGGACCGCAGGTCCCTGGCCGTGGCCCTGGCTCCGCGCGAGGGCCGGGCAGGCTCCAGTGCGGCTCCGCGCCCCTCCCCCAGACCGCCGCAGCCAAGGGGCCCGGGTTGAGCAAGGGAGCATCAGCCGGCTGGAGAAATCTCCCCTCCCCCAGCCCCGCCTGCGGGAGGGGGCAGGGCCGGGCCCCGAGCTTGACTTCTTTTCCCTATTCTTAGCTTGAGTTAGGAGAAGTTCTGCTTTGGTGCCTGCAGCCAGGTTGGAGGGTAGAGCGTGAAGCTCCCGTGGACTTTGCTTTGTTACAGCGTGTTCTGGACTATCGGGGCGGGGTCTCCCTCTCTCTCCTCTGATCTCCCTTTCACTTCAATTCGAATTCTTTCCCCTGGAAGAGCTTTCTCTTAAGTGATACGTTTTCCAGCTGCAATATGAGTCTCAGACTGTCTTGGGGAGGGAGAGTGTTGGCCGGGTATGGTTGAGGAAAAGCGATTTGAGAGAAGAAAGAACAAGAATGAGTCTGAAAGGAAGGGGGGAGAAACGGATGAAACGGATGCAAGGAAGGAGGAAGAGAAAGCCGGCAGGCAGGCAGGACCCGGACAACTTTGCCCGCCAGAGGCTGGAGTAACCGTGGCTTTCTTCTTAACCCCTGATTTCTAATCGGTTGACACTGATGAGTTCCTTACGCAGCCCCAAAGTCCCGGGGCGGTCAGCGGACCGTAGTAGCTCCCAGCGTCCTCGCCGCGCGGTGTACGCGGCTCCTTGCAGCCAGGAGCGCGCCTTCTGCCTGCAAAGCTGCTTCTCCGAGCCGCGCCCAAGAACGGTCGCCTTAGGGACCACTGACCACTGATTTGGCCGGAGAAATGGGTTCTGGCTTCAATATAAGGATTCCAGCATTTGGGCACGGGATGGAAGTGGCCAGAAAGACCCGGGGACTCTGGGAAGCTAGGCCATATAGAGGAGGCACGTCGCCGAGGAAGGGCTGGGTGCGGGGCGGACGGAGACTTGTGCTTGCCTTGTCTTCACCAATCCGGGGATGGAGGAAAGGCGAGCAGATTAACAAAGTACGACTCTTACCTCTACTAGAGAGCGCTACTTGCTCTGGCCGCGTTCCGGGTCTTTCCAGCGGCTCAAAGCGAGGGGGTTATATATTTTAGCCCACCTCTCCCCGTCCTACATGAAGGACAGAGGTAGTAGGGAAGGGCGACTTCAAGACCGCGGCACTCCAGTTGGCTCATGGTCCCCTATTGACCCTTTCCCTTTCCGCCGCCTCAACATCGCCAACAGATTCGCGCGAACTATTTATTTAGCAGACTTAAAAGCCCCATTTCACTCCCAGCAATTTTCAAAGTCCCGTGTGCCTGGCACTTTCCCTGGGCGCGAGGCACCAGAACGCGTGGCCATGCTACACAGAATAAGCCGCCGCCAAACCGGCTAAGTTTAGGGGCATCTATTATTCATGTTCCTGCCAAATCCTCTCCCGCCCAAAATAGAAGCCGGAGGTTCTCCGTGACCTACATCTGCGCGGGTAAGGGCTCCCCTGGGCTCAGAGGCTAGGTGGGGGTGGCTGCGGAGTTGGCCGCCGCACACCCCACCCATCCACCCTCCCTCTGTATATCGCTCCGGGCCTCCCCAATCGGGTCTTCGCGTTGGCCAGCGTCTTGTCTCTGAGGACCTTCCTCGTCCCCGCCCGTGGCTGCTTGTTTGGGGTGGCTCAGGCGCCAGGTCCCCGTAGGGGGGCAGGTCCTTTTTGGTGGCCAGGTGTACGATGTTGGCATAGACATCTCGACTTCCCAGGCCCTGCAGGGCGACTCTTCACCCACAAAGAGGAGGGGTCGGAGAGCCGCCTGGAGGGGTGAGGAATTTCTGTTGGGTGTACTTTCTAAAGCCTTACCTCAACCTCCCTCCTCTCCCCCTCCCGACCCTCCCCTGTCCCGGAAGAAGAGGCAATTATCCGTGGGGACCTTTAGGAAGAAGGAAAGTCAGCGCGAGCCCCTTTCTGTGGGTCGTTGCGGAGCCGGGGAGGGGTCTGTACTGACCACTCCTTCTTTCCCCGGGTCTCCCGGCAGGCCGGAGGACGAAGCGTACGACGAGGACGGAAACCCGCAGCAGGACTTCTACGACTCAGACCCGCCGGGCGTGGGGAGCCCCGCCTCCGCGCTGCGCGACGCTTACGCGCTCTACTACCCCTCGGAGAAGAGGTACCACCCTCGCGGCCTCCGCGCGGGGCCCGGGACTGAGGTGGCGGGAGGGGCAGGGTGGTGGCCCACAGAATAGGATGTTCTTCATAAAAACCCCCAAGCCTCTCTTCTTCCTGGCTGGTACCCGCGAGAGCGACGGAAAGTTAGTAGCGGGCCGGTCTGTATGGACAAGAGAGACGGGTGGGACCAAAAGGTCTGTGACCTAAGGAGTGGCCGTGAGTGCGCGCCCAGGCCAGACTCCCTGCCTGCCAACCCCGGAGGGCAGGACGAACTCCCGTTCTCCGCTGTCAGTCGCGGGAACTTCCCCAAAGAGTCATTTGCAAGTTCTGTGCCAGCGTCTTGTTTGTCATCAAGGGGGTTGTCGTCAGCGTCTCCGAGCGCCGGGGCGCGTGAGTGCCCAGCTGGGGGCCTGGGGCGGCCACTTGGGGGCACACGATCAGTGACCCTGGGCGCGTACTTTGTCTCCCCGTTAGAGATGTCGCCCAAGGGATCCTTAACAAGGCCTACCGCAAAGTACTGGACCAGCTGTCCGCCAGGAAATACCTGCAGACGCTCTTGGCCAAGGGCTTGGGGTAAGAGTTTGCGAAAGAGTTAAGCGGCGCAGAACGGCGCGCGCGCTCCGGGGTGGGTGTCTGTGCGAGCGCGCGCGGGGTGGGCGGTGCCGCTTCTGCGTCCTTGCGTGCACGTGGGCCCGAAGGTGCGTGTGCGCCGCTGAGTCTTCGGGACCAGTCTGCGGTCGCAGGGTAGGTTCGGATGTGGCACCTTAAGTTTGGTGAACAAATTCTGAGCGGCAGAGGCAAGGAGAGGGCGGAGAAACCGGGGAGTTTGATCCGTTTTGAATTTAAAAAACAAAGAAAAACTACCCCCTCCCCCCCGCAAGTCGTTGAAAATCTTCAAGCTTCGCGGGATGATATGCTATAATTTCCTCTAAGCATGACTTAAAAAAAAATCCTTTTAGTGTAAATTCAAATCGAAACCAACAAATCTTCAAATTTGGGCAGTTAGGGAAACAGTTCTTTTGCGCGTGCCAGACAAACCCAGAGCACAGAGCTTGCGTGGAGCATCTCTCAGCAGAAGGCAACATTTTAATAAAGCCCATGGGGAAACAGATTACATTTTTCGCAATGAATAATTCATGAGATGAAAAATATTGCCTACAGCCTGTCGACTTATATTATTATCATCACGTTTTTCGACTTAGCGTGCGGAAGGGGAGGCGTGCTCCAGTCTGACTAGGAATTGAGGGATCGATGTAAAACTCCCAGGCAGCAGCCAACGTGGCACTTGGGGCTCTTTGGTTATTTTCTCTCTACGTGGGGGGTGAGAGGAACAGTTAGGACAATTTAGCGCAAAAGCACGGATGGTCAAATCTCTAAGGGCAGCGTTTGGAGACAGGTTAGGCGTGAATCACGCGCGTGCCCTTGGCCTGGACCTCGTCCCGGGCCCCTTCTGTAAGGACGTGATGCCAGCAAATCCTCGGTGGGGAGGGCAGAGTGAGGGGTTTCCATCACAGTCCTCCCTCCCCCAGCTGCTTACTGGCAGAGGAAGGCGGCGCCGTGGGCCCTGAGAGCCGTGCTTTCCCGGATGGCTCCCGCGTGGGGTGGGGCCCGCCTGCTCCCCACAGCTATTAAATCTTTGTCTCCCGCCCTGCCACCCTCTTCCCGACTCCTTTCATTGCAGTGGGAACCTAGGCGGCGGCCCGGAGGACGACTCAGAGCCTCTCTCCAAGCGCCACTCAGACGGAATCTTCACCGACAGCTACAGCCGCTACCGGAAACAAATGGCTGTCAAGAAATACTTGGCGGCAGTCCTAGGGAAAAGGTATAAACAAAGGGTTAAAAACAAAGGACGCCGAATAGCTTATTTGTAGCGATGAGTTACCAGCTTCCCTGTGTATACAATCCTGACACTATGAAAAGTCACTTTCCCAACTGACTGAACAGTCATCTCTCATGTGTTCTATCCAAACATGTATTTATGTATGAAGTAAAGCCATTAAATGAATATTTTGATAATAATATTGTTTTTCTTTTTACAAAGCACTAGAGAATGCACAGATATACTTTGTGGACCAATTATTGATATATATATATATATTACAAATATATATATTAAGAATATATATAGGTATAATAGACAGCAGTTCATACAAAGTGTGCACAAGGATTGAAAATTCGCCTGAGCTGTTTATGTTTTTATATAAAATAAATAGAAAAATAGACAATCATTGTTTTGAATATTACTCCTATTTTTATAAAATGGAATTAAAAGGATAGTATTTTTATCCATGACAGGCCTGAAGATATTAATACTGACCATTTGCTACTGTACATAATGATGCCCTGCTCCAGGGAGATTTGGAGGTAATGATTTGGGAGAATTGCTGAAGGGTGTTCTTTCCTAGTGAGTCTCTGGGCCAGGCTGCTTCAGTCCCAGAGGAACTCAACTAGGCACTGTCCCCCTTTGTCCCCCTCACTGGGTGGCAATTCCAATACTTCTGCTTTCTTTGGTTCTACTTTTATGTGTATTTGTCTCTCTTTAGACTCTCAGCCCAGAAGGAAATTCTCCTGATAAAAACAACAGCTCGATCCAAATTGTGCTTCTCCCCAGAATTCACACCACCCCCTGGGGAAAGTGTTGGGGGGTTGTACAGAGAAGGGAGACTTGGGTCTTGAAGCTCCCGTGAAGCTCCCTTTTCTGTACTTCCAGGAAACCCAATATCCCAACGTTAGGGCAATTGGAACAAAGAGAAGGAAATGTAGGTATGTTGGAAGAGGCAGAGCATAAGGCAGTCGGAGGAGGAGGACCCTGGAGAGGGACTGGTTTGGAGCTGCCCTGCGTCTGGGACGCGGAGGGTAAGCCCAGCCCCACTGTAGGTCCTCTGCCTGACTGACTTTGGGCGCTGGATATTGGAAATGGATGCAAAGTACAATGTGTTTTTCTCCAGTGCTGTCAATGCTTCTCATCTTGTGAAATGACCAGGATACTCCCCTTTGAATACGGCTCTGTAGGAGCCATCCTTTTCTTTGGCGGTTTTCTGAAGACTCTTCTTTCCCACCCTTCTGCACTGTTGAAGTACCGTTTACCATTTTTCATTCATTTCTCTTAAACTTGTGAATGCTTCTTTTTTGGTTGTTTGATGTGAGTACTTAATTGTAAAGTTTAGGAACCCCTGTGTAGTTACCAGTAAGTAATTATGCACTAAATATGAACGAACCTTTTGTTTCTTGTTTATTGAGTTTGTAGGTAAAATGTATTTTTCTACATTATGGCTTATTGCTTAGTAAAATTTATTTCATAAAACCAACCTTTGTCATATTAGAATGTGTAGTGTTCACATGTTGCTCAGTTTTACTAACTGATAAATCATTTAAACCTCATCTTCATATGTATGAGTACTATCTTATATTTGTGGTCAAGAGTGAAGTAAGCAAGCTCCAACAGAACCTGAGAACCTCCCCCTTTGTATCCTTTCCTGGCTACTGAAAGCATGTCTGTCTGTTTCCTATCAATTCCTTGAACATGTGAGTAATCTCTATAAACAAAAGAACCTTCACCCAGCAGCCAGATCAAGCTACAGCAGGCAAACAAGCCAAACTCCCAAAATTCAGGCACAAATTCTTTTGGAAAATAAAAAAAGAGAACAAGAAAAGATTAAACATTAGCTTGTAAAGTTTAAAGGACCTTTCCTTTTCCTTTATGGATTTGATTCAATATGAAGTCATAAATCAAAGAAAACAGAATTGGATTTGCATTCCCAGGCGGGATGGATGCTGCCAGGAGATCACATTGCAAGCAGTGAAAGCACAGAGGCATTCGATCTATGCCTGAGTCCTATGTACGGGATCAATCTTTCTTTAATTCTGCAGTCTCCTCAGGCAATGTGACACGGGATGCAGTTTGCAGCTTTAGTGCCTTTCTTCGCCTTTTAAATCGCCACGAATCACAGATGGCTATTTAGTGGCCCTACAATGCTGCAACACATCGGCTTGCATTTTAGTCTTAATTATTTGTTTCTTGGATAATGGGCAGAGTTTTCTGTATTTGTGTCAGCTGTTAGTGGTGAAATAGGGCTCTAGTTAACCTTTTATTTATGAAGTCTAATTTAGTGTTCCCGTGGCTAGTTGCAAGCATTTACAGTGATCACCCAGTTTAATCTTTTGTATACTTTTTAGAAATGCCAAGAGCCTTACTAACCTGGAGCAGATTTATGATATAGTGATAATTTAGGTAGATGTTAGTCTTGAAGCTCTTATTTTGTGTGCAACTGATTATAAAAACATCTTAACCAAGTATTATTACACACATGATATCTATAACTAGGACTTTGATAACTGTTATATAAAGTGTGTAAAATTTGTATGAATAAATTTTTGTAAACAATGCAACCTCGTCTAATGTTTGGAGAGAAAAAGACATTCAGGAAATAACTAAGATCTCTTAAAGTATTATATTTTCTTTAGCAACCATAAGATCTTTCATGTTTGGAATATATAAGCATCCATGTATTTTCATAAATTGTACTTTAATATCTGCTTCATGTGTTAACTGAATTCAGCTAAAAATTTAGAGTAGCTACTCAGATGGAGATGCCTAAGAAGATATTAAGTTCATAAATAGGCACAGATGTTGGTACCCTTATAGGATGCACAATTTAGGTTAATTTCCATCCCCTATTGTATATATGCATTGCCCAGTATTCAGAAAGTTACTACCCACTGGTGGGAGATAGTACTTGGGTATTAGTTATACTTCTAAAATAGCAGTCTAACATATTCTTTTATAAGTAACTCTGCAGACTAAATTGGTCTTGATAAAATTCTGTATAAAAATGACTTAAATAATCAGTTTTGGAGGTTTTAAAATATGTTTAGAGATCTACAAACAACTATCTCTGATTAAATTGCTTTGGGTGGAAGCAAAGAGAGCATGAGCAAGCAAAGAGTTGATTAAATACCTTTAAAAGACAATGTATTTTATCTTTAAAGAAAAAGCTAGGAGAAAATGTGAACAGTCCTTTGGGGATTCTTTTGTTTTATTAATCGATATTAACAAACTTTAAAGCAAAGCCTTTTTGTGAAATTCCCATGAATTTCTCAATTGTGTTTATTTTGGAGCCCATGATGATTTCTGGGTTAAAAAAAGGTATTGCAAGTCACTTACAGTAATTCAAATATAATTTAATTTAAATTCCTAGACTTTCATCCTAAAATTAATGCTTTCAATTAATAAATCAATAAATATGTCACAGTAATACTAAAGAATGAGCAAAGCTCAGCAAGGATTCAAAAACTATCTTTAGAACTTAGCTCAGTATTTAAGGCCCAGAGTCATTCTAGGGAGGAGCTTATGATCTAGAGATCTCATTTGTAGTAAATTAAAAAAATGAATACAGTACAATTCATAATTACGTTGTTTTATTGAATAAGCTTTTAGTTCTCCATCTTTAACTGCCTACCCCATGAAGCTGCTAGTGTGGTAAATGGAAAAATGAAGAAAATTAATTACTTTGGTTGGAGGCTGATAACTATCAAGAAAATAGAGATAACCACAGATTGGCTGACTTGGACTGAAATTCATGTATATAGCAATTTGCTATCTTCTCTTATGTGGGATAAATCAAATGATGGTTTTTCCTTGGAAGACTTGATATATCTAGATACCCAAGAAGTGTGACTTATTTCTGTTAGGGCTGAGAATGCATTGATTCAATACAATAAATATTTATTGAACACCTAAAATGGACCAGGCACAATGGTTGAGAAAGCTTAATTAACACCTGAGAGCTAAGGTAGTATTTTTCCAAAGAATATTCTTCTGCTACAAGATCATGTGGGAGACTTGTTAATAATGTAGACAGATTGCAGGCCTCCACCAGAATAAGTGAATCTGTGTTTTAAATAAAAATCCTAGGTTAATGGGCACTAAAGTTTGCGACCACTAGATTTAGAATTTGGTGACATAGATAGGCATTTATGTGTGCTGGGACTGGGTGTTTTTTTCTTTTTCATGTTAAATAAGCAGTAAGTCATGTTTTCTGTACACAGTAATAAATATATCAATAAGCTGTATTCTCCCAGGATGGGCATTAGGTTAATTGAAAAATTGCAGTATTTCCTTTAGGTCACTAAGGCCATAGTTAGCATCATTTTACTTCTATATTCTGGTTGGACATTTCTGTTAAGGGGCTTCTGGAAGAAGAGTGATCCTATAAGTAGAGTACAAACAATTGAATCACATGACAGAGGGATGAATGAAATCACTGAAAGGAACTGTGCAGCCAGTTGGCAGTAATTCCGTGGATCTAGAAGTCAACTTCCAATTGCATCATATCCAAATTTGGTTTGAATATGTCCCCACAACTGTTTACAAGAGGATTTCAGTTGGATGCCCTGCTATGACCTCAGACTCAACCCTACTGTTTACACTGTCATAAGATGGGAACCAAGATCAAGTCTGAGCTCTTCTCTTTCACTGTAACCCTTCTTGATGAAGGGAGATGCCTGCTCCTCTTGCTGCTTCCCAGTGGTTTGTAACTGGTCAGCCCACTGTGGTCATTCTTACTGTTCCCCAACTACAAGCCATCTGTTTTAGAAGGACAGATTCATATCCATCTTTGAAATGCTATTGCTCCTTTTCATCTCCCAACCATCCCTCTATGCCCCAATGTCTTTTCTCTGTTACCCGATCTAAATATTCTGGAAGGTCCAACTCATGCCCTCTTTTTCTAGGGATCTTCCTCAGCCTGTCAGAGTGACCATAGCTTCATTCCTCCCATTTCACCCTCACACTGTTCTCCCGTGACCCTTACCCTCTGTAGTACTACTTCTGATCTCTAATTTCACACTGCTTTGCCCTGTTTCTTAACTGTTTTATATGTGCATGGCTGTCTTCCCAGCTAGATGACCTCCTGGAGGCCATGGCCAGTGTGTTGCACTTGAGTGCCAGAACACTTCTGGGAACATAGTAAATATCTCTTGAGTGACTGAAATAACCAGAGGACTTACAGAATTCACTATGACATCTTCCACTTAGTCTAGTAGGACAGCAGCCACAAAGCCTTATGTAGGAAGTGAAATTACCTTACTAATTAGGTGTTCATAATAAATCAAACTAGATCTTCCTCCAGGAAAAGCTACATTTTTAATTAGACGTGTTCCTGCCATAAGATAAAATGAAATTTAAATTCACATATAGGCAAAAGGCTGCAATAGACTCAAGCCACTAGGTCTTTATTTTCTCATTCTGATAAAGAAAAGGATCATATTTTCATGCTAAAGAGAATTTACCTTATGACTCAAAACAGTAATGATTTTTTCTTAAACTAAAGGAAAAAGGGATTTCTTGAGACAGAGACTGGGAGCTGGGTTGCCCTCAAAGTCATAATTTACAGAGTAGTTATCTGCAGCTGCCAAAGACACTTGTCCCATCAACAGAGATATGATTTGAACATGAGTTTCATAGACAGGAAAAAGGACATAATGAAAAATATTTTTTAAAAACAATGGAATATTAGGTGATATTATCTGGTCTAAATATATTTTCTTCTTGGCTATATCTTTGCTGTATATTACAGGATCCTAATTCAGGGAGGAAAATTACCTATACACCTAAAAGAATATAGACAGTATGAAATGTATCTGTGCACATTTCCCCTTCTCTTATTAGCTACCTGATTTTTGCTCCATTGACCACATGTCCCTCTTGGCTTTCATGAGACATTAACTTCACTTCTGGATATAACAAATCAGGATAATTGTACCCTTGACCACAATTCAGGGCTTGGCATGTGATCTATTTTAGGATGGTGAGATCAGAGAAGAATTTTTTTTTTTCTGGAATTTTTGCTGGATTTTTTTCTCCCGGGAAAGAACTTACTATTTTCCTTCTGAGTGGTGTGGTATATAATGTAACATACCATATAAGACGCCAGCCTTGGGGCGCCTGGGTGGCGCAGTCGGTTAAGCGTCCGACTTCAGCCAGGTCACGATCTCGCGGTCCGTGAGTTCGAGCCCTGCGTCAGGCTCTGGGCTGATGGCTCGGAGCCTGGAGCCTGTTTCCGATTCTGTGTCTCCCTCTCTCTGTCCCTCCCCCGTTCATGCTCTGTCTCTCTCTGTCCCAAAAATAAATAAAAAACGTTGAAAAAAAAATTAAAAAAAAAAAAAAAAGACGCCAGCCTTACAGTGGAGATGATACCATGAAAGACAGAGAAGAGTGACAAGAAGAAACATGTCTTTGACAACATCATTGATCCCTTGAATCAAACCAACCCTGAAGCCTGAACTACTACTGGACTTTCCTGTTAAATAAGCCAACAAATCCCCTTCATTGCTTAAGCCATTTTTTTGTTATTTGTAATACCAGTTAGGACCTGTGTTCCAAGTAATGGAAAACTCAACACAAGCTGGCTCGGTATCTATTCTTCAGAATGTAGAAGAGGGTTTTAAAACTGGTATGCAAGGTTCCAGCCAACAGGAAGCTTTACAAATTCCAGTGCCTCAATATTTCAAAGACTTCACATTCTTTGCTAAAATTCTACCTTAGGGGTGCCTATGTGGCTAAGTTGGTTAAGCGTCTGAGTTTGGCTCAGGTCTTGATCTTGTGGTCCTTGGGTTCGAGTTGTGAGTTGGGCTCTGTGCTGACAGCTCAGAGCCTAGAGCCTCCTTTGGATTCTGTGTCTCCCTCTCTCTCTATCCCTACCCTGCTTACACTCTGTCTCTCTCAAAAATAACCATTAAAATTTTTTTAAAAAATTCTACTTCAATGTTTTAATATTTAAAATGATAAAATGCCTAGAAGTGAACCCTAGTAACTTTTTAAAACTATAGTAAGAACTATTCCTTTGAGGAGCCCTCCCCATCTTTTGCTATCAACTATGCTATTTCTTTGAACTACTAGTGTCTTAGAAGTGCTCTACTTCTGAAATTTTTAAAAAAACTCTGCTCTCTGGGGCACTTGGGTGGCTCAGTTGGTTAAGTATTCAACTCTTGATTTTGGCTCAGGTCATGATCTCGAGGTTTGTGAGATCAAGCCCTGCATCAAGCTCTGCACTGTCATTGAGGAGCCTCTCTCTCTCCTCTCTCTCTTCCCTTCCCCAAACCAGCCCCACCCCCTCTCAAATAAATAAACATTCAAAAAAAACCTTTGTTCTCTGAGTACAAACTACTATTTTGTCATTGCTGCCATTGCCTACACCCATGAAACTTGTGATAAAATGCAGTAGAGAGCCACTTTGGAAGGCAGTTTGGCTGTTTCTTACAAACTAAGCATACTCTTACCGTAAGATCCAACAATCAGGCTGGATTTAGGTCCACACAGAAACCTGTGCATAGATGTTTTGAGCATCTTTGTTCATAATTGACAAAATTTGGAAGCAACCAAGATGTCTTTTGGTAGGTGAATAGATAAATAAACTATGGTATGTCCAGACAATGGAAAATTCAGTATTAAAAATAAATGAACTATCAAGCCATGACGAGATATGGACAAAACTTAAATGTGTATCACTATGTAAGCTCACTATATGATCATAAGTTTGGAGACAATAAAATGATCAGTAGTTGCTGGGGATGGCAGGTGCGTCTGGGCGTGCGGTGGGGTAGGGAGAGGAGAGTTTAATAGGTAGAGCATAGGGGATTTTTAGGGTAGTGAAAAAGCTCTCTATATTATAATAATGAATATACCATTATACTTTTGTTCAAACCCATAGAATGTACAACACCAAGAGTTACCCTAAGGTAAACTATGGGCTTTGGGTGATTATGAAGTGTCAAAGTAGATTCATCCTTGGCAAAAACAAAAAACAAAAAAATGTACCATTCTAGTGAGTGATGTTGATAATAGGAGAGGTTATGCATCTGTAAGGGTAGGATATACACACGAAATCTCTGTACCTTCCTCTCAATTTTGTTGTAAACCTAAAACTGCCCTAAAAAAACAAAGTGTTCTGAAAAAAAGACAAAACTCAACAGAGACTCATTCTAGTCTTCTGACATTCTATCCTTCATTTTCCCAGGGTACCTGTCTCTTTCTCCCTTCACTATTTCCTCACCCACCTTGGATCAGTTTAATGACCCTCCCTGGGCCCCTAAATGCTTTCATTCTTTGACCATCTCTTCTATGGTCACTTAACACTTCTCAAACTTGGATTAACCCAATCATGTGTTTTCTCCTGGTTGCTGAAGGCTATTGGAAAAATCTTTGATCTGTTTTTTTTTTTATTTTTATTTTTTGACGTTTATTTATTTTTTGAGACAGAGAGAGACAGAGCATGAATGGGGGAGGGGCAGAGAGAGAGGGAGGCACAGAATCAGAAGCAGGCTCCAGGCTCTGAGCCATCAGCCCAGAGCCCGATGCAGGGCTCGAACTCACGGACCGCGAGATGGTGACCTGAGCTAAAGTTGGACGCTTAACCAACTGAGCCACCCAGGCGCCCCTATTTTTTTTTTTTTTCAATGTTTGTTTTATTTTGAAAGAGAGACTATGAGTGGGGGAGGGGCAGAAATAGACAGAGGGGGAGAGAGAGAGAGAGAGAGAGCGGGTGAGAGAGAATCCCAAGCAGGCTCCATGCTCAGCACTGAGCCAGATGCAGGGCTCCATCCATGACCATGACCTGAGATCATGACCTGAGCTGAAATCAAGAGTTGGTCACTTAATTGACTGAGCCACCCAGGTGCCTCTCTTGGATCTGTTTTGATCCAGCTTTGCTTATACATTTATGATTACCTATGTCTGTTGGATCTATAAAACATTCACTTCTCATCAGTTCTTTTTTCCATTTCCTGTACTTGTTCTTTTTATTCTTCAAGATCCTTAGTTCATCTTGCCGTCGAACTTCATTGTTAACTTTGCCTTCCACTTTGTAAAAACAAAGAAAAACAAAATCCCTCAGTTTCTTTGCCTTTACGACCAAATGTTTTTTCACTTCAAATTCCTATCTCAATTTCTTGCCATCTGTATGGCCTCCAAAATTTTACTGAAATTTCTTTGTATTCAATTGTCCCATATTTTCTGAAACCAATACCTCTGCAGTCCCCATCCTACATTATCTAGCATTCCTTCATTCCTGAAACTTTCTTTTCACTTGGTTCCAAGGACTTGAATCTCCCGGCTTTCCCTCTGCCCCCATACCTTTCTGTTTCTTTTCCCAGTCTTTTACATTGCCTCCTGTTCCTTCTTAAATGTGAATGACCTCAAATTCTGTCCTTCCTCCTTTCTCTTAGGGCTATACTTTTACCTTGGCTGAGCTCATCTGTGATGGTCTGATAGCGCCCAATTCCACAGCTCTTGTGAGTGAATTCAAATATCCAATGGAGATGTTCACTGGATGTCCAATGGGTACCTCAAACTCAGCATGTTCCCAATGAAATCATCATCCACATTTATTCCTTCTCTCTGGTATCATTATCCACCATGCTACCCATTCTCAATACCTCAGAGTATTCTTCTTCCCTTTCCTCCTCTTTACTGCATTCATTTAATTGGTCACTAAGTCTTGTGAATTTTCCAATTCCATTTTCTGCAGAGTTCCACATTCGCATAATCTTTTGCTGTTTTTGCAATAAGCTTCCTAACACTTTGGCTCCAGTTACTCCTTTCTAGTCATTCTCTTCTGCCTACAGAATGATCTGTCTAAAATGAGATTGGCTTGTTCCCTATGCTGGCTTGAAAATATTTTATGACTTCCTGTAGCCCATTGGATGGAGTCCAAAATCTTTGGCCTGTTTTTAATAATTCCCCCTCCCCCTCCACCTACCTTTCTCTTCTTGTCTATCACCTTCTATTTATGGCTCCTCCACTTTGGAATGCTCTTCTACTCTCTCTCTCTCTCTCTTTTTTTAATGGTGAAATGCTACAAATCTTTCAAGGGAGGACTATCTCCTTTCTCTGTTTTCCCACTGAATTTCTTCAGACTGTTAGTTTAGTATTTAGTTGCATACATATCTTTTACTGTTAGGTTGAGAACACAAGGACCATAATTTTTCAACTTCCAATCCTTTTGACCTGTAGTTTCTGGCACATAATGGGCACTTAATCACTATTTGTTGAATTGGAATTAATCCCATGGAAGTTGTTGAACAATTATTCTCCACAGAAAACATAATTTAAGTTATAACATGAAGGATTTTGGTTAGATATTAGGAAGGATTTGGGCAGCAACGAATATTTTTTGAACAATGTGTCAAAGCTTACTCCTTTGAATACCTAAAGTGCTATGTGCTGAGGTGGTCTGAGTTCTGCAGGATTGTTTTCCTCTGTTTTTCTTATTCTCTTCTGATCCAAGCAGGTAATAAATCTTATGCTTTCAGGTTATAGATGGGAACAGTAACATAGAACTTGTACATAGTAGGTGCTCACTAAAAGTTGTAGCCTGGTTAAATGAATATGAACTTGTTTTTTAAGAAAATATAGCCCACCAATTTAGAGCCCTATTCCTGATAGTTTCTCAAAGGGCCCCAAGTATATTTGACCTCGTGCATTGATATGTGTGTCTCCAAAATTTAAGCTTTGATGAGAAGTGGAAAAAAAAAAAAAAAAGAAAACATTCAAACAATAGACATGAGACTTTCTTAAGTGGTTGGGAATTTTCCATCTCACTTGCAGATGCAGATGTTCTTGGATGATCCCCTGCTAAGAACTCTTCTGGCTATTTCACTTTGAGAGTAAACAGGGATCATCAGAGTAAGGCAGTCTGACTTCTTTATTGTCATATACTTTCTTGCCTGTGGAAACCAGATGCTCGGTCCTACAGCGAGGTGGGGAAATAAATGATGCTCTTAGCATTAATTAGATGGAAGCTATCTTGGGATTGTGATTTTGCAAGGGGCACATCTTGCTCATATAACTTTCATAATTATGGAGGAAGCTGATGATCCCATTTGCAGATTCTATACTCTGATCATGAGATTATTTATTGTGGTTCAATTAGAGAGAGGGAAGGAGAAGAAACAAAAATGTGAACCAGTTCAATTTGCTGATTGCCAGACATCCTGGTAGAAAGGCTGTTGAAAAGGATATTGAAACTGCCAAAGCAAGGCTTCTGGATTCCCATAAATCTAATCAGTGTGTGTTTGTCTCTATTATCATCAGTATTGGGGAGAGATCCTGTTTTTCTTACTAGGATCTTTAAGATATAGTAAGGGAGAACGCTATTTTTTAAAAACAGTTTTAAAATTTTTGTAATTTATTATTTATTTTTTAAATTTTTATTTATTTGAGAGAGAGAGCATGAGTGCAGGAGAGGGACAGAGGGAGAGCGAGAGAGAAAGAAAGAGGGAAGAGAAGCTTAAGCAGGCTCCATGCTCAGTGCAGAGCCCGATATGGAGCTCGATCCCACAACCCTGTGATCATGACCTAAACCAAAATCAAGAATCAGGTGCTCAACTGACTGAGCCACCCAGGAACCCCTAAATTTTTTTAAAAGTAGGCTCCATGCCCAATGCGGGGCTCAAACTCACAACCCTGAGATTAAGAGTCACATGGTTTACCAACTGAGCCAGGCAGGCACTCCATTTTAAAAACAGTTTAAAGTTAGCAATTCTATTTTAATGAGTAGCTTATGTCCCTGACATTACTGTGAGGAAGGACATCCTGCCTTGGGAGGGAAAAAAATAAATTTATGAGGTAAGTGTTTGTCTGTACCTTGAGATAACTGATTTTTAGTCATTCTTAAGAAGTTATCCCTGTGTAGACTACAGTCATTTAGACTTTAGGCTTAGTTTTGTTTTTCATTCAAGTGATTTAAAAACTGTAGGCAACTTGACCACCCAATTGTTGCAAGACTATTCAATTCAAGTCTCTGAATGTATCCTTTCTGGTTCCTTTAGATGACCCTGAAGAAATCTTTCAAAGAACTGGGCTAGAGACTTGGTGAAAATAAGCACTTGGACACCTACATATTCTATCATTATTGTGACAAGCACAAAGGATCCATTTTTAGCAAAGGATATCAGAAGATATCAGGCTGGAGGAGGTTTGATGAACATGGTTTCCCAGGTCTTCTAGTTCCTTAGGGATGTGCTTGGGAGGGTAGCCTTGGTCATTTGCTTGCTCAGGCGTAGGTCCTGTCAGGTGAAGGGAAGCCCAAAGTCATAGATTTCCAAATCTCTTTTACTCTCAACTACAATACCCTATACCATCAGCTTAATTACTTTATATGGTTACAAAAACTACCTTTAGCAAGCTACCTGTGTCTAATATCCTGATGTATTTTTTTATTTTACAACCGTTTGCCCTAGTGTGCATAGATTATATAATAACGATTAGACACCATCAGTTTCCAGTCACATGGATTGAACTATGTGAGGTTGACCAGTCTGAACAGACACAATCAGTTCTGAGCAGGACCAGCTACATATTATGTGGGGCCTAGACAAAATGAAAACGTGGGGCTCTTTCTAAAAAAATGATTAAGAATTTCTAGGCAACAACAGCAGAGTATTAAACCAAGTGCAGGCCTGTTCTGAGCTCAGGGTCCAATATGACTGTATAGGTTGTAAGGTCACAAAGGTTGCCCTGGTTCTAGATCTAGGCATACTGAGTATAGTAGGCCTTTCTAGAGCCTACCCTAGAACCCTGTCTTCATTTGTTCTTAAATGCTCTATCCTTATTGTGTATATGTGTGTGTGTTATTTTAATATGCATATAATTTTATTGTCAATTCAATTTGCCATTTACAGTGAAGTAGAGAATAGATTTTTTTTTTTTTTTTTTTTCAACGTTTTTTTATTTTATTTTTGGACAGAGAGAGACAGAGCATGAACGGGGGAGGGGCAGAGAGAGAGGGAGACACAGAATCGGAAACAGGCTCCAGGCTCTGAGCCATCAGCCCAGAGCCCGACGCGGGGCTCGAACTCACGGACCGCGAGATCGTGACCTGGCTGAAGTCGGACGCTTAACCGACTGCGCCACCCAGGCGCCCCTAGATTTTTTTTTTAATGTTTATTTTCTTTTGAGAGAAAGAGAGAGACAGACAGAGGCATGAGCAGGGGAGGGGCAGAGAGAGGGAGACACAGAATCTGAAGCAGGCTCTAGGCTCTGAGCTGTCAGCACAGAGCCTAATGCAGGTTTTGAACTCCCACACCACGAGATCATGACCTGAGCTGAAGTTGGATGCCTAACCACTTGAGCCACCCAGGTGCACAATGACTTTTTTCATTGTGGTAAAAAACACATGAGATCTACCCTCTTAAAATTTTAAGTGTACGGTACAGTATTGCTTACTATAAACACAATGTTGTACAGCAGATCTCTAGAACCTTTACATTTTGCATGACTGAAACTCTCTGTACCCTTGGAACAGTGATCCCCCATTTGCCCCTTGCACCAGCCCTGGGGCAACCACCATTGTACCGTTTGATTTGGTGAGTTTGTCTACTTTATTATTATTATTTTTTAAATGTTTATTTTTGAGAGAGAGAGAGAGAGAGAGAGAGAGAGAGAGAGAGAGAGAGAGAGAATGAGTGGGGGAGGGGCAGAGAGAGGGAGATGGAGAGAGAGAATCCTAAGCAAGCTCCGGGATGGGCGTGGGGCTCAGTATCATGATTGTGAGATCACGACCTGAACAGAAATCAAGAGTCATATCTTAACTGGCTGAGCCACCTAGGCACCCCCTGACTACTTTAGATACCGCACATAAGTGGAATCATGCACTCTTTGTCCTTCTATGACTGGCTTATTCACTTAGTATAATGTCCTCAAGTTCCATACATGTAGAATATGACAGGATTTCCTTGTTTTTTATGACTAAATAATATGCCAATGTGTATGTATGTACCCTATTTTCTTTATTTGTTTATCCATCATTGGACGTTTAGGTTGTTTCCACCTGTTGCTATTTTGAATAATGTTGCAGTGAACGTAGGAGTGCAAATATCTCTGATCTTCATTGTGTTCTAATTGGTCTAAATATCACTAATAAATAACAGTACATTCTTTTGGAAGTAGAGTTCACCTATTAAATGAAGAAAATAGAATAATTTGACTGGTTTTGTAGGTGACTCTCTATTGAAATGACCACTTCAGATTACCCAACTGGCAATGCAGGCATCAAGCTAACATTCCAGAGAACTGAACTCATTCTGGGAAAATGTAAGATAACCCAGGCCCCACAATGGATGCTCTGTGAGGTAAGGGGCACATGGTGCTACCTCACTGGCCTCCATAGGACTACATTGCATCAGCAGAATAAAGAAAGATACCACTCTGGAAAGGATGCTCTGAGACTGAGTAAATATTTGCCAGCAGGCCCTCAGCTCCTCAAAGCAGAGAGACCTGGGGCATTCAGCTGCGAGGACATCTCTATTAAGTGCTAAAGCTTGAGTTACATGTGCTAGCGACGTCTCTAGCAGCAACAGCAGGCTCTTTGCTGATACTGGAATCTGTTTTCTTATTTGCCTGAATCTTAGTTGTTGATTAGATGCCTAATTAGAATGTTTCTGGGCCTTTTACTTATACAATCTTGTTTTGCTTCAGGGAGAAAAATGGGAAAGTTTAGGTTGCAGCAGTTCCCCTTTGTGAGGAACAAATAGCTTGGTGAAATATGCAGGTGGAAAGGGAAAACAAGAGAGAAAAGCAGCTGAGTGAATGCTAGTCCAGCGGTGACAGATTTTCCAACAAGCTCTGGGTTCTTCTGGCTTTCTCAGTTTCTGTCACTTTGCTGATCAAACCCATGAGTTGGTGAATGAGGATAATGCTTCCTTTTATATAGACAGACCTAAGGGTGTAAATCACCTACAAATGCTGTTAGGCTATTTGGACCTATAGAGGCTTCATTGAGCAACCTATGTATACTGTGAATTACTTCTTTTTTATTGTGGTGCTGAACATTCCTTTCGTTCTAAAATTCTGTGACTCTCCAATCGTTAATGACAATGAGGAGTGGCTACTGTTATCACATTTTAAACTTGTGAGCCGTTGTGGCTCTCTCCTCTCTAGCAGTGTTGCTCAGGAAGGATCAGGATAGAGTTATGTGAAGGACTACATAACATGGACCACTGGGATACAGCTGAGGAGGGAGGTCATGGCCCTAGGGGAGTGAAAGCAAGTGGAACACACATTCAATGAATCAGCAAGGCAGTTCTGTTATTTAGGAGTGATAGTGGGCATGAACATGACCCTGGCTCTTGTTTTGTGATCTTCTTTCAGGAGCTGGGAAACCAGCCTTTTATTGGTCTATTGCTTAGAGTACTGCATCCAGGGTACTGTGTTTTGGTCTTCACATCTTAAGGTATGTGTGATAAAATTGGAAAGGGACCACAGATGAGCAATGGAATTGATTAAAGGCATGAAAAATAGGACTTATGCTTTATCAAGATATATCAAAGGAGTTGTGGCTGTTTTACTGGAGAGGAAATACAGAAGGGATTCTTAGTAGGCTTTGAAGTATTAAATATAGATTGAAATGGCACTGATTATCTCTTCTTGAGCAGACCTAAGAAAGCTAGTGGAAAGCATTTAAATTAGATACAAAAGAACACCTTTTTAAGAGGAAAGAGACATGGAAATGAGTCTCTTAAGGAAATTGAAGAATGCTTCATTTTCCCTGTTAATGGATAGGCTAGGTGACCACACGGGTTAGATAGTTGAGGCCTCAGGGCTCCTGGGTGGCTTGGTCGGTTAAGCGTCCAACTTCGGCTCAGGTCATGATCTCACGGTCCGTGAGTTCGAGCCCCGCGTTGGGCTCTCTGCTGACAGCTCAGAGCCTGGCGTCTGTTTCAGATTCTGTGTCTCCCTCTCTCTCTGCCCCTCCCCTGTTCATGCTCTGTCTCTCTCTGTCTCAAAAATAAATAAACGTTAAAAAAAAATTAAAAAACAAAAAGATAGTCGAGGCTTCTCCCCAGATCTGTTTTCCCTGGTCTCAGATCTTCCTTTGACGCCACAAGAAGATGTTAACAACATTCTCTCTTTGATTAGAGGGTTTGGGATACTTTCCTTACCTATTTTAACATTTGCCTCCTTCTTAAGTTTCTCCTTTAGCCATTTGCCTTATGTTTACAGGGATATCAGGTCCCCTGATATATTAGAGCAGCCTATTGACTATTGCTAGGAAACCTGAGTCAGTTCTGGCCACAGTAAGTGGAAATACAGTAATGGAGTATAAACACATCTCTCTGTGTCAGAGGGGACAGTATCCCCTAATGCTTGGCCTGACACATGTAGACAGAAAGATGTAACAAGAAGATGCGCTGGATTTTGAAGACCATGGTTTGCAGCCCGGTTCTGCCATTTACTAGTTGAGTGACCTCAGGGGAGTCACTCAGTTACTGAATCTCATATTCTTCCTCTATAAAATGAGAATGAACATAACAATACCTACTTCACTGGGATTTTATGAGATTCAAATAACATGAGAAAGTTCTCTGTAAACTGTAGACTCCCATGCAGCAGTCAGCCTTGATCACTGGCCAGGGTTAGCCTTTTGCTGATACTCACCTGGCCTCTGGTGTCCCTGTTGACTCTTCTCTGCTACTTGCTCCCTCATGCTGAGACCCTCATGTGGCTGCTTGACTCTCCAGGTTTCTGACTTCCTCCTCCCAAGCAATATTCAGGGCTTCTCAAGCCTTTCCCTCTGCAGCCTTCCTTTTCCTCATTCTTTCAGAATCCTAATCTCAAAGAGATGACAATAGTGGGTGGTAGTGGGTTGATTGGATAAACTAACCTCTCCAGTCACTTGGATTTTTAAATGCGCAAACTTTACAAGAGAACATGTTATACTAATCCAAGCAAAACACCTTAGTCTTTAAGAAGGCCCTTAAAGAATGAACGTCATGCTAATGATAACTGGAACATCAGGCTTCTCTGACAAGCCTATAGGTGAGTATCTCTATTAGAGAGACTCCATTAATTCCCAAGTTACACTGTGCCATATCTGCCTGCATAGCTCACTATGAATGGCATTGTCTAAGGAGAAGCCAGGGACAGGGTCCCCCTCCTTGACATACACACTTACACACTCACATAGCCTTTCTGAGAACAGTCAGTTTGAGGTTAGGCTGGGGGCAAGTCAGAGAGCTAAATTCTGAAAACTTGTCAGTAAAATAATGCTGCCTCTTAAAATAGCTCAAGGATGTTTCTGTGCAAGGTGCATTCTGTGGATATTTGCATACATATTATATTAATATTATATATAAATATAAAATCTATGTCTATATGTAAGGTATATCTTTAGCTACAGCATGTATAAAAACACATATTTAAGCACATGCCCAAATATAAGTCATGAAACAAAAATGATTGAACTCACATAAGTTATAATATTTATGTCCTAAGGATGGCTAAACTTAGCTACAACATCTAATTTGCAGTGACGTCTTTCTTTAACAAGTTTTATAAGAGGGATGATTTAAGTCAAGGAAGAACAGTGACTCATTCACATGGTGGGCCAGTGGCTGAGCTAAGTTTAGAATAGAAGGAATGCTAGGATCTTCTGGGGCTTAGAGTTTTACTGTGAAGTCATTTTGCTCTTCCACACTTTCTTTTATCATTAGTTTAGGTAAAACTAGAACTTGTAATGCAATAGCAAAATTCTCATTTTCCTTATTTAATTAGTTCACTTAATATAGCTCTCTGTTTTAAATTCTATTTTGGGACATCATTTTAAATAGTTTGGGTTTGATTTGGTTGTTTTGCAATTCATGGTAGGAGATACCACCAAGTTGATTTTTACCTTTAAACTGTGACAAGGGTAGGGGTGCCTGGGTGGCTCAGTTTAAGCATCTGACTCTTGATCTCAACTCAGGTCTTGATCTCAGGATCATGAGTTCAAGCTCCAAACGGCAGGTGAAGCCTACATTAAAAAAGAAAAAAAATGTGACCAAGGTAAAGGCCTCCAACAATTAGATGTGGAAATGGAGAGACAATTGAGAAGGGTAAAAAAATTCTTTTGCTCCCAAAGGGAGGAGTCAATGATTTGAATAATACACTATCCACATTCATTCAAAAGCTTTCATTTACTACATGAGCTAGGTACTAGGGCCATAAGGGAGAAAAATTGCCCTCAAGGAACTCATATTATTCTGGAAGGAAGAAGGAAATGCAAATAACTGTTAAACAGGGAGAGAAATATAATAGGAGAGGTAGACAAAAACCTTACTGTGGGAACAGGGAAGAAAGATGGAGCTGGTGGGGCACAGGTGGCTATTGCAAGTGGTCATCAACAGGTGCAAGGCTTGGGAATGTGGTGTGCGTAGAGCAGTTTGTGTGTGCAGCAAGTACTAAGTGGATAAAATCCCTTGGATTTTAGTAGTTGGAGCCGTTTAAATGCTGAAAGGTTGCCTCCAACTGAAATTGCTCCATGGGAGGCTGAGTGGATGTGGCAAAGGGAGGGAATCTGGAGTCTATGACCTTTTAATATTCTTATATTTGTCTCTAACTGATTCTTAAGATTCTCCAAAAAGTAATCAGATACTTTTGCTTCTGATAAGGTAAAGGGTAGGTCAAGACTTGTGACCTGCATACCTTTTCCAAACATGCTTCATGCTGAAGGGGAGCAGAATATGCTACCCCCCAAAATGCCACTTTGGCATATTGATTATTTTAAATTAAACTTACTTAAGAACCAGCTAGTACAAGAAAGGAACTCTTATCTCCTTTGTCCCCCTGAAAGGAGGAAATAAATCTTCCAGGTGAAAGATACCCTTCCTGTACCTGGAGGGTAGAAGGCATCCTTATCACCAGAGATTGGGAATTCAGGGCTGAGGTGGCTGTATAAACAAACCTTGTTACTTCTTTACTAATCTGCTACCCTAAGCCAAAACTCCTTTGTCTTCTCAATTCTTTACAAAATTTATTGTTTCTTTGTCTAAAAGGTATAAAAGTTACCTGCTTTGGTCACTTTTTTGAGTGTCATATTTTTATGGGCAAATTAAATTTGTTTTTCTCCTTACTCTGTCTTATGTCAATTTAATTATTAGACCAGTTAAAGAACCTAGAAGCGAAGAAGGGAAAAATTTTTCTACCCTACAGTACACCATGGTGTAGGGCAGCGGTTCTCAACCTTGACTGCACAATCTTAATGCCCAGACTATGATCTAAACCAATTAATCAGAATATCAGGGTAGGGGAGAACCCAGACATTAGCGTTTTTAAGGTTCTCCAGGTGATTCCAATGTACAGCTAAGATTGGTCATCAATGGTGTATGGTAAAGTATCAGCATTACATGGAACTTGTTAGAAATGCAAATTCCCTGTTCCCACCTGAATCAGAACTTCTGGAGATAGGGCCCACCCGTCTGTGTTTTAAACAAGCTCTCTAGGTGATTCTAAAATTCAATAATCATTGGTCTGAGGAGAGTGTTCCAGGAACTTGACTTTCTTAATTGACTCAGCAACTTCAGTCTTCACAGATTTTCTGCCTGGGACTGACTTTTGCTACCATTACCTCCTCTTTTCTTGGCTTCTTGGTCTGAATAGGAGTCAACAATTCCTCACTTGTTCCAGCCTGGTCAGAATTTTCAAAAGGACCTTTACTGAAGGAAAGCAAAATGGGAAAAAATAATATTCAGGAGCATAAAAGTCATTGATTATTTAGTATATGGATAGCAAACAGTTCATTAAAGTATATTAACTTATTTATTTAATATCTGCATTGAATATCAGAGACACAATGATAAATTAGAAACATCTTCAATGTGAAGGAGCTCAGGGTTCTCAGGAAAGACCAATATGCAAATAAATGTGTGTAATGAAGCATAAGAGATGCCTTCATAGAAATCTGGTCTTGGGGTGCTTGGGTGTCTCAATTGGTTGGGCTTCTGACTCTTGATTTTGGCCCAGGTCATGATCTCCGGATCGTGAGATTGAACCCTGCATCGTGGCTCTCCCTCTCTCTCTTCCTCTCCCCCATTCTCTCTCTCTCTAATTTAAAAAACATTTAAAAAAATATGGTCTTCTTCATGCGACTCATCAATAGAGGTGAGGCCAGGTTTTGGGGGACTCAAAGAATACAAAATTATGAAAAATATTAAGTGCAGGCCTTGAAATTCACTAGCTTGCTGGTAAATGTAATTTTCCTCATTGCAGTTTAGGTGATAGCCTCTTCCAGCCAGGACCTGTGTTAATTTTTCTCAGTGACATATCCTCTGGATAGCACAGTGGGTTGCACTTGGTAGGGACTCAGTAACTATTTGTTGAAAGAAAGAATAAATCTATGCAGATTAAGGAGGAGGAACAAATTAGTTTTATCTTTACCCAGCCTGAGAAACCTCCAACTGCAATGACTTTGGTTTGACCTTGGTCCTGTGGAAGGCCTGGAGATATCTCTATCATCCATAGTTTACCTTTTTCTCTCAGGGCTCCTGTGAAACCTGGAGTGTCTATACTGATATTATTACCTGGTTTTCTCGTTTCCCCCTAAAGTCTGGACATGTGGGTGAGAAAGGTCCATCCCATCCTAGTTTCAAGAGCCCTGCTGTATTAGGTTTGTTTGTTGGAATGTTATTGATATATCTATCTAGGCTTCTTTGCTCTGGCTTCTGAAATTATTCTACTTGTTCTTGGTCTGTATCTCAGGGTCATGCTTAATTTAGCTATGCTTAGTCATAAACCAGATGGTAATAGCTGGTTACATCAATTGGTTAAGCTTGGCTTTCTCAGTAGTCTTTGGATATAATCTGGTTTGATTATATTTCACTATTTGATGCAAGATGGTGAAGTCCATCTTTACTCAGCATCGAAGATTTATTTCCATATTTTCCATCCTCAGTCAGACTGTCACCTCTATTTGCTTCTCCCCTCTGTGATTGCCTACTCACTTTCAGCATTTGGTTTAGGTTGTATATCAATTTAGACCTCATTTACATAGTCTTCAGGCAACGCCTGACATGACCCAAGCAGAATTTGTACTCAGAGCCTTTGCTGCTATAATTCTCCTGGGCATTCTTTATAAAGTGACTTGGCACAATTTCCCATTGCCTTGGCCACACCTTCAGTAATACAGTTCTCGCAAGTTTGTGACTGTGTCTACAGGGATCTTCATAGTTACTGCTTTATCTTGTTGCCTTTGGGATTTTTAGATGGCTTTGCTAAAACTGCTTAACATTTGCCTACTTTGTCCCATCTTAAATTTTTCTCTATTTTTGGACATTAATTTGTTTCTACTTTAAAAAGCTATTACATTCTGGGGACACCTGGGTGGCTCAGTCAGTTAAGCATCTGACTCTTGATTTCGGTTCAGGTCATGATCTCATGGTTTGTGAGTTTGAGCCCCGCATTGAGCTTTGCACTAACAGTGCAGATCCTGCTTGGGATTCTGTGTTCCCCCTCTCTCTGCCCCTCCGCCAATTGTCTCTCTCTCAAAATAAATAAAAATAAACTGAAAAAAAGCTATTACATTCTGGAGTGCTGGTAATAGTCTGCTTCTTCTTTTTTTTTTTTTAATTTAATGTTTATTTATTTTTGAGAGAGAGAGAGAGAGAAAGAGAGACAGAGACAGAGCACAAGTGGGGGGGCAGAGAGAGAGAGGGAGACACAGAATCCAAAGCAGGCTCGAGGCTCCTCGCTGTCAGCACAGAGCCCAATGTTGGGATGTTGGGCTCTAACTCACAAGTTGTGAGGTCATGACCTGAGCCTAAGTCAGACGCCCAACTGACTGAGCCACCCAGGTGCCCCCCACCTTTTTTTTTTTTTTTTTTAAATTTTTAATGTTTATTTAGTCTGCTTCTTTAGTTGGGTGATGGCTACATGGATGGGTTCAGTTACTGAAAATTTATTGAATTGTATCCTTCTCTATAAGTACATTAACTTTAATAAAAGGTAAAAAAACCTTTTAAATGTTATTAAAATGTGCATATTTGTACACAAAGCTTTTTATTTATTTCAGTTTTATATGCATATGCATAAAGCTACTCAATTATAAACTTTCAACTTAATTTTACTTTATTTTTTTAAAGTTTATTTATTTGAGAGAGAGAAAGAGAGAGAGAGAATGTGTGTGAGCTGGTGAAGGGCAGAGAGAAAGGGAGAGAGAGAGAACCCTAAGCAGACTCCATGCTGTCAGTGTGGAGCTACAGTGGGACTCAATCTCATGACACAAGAGATCATGACCTGAGCTGAAATCAAGAGTCATATGCTTAAATGACTGAGCCACCCAGGCGCCCCTAGATTATAAACTTTTTAAAGGCTCCTGCTAAATTGCTTTCAAAGGAGTATGAGTTTACACCCCACCTTCAGCAATAAGTCTTATTACTTAAAAAAAAAAAACTTTGATAATATATAAGTAAAACTGTTTCAATATTCTAATTTAAATTTCTTTAGGTGCCCATATATTTGAACATAGTCTAATTTAGAAACTTCAACTTATAAAATTAATCTTTATGTATGTTTACACATACATACATATATGTTTATATATACACACAAAACACACAAGGATAGGCATTATTTTTTTCTTAAGTGAAAGCCTGTGTACATTTTAAGCTAATAGAAAGTCACCTTAAAAATAGTGGGCACCATTGTTGAATGTCTACAAGTTATATATTTAAACAACTAAGCTCTAAGGATAAAGAGATTCTCTTAGATAAGATTTCATTTAACATTCAAATGGTGAATATTTTATTTCGACTTAATTGTATTTCACTTAAAAGGTTTCAATCTCTTTGTAATTTTGAGCACCTATAGCCTTACTTGTTCTGGCACATTCTGAATTTGTTTAGGAAACATTTCATTTGGGAACAAGCAACAATGGAAAAATCTGATGACTCTAACTCAGGAGTGATTGCTGCCCAGAAGGTGCATCTTGTTCCAAAATGTATCAATGTGTTTATACTTCTTGACTCTAATAGTCCTCCATTTTTCATACTGAAGGACAAAAATGCTTATCGCTACTCTCTCCAACTCTCAGAGAATACTAAAACTTGTGTGTTAAGTCTTCTAAGACTAAAACATTTTTCATCCCAGTGTTTTATTTCTAACCATGCTTTTAAAGCAAGTGCTTAAGCCAGTTAGCATTAGCCTGTCTTAGGTTGGTTCCTCAGAAGCAGAATGTAAGAAGAGGATTCCTGTGAAAATCATTTCCTTAGTAGGAAGTGTCCCCTGGTAGGGGGTTGGGAAGTGTGACTTGAAAGGGGAAGAGGGTGTAGTGTGAGGGAAAGTTCTATAAAGGAGAGCACTCATTCAAGTTGTCTCCATCCGGCTGCAGAGAAAAGGGTTTTATCCTCTGCACCTGTCAGTAATGCATGGGTTAAGGTTGTCCCCAAGGGGTATAAATTCGGGTTCAGACAGCTGGAGGGCAGACCACCAGAAAGAGACAGCTTGCGGTTGGGAGTAAAAATGCACTAGGAGTCAGTGGGCATGAAAATGGTGAAGAGATTCGAGGACATGCAAGTGGGTCATTGACAGCATTTGCTGCATCAGGAGAGAAAGGAGCTGGGTCAGCACGGGCAGAGGAAATAGATATTTTCATCCGGTTAAGCTGATACTCCATGGCTTTAGTTCTATAATCGAGGTCACCATTTCCCATTGCCGTTGCAGACATCTGGTTGGACTTTTCGGTTGTGGGTGGAAGATAGTGACAATAATAATATAATGTGAAGACTCATATTTGTGTTATTTGCCAGGTTTAGCTACATGCTTTACACATATTTCTGCATTTGGTGAGGCCCACAGAATTTTAAGTTGCTTGTCCCAGGTCACACAATTAGGTTGTAGCAGAACTGGGCCTCAAATGGTGGACTGAGAGCAAGTTCATGTTCTCAGTCACTGCGCAGAGCTGTTCCCTAGCACTTCCTCTCAGGCCTGTGGATCAAGCTGTGCATTTGCTTTGCAAGGGAGAGGGCTCCGGAGGGCAGAATTTTTCATAAGGATAAGGTCACAATTCTTTCTTAAGGCATCATTGTTTAACGCTTATCACAACTTATAGATATATTAGATATATTATATACAATCATGTATGTGTGTGTGTATATATATGTGTGTGTATATATATATATATATATATATATATATATATATATATAAAATAATCATATACATTGTCTATGGTCTGAATGCCTCAGTGTGCAAGCTACCTGGGAATGAAGACCAAGAAAATGGTTCACTGATGATTAGTGTGTTGTGAATCAATGAGGAGGCTGCTCAGCATTTCCTGCACTTTCTGCATTACATACAGACCATACAATGGGCTCCTCTTTCTACTTAAGTGAATTTAAATGTTATATTTTCCTTGAAGGCTCTGTGAATCTGGACAAGCTATTTAACTTCTTTGAGCATTGGTTTTTCTGGTGAAAAGTAGGGATAATACCACCTGTTTCAAAAAAATGTTGAGGTGACTAGACCTAATAATTGTATAGAGGGTCTGGCATGCAGTAGGACTCAAAAATACTAAATGGGATCAGGTGCAAAGTACAACTGCTGTGAGGCTGGCTGTGAGGGTGGCTGGGAGGAGAAATCTTCTCTTCGAATTATAGTCAGGGATTCAGACTCTACAAAGAGTTCTTGGCTTTGTCTCCACCAAGCCTTGACTGTGGCCATGACTAATATAGGGTGTGTATGTGTAGAACCTTAGGCCTGTTGTCCTGGCTGCTGTTGAGAGTTGACAGAGGGCTTTCTGTGAGCCCCACGTACTGGTTTCCATCAGGAAGAAGAATTGGATCGAATGGGTTGTTCCTTAGCCACATAGCTTAGATGCTAGAGGGAATCAGGTTCCTGAAGACACTTCTATTAACTACTTAATATGTGAAGGAGAATAGAATATGCCACCCCAAAATATGCCACTTTGGCATATTGATTATTTTGAATTAAACTTAAGAAACAGCTGGTGCTACAAAATTGTCGAATCATTATGTTGTACACCCGGGACTAACATAACATTATGTGTCAAATACTTCAATTAAAAAAAAAGAGGGAAAGAAACAGCTGGTGCAAGAAGGACCCTCCTTCTAAAAGCAAGAAATAAGTCTCCCATGTGGAATATACCCTCCCTGTACCTGGAAGGTAGAAGGCGTCCTTATCACCAGAGGTAGGGAATTCACAGCTGAGAAGGCTGTATAAACAAACCTTGTTACTTCTTCACTAATCTGCTACCCTAAGCCCCAACCCCTTTGCCTTGTCAGTTCTTCACAAATATATTGTTTCCTTGTTTAAAAGGTATAAAAGCTGCCTGCTTTGGTCACTTCTTTGAGTCCCATATTTTTATGGGCTCCCGTTAGTATGAAATTAAATTTGTTTCTCTCCTTACTCTGTCTTATGTCAATTTAATAATTAGACCAGGCAAAGAATCTAGAAAAGAAGGGAAAAGTTTTCTGTCCCTACCTACGCTTAGGAGCCAGTAACACTGGAAGCATCATGCTAGCAACAAGGAAGTATTTCTCAAGGAGGTTGAAACATATTTGTTTCCCTACCCTTCCTGTCCATTCAGAGCAGATTCCTGTTGTCATGGTAACAGAAACAAGAGCAAGTAAGAGTTTTTGAGTGCCCTAGACGCTTTTGTACAGAAAGAAGGGTGAGGTTGAACTGAAATGTGGACTTTAAATGAAATATCATTTTCATCTCTCTCTCTCGCTCTCTCTAAAGAGGGCAGATGTCATCATTGTGCCTCAATCTACTCCCCAAAAGTAAGCATATTCAGTCACTGCATTTGAAGAAAGAAAAGAGAGAAAGGAAGATGGAAAGAAAAGATGCTGTTCTCTTGTCCCCTTGCTCTTTCTCAAACTATTTCATCTGGTGACATGCCTCTGGGAACACTTTGCCTCTCTGTTTGGGCTCATGGACTGTATCCCAAACACAGATTAGTTTTGAGGAAATTTATAACTCACCCCTGCCCCCAACTTTATATTTCAAAAAACACATAGGTTAGATTCTTTAATTTTAATTTTATTTTATTTTACATTTTTAAAAATTTATTTTTGAGAGACAGAGCACAAGTGGGGGAGGGGCAGAGAGAGAATGAGACACGGAATCTGAAGTAGGCTCCAGGCTCTGAGCTGTCAGCACAGAGCCCGATGCAGGGCTCGAACTCACAAACTGTGAGATCATGACCTGAGCCGAAGTCAGATGCTTAACCGACTGAGCCATCCAGGCGCCCCAGATTCTTTTTTTTTTTTAAACGTAGATTTGATTTAACTAAACAAATGCACGCGTGGATTTGATGTGGAGTTTAATGATGAAGAGTGAATTTTACTTACTGTTCTGTCTGATCCAAACTGTACTTTCCACCCTGGAGACTCTCCTTCAGTTTGGATGCTCTTTTTCTCATCTGTAGCACTGAGGCTTATGTCTGTACATCCTCTCAGTTCTGTCCTTCTCTGTCCCTTCCCTTTCAAGGTGCAGCAGACGTGGCAGACACCCACACCAGGGTGTGCTGTACGTGCCCCACCCTCTAACTTACCCTACTCCCTTTGGAATCCCCGTGACTCAGTTCCAGTAGTCTCAGCCCATCCGGGGGCATAGTCTGCCTGATTCCAGTGTACCCCCTCACTCCAGAGTGTGTGTTGAAGGGCATTAGTTGCCCAAAGTAATCTCTATGTTCAATGCAATAAGCAATTATAACTGGAAATCTGAGTTGGAGGCCTGAGGACTGCGTGGGACTGGGCAAAGGCAATAGCAAGAGGGCTAAAGGAAGAGAGGAGGCAGAGGCGGGGAGAGGATTGTGATGCTGGAGGCAGTGGAGCAAGGGGCAGAGAGCTGGCACTCGGCAGGCTGCTGAGCCCAGCTGGCATCCACGATGTTGTTCTTTCTTGCTGTGGAAACTCAGTCAAGTTACTGAACTTCTCTATACCTTAGTTTCATCATTTGTAAAATAAAATAATACAGTTATCTACCTACCTTAGAATTTTAAGGATTGAATAAAATAATGTATGCAAATTACTTGGTGCTATACTTGGGATGGGCTCAATGCTCAGTAAACTTTATCATTATTTGTGAATATTACCACTGGAGATGAACTTTGTTGATCTTCATAGGCTGTCTCAAGAGAACTTATTCATTTGGACCAAGCACCTCTGTTGGTAAATTTGAGAACAGGAGATCTCAAAGGTTTAAATGGGCAGGATCTCACTTGTTATATTTCATTAAGCATATTCAGTACATTTGGATATCTGAATTTGAAGAAAGCACTCTTAACATTTGCAAAGCTGGGGACACCAGTATAAATAGAGGTCTGAAAACCATATATCTGAATTCTGAAAACTTATACATCAAGCTACTAAACTGTATCTGCTTTTACTTTCCTTCTTGACACATATACTTTTTCTTTCTCCCCTCCCTCTCTCTTTCCATCCTTCCTACTTCCTTCCTTCCTTCCTTCCTTCCTTCCTTCCTTCCTTCCTTCCTCCCTCCCTCCCTCCCTCCCTCCCTCCTTCCCTCTTTCTATTTCATCTCATCTCATCTCATCTCATCTCATCTCATCTCATCTCATCTCATCTAGCAAGTAAAGAGATGCTCCCTGCACACACACCTTCATGGCAACCTGGAAGGCTGATTTTTTTAAATCAGATTTTTAAAATAGCATTTATTGCCTGTATTTGTAGTTACAAAATTAGTACTTGTGTAATAAAAGCTGTAGTTAAGCATTTATCCATTGTGCTTCAAGCTTTATATTGGTTATCTCATTTAGTCTTTATAACAATTTTATGACAGATATCCTATTATTATTTTCATTTTACAGACATAAAAACTGAGGCAAAACAAATATAGAACACATAGAAAAAAACCACCCACAATTCCACCTCCAAAAGTTAACCAACATCATGATGCATGATTTTCCAGTAATTTTCAAAGGCAGCTTTGATTTTAGAACTGTTGGTCTCCGTGGTGGTGTGTGACACAGGGAAAGCAAACTCTGGTCCTTGGCCTGAGGCCAGCCCCTGTCTTCTCATCCTTGCCTCTGTCCTGCATGCCTTTGTGTGGGCACCCGTCTCTGCTGGGTGCACCCTCTAAAGCTGAGCAGGGAGCACTCTAGGTTTGAATCAGTCTCTGGAGGAGGTACTCTGGAAAGTGGTGTTCCACAGGTTCTGGAAGTAGCTTGTGCTGTTTGACCTGGGAACTCAGGGGTCCTAGACACTCAAGATGGTGGTCTAGGAGAGGGGGTGTGGGCTCTGGGTGTGCACATCCTCTTGACTTTGCAGACTCCTTCATGGTCAGGGGTGGGGGAGGTGCCCCTGGACAAATGCCAGAGAAGGGATCCATAATAAGGCCTCTCTTGCTTGGGTCTAAGGTACTTCCTTACTGCTACTGAGTAAAGAGAAATCTGGTAGCTAAAGCATTTAAACATTTCTGCACACCACTTCCTCTTTGCGACTTCTCTTGGCCTGGGAGAAAGTAGAGTGAACACTGGGGAGAACGTGGAGAGTCCAGCCATGGAGGACCAAGTGCCAAGCGTCAGCACTTGGGGTCCAGGGAAGCCAAGAGCCCGTAGCCCACAGCCCGCAACCCGCAGCCCACACGTCTGCTCTGTGGGGTCCCCTCTTTCTGGGCTTCAGCGCCCTGGCGCCTCCTGAGGCAGCAAAGGAAAAACCGCCTCCAGGCTTCAGTCTCCTGGTCGTCCGCGCCCCCTCCCCCCGCAGCCCCCCCCCCCCAAAGTGGTGACTCTGGGGGGAGGTTAGGGTTAAAAGGACAAAGCACGTTCTAGGGGACATAATAACTGAAATTGGAAAATAATTTATCTTGTTAGGAAAAGAATAGTGCCTACTTACCTCAAAGAAAGATTACTGCACAGCTTGATGAAAGGCTGATTAAAGCATATTAATAGTCCGTATTTAACAAATTAGTAATGCCTTACTATAATTATATTCTGGTAGCAAAATTACCTTTGTAGTATCACTATCTGGGTGCTTGCTTATTGTTTAATAAAACACATTTAGAATCAATACCATATGTTGCTGAATTAATTAAAAACACCATTTGTATTTTGCTGAGTAAAGTATGAGTCACTGATTTCAACAGTTCATTTACTCATTCAATAAATATCGAGTGCCTACTCAGTAGATCTTTGCCAGGTACTGTACTAGGAACTCTAGATAAGGTTAATAATTAAATAATGATTGGATTTGCATTTTGGAAACAATTGACATAAGGAAGTAAACTGGAGATTCAGGCTCAGAGAAGGAAAAGTCTAGGAGTTTGCCAGAGAGAATGGGGTGAAAATCTGGTTAGAAAATATTTCTTGATTCATAATATGCTCTTGTTGTCCAACACCACTACTTGATGTCCACTTGCTTAAAATATGTGAATTTTGGAATTTAGAAGTATTCCTTTTAAAAATGGCTCTCTGGACAAAGTACCAGAGACATCGCTACAAGCATAAAACATACAGACATCACAATGACTCTAAACCTGTATCTTTCTGTAATAACACTGAATGTAAATGCACTAAATGTGCCAACCAAAAGACATAGGGTATCAGAATGGATAAAAAAACAAGAGCCATCTATTTGCTGTCTACAAGAGACTCATTTTAGATCTGAGGACACCTTTAAATTGAGAGTGAGGGGATGGAGAACTATCTATCATGCTACTGGAAGCCAAAAGAAAGCTGGAGTAGCCATACTTATATCAGACAAACTAGACTTTAAATTAAAGGCTGTAACAAGAGATGAAGAAGGGCATTATATAATAATTACAGGGTCTATCCATCAGGAAGAGCTAACAGTTATAAATGTCTATGTGCCGAATACGGGAGCCCCCAAATACATAAAACAATTACTCATAAATATAAGCAACCTTATTGATAAGAATGTGGTAATTGCAGGGGACTTTAACACTCCACTTACAGAAATGGATAGGTCATCTAGACACACAGTCAATAAAGAAACAAGGGCCCTGAATGATACATTGGATCAGATGGACTTGACAGATATATTTAGAACTCTGCATCCCAGAGCAACAGAATATACTTTCTTCTCGAGTGCACATGGAACATTCTCCAAGATAGATCATATACTGGGTCACAAAGCAGCCCTTCATAAGTATACAAGAATTGAAATTATACCATGCATACTTTCAGACCACAATGCTATGAAGCTTGAAATCAACCACAGGAAAAAGTCTGGAAAACCTCCAAAAGCATGGAGGTTAAAGAACACCCTACTAAAGAATGAGTGGGTCAACCAGGCAATTAGAGAAGAAATCAAAAAATATATGGAAACAAACAAAAATGAAAATACAACAATCCAAACGCTTTGGGATGCAGCAAAGGCAGTCCTGAGAGGAAAATACATTGCAGTCCAGGCCTATCTCAAGGACCAAGAAAAACCCCAAATACAAATCTAACAGCACACTTAAAGGAAATAGAAGCAGAACAGCAAAGGCAGCCTAAACCCAGCAGAAGAAGAGAAATCATAAAGATCAGAGCAGAAATAAACAATATAGAATCTAAAAAAACTGTAGAGCAGATCAACGAAACCAAGAGTTGGTTTTTTGAAAAAATAAACAAAATTGACAAACCTCTAGCCAGGCTTCTCAAAAAGAAAAGGGAGATGACCCAAATAGATAAAATCATGAATGAAAATGGAATTATGACAACCAATCCCTCAGAGATACAAACAATTATCAGGGAATACTATGAAAAATTATATGCCAACAAATTGGACAACCTGGAAGAAATGGACAAATTCCTAAACACCCACACTCTTCCAAAACTCAATCAGGAGGAAATAGAAAGCTTGAACAGACCCATAACCAGCGAAGAAATTGAATCGGTTATCAAAAATCTCCCAACAAATAAGAGTCCAGGACCAGATGGCTTCCCAGGGGAGTTCTACCAGACGTTTAAAGCAGAAATAATACCTATCCTTCTCAAGCTATTCCAAGAAATAGAAAGGGAAGGAAAACTTCCAGACTCATTCTATGAAGCCAGTATTACTTTGATTCCTAAACCAGACAGAGACCCAGTAAAAAAAGAGAACTACAGGCCAATATCCCTGATGAATATGGACGCAAAAATTCTCAATAAGATACTAGCAAATCGAATTCAACAGCATATAAAAAGAATTATTCACCATGATCAAGTGGGATTCATTCCTGGGATGCAGGGCTGGTTCAACATTCGCAAATCAATCAACGTGATACATCACATTAATAAAAGAAAAGAGAAGAACCATATGATCCTGTCAATCGATGCAGAAAAGGCCTTTGACAAAATTCAGCACCCTTTCTTAATAAAAACCCTTGAGAAAGTCGGGATAGAAGGAACATACTTAAACATCATAAAAGCCATTTATGAAAAGCCCACAGCTAACACCATCCTCAATGGGGAAAAACTGAGAGCTTTTTCCCTGAGATCAGGAACACGACAGGGATGCCCACTCTCACTGCTGTTGTTTAACATAGTGTTGGAAGTGCTAGCATCAGCAATCAGACAACAAAAGGAAATCAAAGGCATCAAAATTGGCAAAGATGAAGTCAAGCTTTCACTGTTTGCAGATGACATGATACTATACATGGAAAATCCGATAGACTCCACCAAAAGTCTACTAGAACTGATACATGAATTCAGCAAAGTTGCAGGATACAAAATCAATGTACAGAAATCAGTTGCATTCTTATACACTAACAATGAAGCAACAGAAAGACAAATAAAGAAACTGATCCCATTCACAATTGCACCAAGAAGCATAAAATACCTAGGAATAAATCTAACCAAAGATGTAAAAGATCTGTATGTTGAAAACTATAGAAAGCTTATGAAGGTAATTGAAGAAGATATAAAGAAATGGAAAGACATTCCCTGCTCATGGATTGGGAGAATAAATATTGTCAAAATGTCAATACTACCCGAAGCTATCTACACATTCAATGCAATCCCAATCAAAATTGCACCAGCATTCTTCTCGAAACTAGAACAAGCAATCCTAAAATTCATATGGAACCACAAAAGGCCCCAAATAGCCAAAGTAATTTTGAAGAAGAAGACCAAAGCAGGAGGCATCACAATCCCAGACGTTAGCCACTACTACCAAGCTGTCATCATCAAGACAGCATGGTATTGGCACAAAAACAGACACATAGACCAATGGAATAGAATAGAAACCCCAGAACTAGACCCACAAACGTATGGCCAAGTAATCTTTGCCAAAGCAGGAAAGAACATCCAATGGAAAAAAGACAGTCTCTTTAACAAATGGTGCTGGGAGAACTGGACAGCAACATGCAGAAGTTTGAAACTAGACCACTTTCTCACACCATTCACAAAAATAAACTCAAAATGGATAAAGGACCTGAATGTGAGACAGGAAACCATCAAAACCCTAGAGGAGAAAGCAGGAAAAGACCTCTCTGACCTCAGCCATAGCAATCTCTTACTCGACACATCCCCAAAGGCAAGGGAATTAAAAGCAAAAATGAATTACTGGGACCTTATGAAGATAAAAAGCTTCTGCACAGCAAAGGAAACAACCAACAAAACTAAAAGGCAACCAACGGAATGGGAAAAGATATTTGCAAATGACATATTGGACAAAAGGCTAGTATCCAAAATCTATAAAGAGCTCACCAAACTCCACACCTGAAAAACAAATAACCCAGTGAAGAAATGGGCAGAAAACATAAATAGAAATAGACACTTCTCTAAAGAAGACATCCGGATGGCCAACAGGCACATGAAAAGATGTTCAATGTCGCTCCTTATCAGGGAAATACAAATCAAAACCACACTCAGATATCACCTCACGCCAGTCAGAGTGGCCAAAATGAACAAATCAGGAGACTATAGATGCTGGAGAGGATGTGGAGAGACGGGAACCCTCTTGCACTGTTGGTGGGAATGCAAATTGGTGCAGCCGCTCTGGAAAGCAGTGTGGAGGTTCCTCAGAAAATTAAAAATAGACCTACCCTATGACCCAGCAATAGCACTGCTAGGAATTTACCCAAGGGATATAGGAGTACTGATGCACAGGGGCACTTGTACCCCAATGTTTATAGCAGCACTCTCAACAATCGCCAAATTATGGAAAGAGCCTAAATGTCCATCAACTGATGAATGGATAAAGAAATTGTGGTTTATATACACAATAGAATACTACGTGGCAATGAGAAAGAATGAAATATGGCCCTTTGTAGCAACGTGGATGGAACTGGAGAGTGTGATGCTAAGTGAAATAAGCCATACAGAGAAAGACAGATACCATATCTTTTCACTCTTATGTGGATCCTGAGAAACTTAACAGAAACCCATGGGGGAGGGGAAGGAAAAAAAAAAAAAAAGAGGTTAGAGTGGGAGAGAGCCAAAACATAAGAGACTGTTAAAAACTGAGAACAAACTGAGGGTTGATGGGGGGTGGGAGGGAGGGGAAGGTGGGTGATGGGTATTGAGGAGGGCACCTTTTGGGATGAGCACTGGGTGTTGTATGGAAACCAATTTGACAATAAATTTCATATATTGAAAAAAAAATAAAAATGGCTCTCTGCTATAATTTCCAAATCCTGCTTATCACTTGTGTCCTTCTGGAGTTGTGTTCCAAACATATTGACCTGGGTAGACTCTCCTATTTGTTCCATGACTATACCTGTGTGATGCTGGAGTCCAAGGGAGGGTATTTAATGGCCTGGTTAAAGGCATTTAGTTGAATGCCAGCATTTCGCTCGAAGGGTGCATGAACTGAGATATGGTGGTAATTCTGAGCGTGAATCTCAACACTTGACATTTAGTAGATGCTTAATAAAACTTGGTTGGGTATTGTAATCCTACACTGTGCCAAAGATTTCATCATCAAGGTTTAGACCCCTATTAACAGTGGTACCAGATCACTGACATTCTAATGAGCATAAATCTAGTCCCTGATATGTTTTTACTTTGTGCTTATATAAGTAAATGTAAAACAATGGAAATGGAAAGCAAGAAGTGAAGTGGTCTTACAAAAGAATGGGTATGTGGAGAGCATGGCTATGTATTCTAGCTAAGTTACAATTCTTTCATCATGTATTTATTTATTTAAAATATTTTTAATGTTTATTATTATTATTATTATTTTTGAGAGAGACACAGAGACAGAGTGCAAGTGGAGAGGGGCAGAGAGACAGGTTCTGAAGCAGGCTCCAGGCTCTCTGAGCTGTCAGCACAGAGCCTGACACAGGGCTCGAACACGAACTGTAAGATCATGACCTGAACAAGTTGGACACTTAACCGACTGAGCCACCCCTGACGGAGCCATCCCACCTTTTATTTAAACATCAGCTTCCCGACAGCATTTTGGTATGACATTTGAAATATTGCCTGCATATATATATTTCAAATATATATCTATCTATATCTATCTATCTATCATCTATCTATGTATCTATCTATCTATCTATATGACTATAAGTTATTGAAACCGTGTCAATCTAGAAATAGGGAAAAACCATAATGATCAAACTACTTAGGGATCAAGGAGCATGTCTCATGGCCATCATCCTGAAATCATCTTCTAAGTGTTGTAAGGAGTCAAACAGTGACGCTCCTTCCATCGTGGTCAGTAGCTACCTTTTTAAAGAAGTGATAATAGCATCCCTCTTCCCACAGTACTGGAATTCTTTAATTTCCTTGGGTACACAGGCTGAAGTCATATTTAATCTAGTAGGAGTTTATGTGGATAAAAAGCTTTACTTTAAAAAGACGACCACCTTAGAAAACTGATCTTAGAATGAATGCTGTTAGTCCTATTGCTTTCTTTGTATCACTTCACTGAAGTCGGACACACTGAGAGTTTGGTGGGAGGAAGAGAGGAATGTTGGTCCTCTTGGTGAAAAGAGAACAGGTTCCTGAGTGCAGGCTTCTGGAAGGATTTTTCATTTTGTCTCAAACTGAATTATCTAAAAAAGGTTTACTTATTTATTTTAAAATGTTTATTTTTTGAGAGAGAGAGAGAGAGAGAGAGAGAGAGAGAGAGGGAGAACACGTACATGAGAGCAGAGGAGGGGCGGAGAGAACATCCCAAGCAGGGTCTGTGCTGACAGTGTGGGCTGATGTAGGGCTTCATCCCAGGCACCTGTGAGATCGTGACCTGAGCTGAAATTAAGAGTCGGATGCTCAACCGACTGAGCCACCCAGGTGCCTCTATCTAAAAAGATTTAAATCCACTTAATACTCCCCCGCCCCCTTGGTACAGGAAGCATATGAATTAAATGGAAGAATGTTACATACTGTCTGAAGCAACCAGACAACTGAGTGTGTTTTCTGACCATAGACTGCAGTGGTACTTATTTATTTGTTTGTTTGTTTATTTATTTACTTACTTATTTATATTTATTTATATATAATATTGTGTACATTTACGGTGTACAACACGATGACTTGATATCCGTGTATACGGTAGTCCCTGTCAGCCGCGGTTTCGGTTTTGCTTTCCTGGTTTCAGTTTTCCATGCTCCTTCTGACGAATCATCAGAAGGTGAATAATAGCCTAACTCTACATCGCAGTGACTACGTCATTCACTTGACTCATCGTGTAGGCATTTTGTCATCTCACAGCATCACAAGAAAGGTGAGTACAGTACAATAAAATATTTTGAGGGAGAGAGACCACATTCACATAACTTTAAAAAAATTTTTTTGAACATTTACTTATTTTTGTGAGAGAGAGAGAGACAGAGTGCGAGCAGGGGCGGGGCAGAAAGAGAGGGAGACACAGAAGCTGAAACAGTCTCCAGGCTCCACGCTGTCAACAAAGAGCCCCACAAGGGACTCGAACCCACGAACTGTGAGATCATGACCTGAGCTGAAGTTGGACACTTAACTGACTGAGCCACGCAGGTGCCCGTCACATAACTGTTACTACAGTGTATTGTTATAATTGTTCTATTTTATTATTAGTTACTGTTATTTTCTTACTGTTACTTAAGTTACAAATCAAACTTTATCAGAGGTATGTATGTGCAGGAAGAAGCAGTATATACAGAGTTGGGTACTATCCGTGGTTTCAGGCATCCCCTGGAGGTCTTGGAACATATCCCTGTGGATAACGGGAGACCCCTGTATCATGAAATGATTACCACAATATGGCTAGTTGACATTTTCATCATCTCACGTAATCACCATTTGTGTGTGTGTGTGTGTGTGTGTGTGTGTGTGTGTGTGTAGTGAGAACATTTAAGATCTCTCTTAACTTTTAAATACATAATACAGTATTTTGACTATAGTTACCATGCTGTACATTTGATCCCCAGAACTTACTATCTTGTAACTGGAAGTTTCTACCCTCTGACCACCATCTCCCCATTTTCCCTTGTCCCAAGCCCCAGGCAACCACTATTGTACTCTTTGTTTTGTTTCCATGAGTTTGGATTTTTTTAGATTCCACATATAAATGAGATTATACAGAATTTGTCTTTCTTTGGTTTATTTAATGGCTGAGCATAATACCCTCAAGGTCCATCCCTGTTGATGCAAATAGCAGGATTTCTTTCTTATGGCTGAATAGTATTCCATTGTATGTATCTTCTTTATTCATCTGCTAATGGATACTCAGATTGTTTCCATGTCTTGGCTAGTGGATGATTCTGCAATGCAAAAGGGGATGCAGATATCTTTTCAATATCCTGTTTTCATTTCCTTTGGTTATGTATGCAGAAGTGAGATTGCTGGATCATATAGTCGTTCTATTTTTAATTTTTGAGGATCCTCCATATTGTTTTCTGTAGTGGCTGTACCAATTTACATTTCCACCAGCAGTGCACAAGGGTTCCCTTTTCTCCATATCTTCCCCAACAATTGTAATCTTTTGTCTTTTTGATAATAGCCATCCTAATAGGTATGAGGGATATCTCGCTGTGGTTTTGATTTGCATTTCCCTGATGATTAATGATGTTGGGCATCTTTTCATTTGTCTTTTGGCCATCTGTATGTGTTCTTTAGAAAATTGTCTATTCAGGTCCTCTGCCCATTTTAAATCACTTTTTTTTCTTTCCTGTTCTATTGTATGAGTTCCTTATATATTTTGGAAATTAATCCCTTCTCAGAGAGATGGTTTGCATATATTTTATCCCATTCTTCAGGTTGCTTTTCCATTTTGTTGACTATTTTTTTTCTTTGCTATTTAAATATATTTCCTGGAATGAATAAGGTCAGGGTTTGTGAGTCTTGCATGTGTGTTTAAGGCAGGGGCTAATGTACTCTCATACAGTTGAAGAGGATCTTTCAGACACTGAGAGTTATTTTAAATCTTTGAGAGGGAGTGGTTCATAAGAAGAGATTTCATTTTCAAGCAGATGTCATGTGATGAGCCAAGATGGGCCAAGTGCCTCTATCTCCTTCTAAATGAGTGACTTCCAGGAACTGCTGCAAATATTTCACCTTGGACTGGGTTTTGAATTTTGGGAAAGTAATTTCTAGCTTTCCCAAACTCTTTTGCATGTGAGACCTCAGGACTAAAGATTTTTTTTTTTTAATTTTTTTTTTTTTAACGTTTATTTATTTTCGAGACAGAGAGAGACAGAGCGTGAACAGGGGAGGGGCAGAGAGAGAGGGAGACACAGAATCTGAAACAGGTTCCAGGCTCTGAGCTGTCAGCACAGAGCCTGACGCGGGGCTCGAACTCACAGACCGTGAGATCATGACCTGAGCCGAAGTCGGACACTTAACCGACTGAGCCACCCAGGCGCCCCAGGACTAAAGATTTTTTATAAACCCCAACCTGCAGTGATTTTCAGCAAGATGTAATGGAAAGAGCATTACTGACCTAGGCAGACAGACCTGGGCTCCATTGCTTACTTGCTGCATGACCTTGGACAAGTGTATTACACGTTCTGAGCTTCAGCTTCCTCATCTGTAAATGTGGATGGTAATTGATATCTCACAGTCTTGTTATAAGAATAGAGATGAAGTGTGTGCAGTTGACTGCAGGTTTGTATCCCACACCCTCTCCATGTGTTAAGTTCATGCTAAGTTCATTCTAACCAATGTGTTGGTATTAGGAGGTGGGGCCTTGGGGAGAGAAGTCATTCATGAGGGTGGAGCCCACTTGAACGGATTATTGTCCTTATAAGAGACCCTAGGGCACTTTCTCGTCCTCTTTCTGCCTTGTGAGGTTACAAGAAGTTGGCAGCCTGTGACCTGGTAGAAGAAGGCTCACAAGAATCTAACCGTGTTAGCTAGTACACTGGTCTTGGACTTCTACAGCAAAATGTCTAGCATAAACTAAGTGCTTCACAAGTGTTCACTTAACTCCTCTCCTTTTTTCCCAGGCAGTTGGAGCACAGAGTAAAAGAGAGAGTTTTCAATTACTTCATGAATTTGAGACCTGCACCATGGGTGGAACCACTATACATCTTTTACAACAATTTTTTAATGGAGCATAGCATACATACAGAAAAGCATACAGATCACCAGTGTACAATTTAGTAAAGTGTCACCAAGTACTCACACTCATTTAGCCAGTATCAAGGTGGAGAAATTACCAGCACCCTAGAGGACTTCCCGTCACTAACTTCCTGAAAAGGTAGTGCTCTCTGACTTCTAACAGGATATTTTGTCTGTTTTTAAAAATTTAAGTAGAATTATACAAAATGTGCTCATCTATGTCCAGTTTCCTTCAAGCAGCATTGTATTTGTGTTTAATCCATGATGTTACATGCAGCAATGGTTTGTTCTGAATCACTGAATTTTTAAGCTATTGAGATAGCTTATCCAGACTGTGGAAATGACCCCTGAAGAAACAAGCAAGTAAAATATGTATGCACATATACTCACACACTCTTTCTCTCTTTCTGTCTCCCTCTTTCTCTCTCTCTCTCTCTCTCTCTCTCTCTCTCTCTCTCTCACACACACACACACACACACACACACACCCACACTAAAGAATTATATAATTGCTTAGAGGAAAGAGCACTGGGGATACTCCAGCCCATCTGGAATTCACTTTATGGCTCTGGATAATTCTAATGGTAGTCCTGGGTTTTAGTTCCCCACCTGTAATTCAGGGATAAGGATAGAGTTCTTGACAGGATAAATTGGTAAAATAAGTGGAGTACTTTACCAACCCAAAAGGGAAAAATGTGGAAAGCTCTGAGTCAGTTTTAAAAAATTACTAGAAAAAGCATTGGAGAATTTGGACTTTTAGGACATATCTTAGGAATTATCAAATAAACAGTAGACTTGATAAGACTAGAAACATGTTGTTACATTAGGCAGTGACTGGCAAATCACACACTGCCTTGCTTTGCTTCCCAAGTGCCAGTGGTTTAAGCAAAATTGTTAACACTGGGCCCAGTTCATGGGCTTTTGCCAGTGCCGTCATGTGGTCCCTGAGAGGGAAAAGGAGAAAGCCCTTTGAGTTAATAAGGCTAATAAGGCAGGGACATCACCAGACAAATAACACGATTTAATTAACTGCTTCCACAAACATGCAGGAGAGTGGTTCTGTGATTTTATTCTCCTTCCACCTGTCCATTTTGGTTCTCTGCCTGGCTTCTCTGGTTCCAACAGGGGTGAAAAAGGATATTTTCAGAGCTGGAACTCTGATGTTTTTTCTGTTTCCTACATTTACACCTTCACATGCTTGTAATCCTGAGCTATAACGCACAGCATTCAGGTTTGTTTGCTTCTGAGATGGGCCCTGTATTAGTTTACTCTTGTTGCATAACAGATTGTCCCAAGCTTAGTGGCTTAAAACAGCACACATGTCATCTTAGTTTCTGTGAGTTAGGAGTCTAGGCACAGCCTAGCTGGCTTTTTCCTCAAGTCCTCATAAAGCTGTAATCAAGCTGTTGTCCACATGCTATATTTTCATCTGGAGGCTCTGAGTCCTCTTCTAAGCTCACTGGTTGTTGGCAGAATTTGGTTTCCTGTGGTTGTAGAGCTGAGGACTCCTAGAGACTGCCGTCTTTTCTGCCATATGGCCCTCTCCACAACATGGCAGTTTACTTCTTCAAGGCTGATTGGAGGTGTCTGCTCCTTCTTTGACTACCTCTGATTTTTCAAAAGAGCTCACCTGATTAGGTCAGGCCCAACTGAGATAATTTCTCTAATTTAAAGTCAACTGTTAGGAATTTAATAACATCTATAAAATCCTTTCCTAGAAACACTTAGAAGGTGTGTATACCAGGGGGCAGAAAACTTAAGGCCACCTTAGAATTCTGCATACCACAGGCCCCTTGTTGAAAACGGCCTCACCCATAATGATCATCTTTCCCTGAGAACTGTTTTGTCGCCAGAAGCCATGTTGGTAACATCCTTGGCCTCCAATGATTAGATCCTAGACAGATCATAGTGAGACCTGCCCCTTGAGTTGGGGGAAGGTTATAGGTCTTCACTTTTCCAGGATCACTGCTGTATATCCTTACTTGTCTACATACTCTTATTTAAAAGTATTTCACTCTTTTTGCATGTGAGTACCTATGTTGTTAATTTCATAGTTTGAAAAGATGGAGGAATTCTTTTAGGGTCACTTTGTACTTAAAAGAAGCAGTTTACTACCAAGGGTGCCCCAGTAACACAGAGCATTAAAATCCTCTGTCCACTGGGCTGCTGTATTCCTAGAAGTAGGTTATACACAAGGAAAATATAGTATATTCTTGGAAGCAGCCCATAGTTCTTTAAAGAAAGAGCTGAAGCATATGTTGTGGCCTCACTCAATTTTTCTTCAAGGTCCAGGTGACTGGGGCAATGTCTAGTCTAGTGGCTAGGAGTACTGGCTCTGGAGTTGGCCAACCTGTTTCAGGCTTGACTTCCCTCTTATTTGCTTGGGCAAGTTTCCTTAGTTCTCTGCCTCTGTTTTATGCCTATTGATTGGGAGTAATAGTACTATTCTCACTAGGTTATTTAGTTAAATGAGATAATATCATAGTGAATTTAATTAACACCAGATAGGTAGTAGCCATATTTATTGGTTCATTGAGAAAGAACTTTTAATTTTATGATGGGCTATCAGGAGTCAGAAGTTTTCTATCCTATTGGCAGTGTCATATCAGAATGACTTTTGGTTTGTGAAGTTACTCTTGACAGAAATTTTCACCTAAAATATAATTGGCATGTGGCTGAATCAGTAACATATTTGTCCAATGTTAAAGTCATATCTTTTTAGAGGAACAAAATTGTTAGTTCTTGACAATAAGCCTGGGGTTCTTTTTATCCTTACATCTAGCTTTTGGGATCCTTTCTGAAGAATACTGAGAATTCCCACTCTCCATTGTTAGGCAGAATTCCCAGGTATAAGAGAAGACTATTTTTCATTTATCCAACAGGAAAAGGGTTGGATCCCCTACAGATGCCTGGATAAGTCACTGTTGTCCTGCAGGTTGTCTGAACTTGCCTATAGTCTACACCTTACGTAAATGAGCCCAAATAATTAATCATTCAGCATTAATCATTTTGATGGATTTTCATTCACTTTTTTGTGTTAAAACTTCAGATGATTTTTGTGTGCTTGGCCCTGTATTAAGATATTTCTTAAGAATTTATGAAAGGTAGGAATAGGCAAAAAAGTCTGGTCATCACCCGAGTAATGAATCTCAGGGGACGCAGAAGAGACTTGATATAATACCTGTTCTATGCATGTAAGTGATAGGTGTCACCATGTTAGTGAGTGACTGGTCTTCCACACAGATGGCAGGGTGCACCTGGGTACTTGCCTTGGGTTCTAGGGAGGAATGAATACTCCTCTCTGCCACCCGGAGTTTATTAGGAAAATAGTCTATGAGGGATAATATCTGTGTTGGGGTCACCAAGTAGTACTTATGGCAATGATTTATTGCAGTGAAAAGAATCAAAGCCAAATCAGCAAAGAGAAAAGGCTCATGGGGCAACCAGTTCTCGGGAAACCAGGTTGCAATCTCCAAGTGTTCTCTGAAGCAGAGTTACATAGGATGTGCCTTAATTCCCCTGGGAAAGGGTTATGACAGCATATGTGAAAAATGCCAACTCTGGAAGCTCATTAGAGATTCAGCACCCAGGGTTTTTATTGGGTCATGTAGGCGGCCTCTGCTTGTCACATACCAAAATTCCAGACTCCAGAGGGAAAGCAGGTGTTCAGCATAAACCATTTTGTTTGTAGAAAGAGTTTAGGCATAATAGGCACTCTTAGTTCTGGGGGTGGTGTGAATCTTCCTGAAATCCAAGTTCCTTGACACCAGCCAGGGGCCGACCTTATTAGCAGGTCTTTCAAGGGTTGGCAGTCAGGCCCACTGTGTTATGTTAACCCTTTCCTGCACTTTGTTACATAGGCTGCCACCTCTGGGCAATGGTTTTCTGTAATGTGAGGACCGTAGTTCTATGTGTTATTGTCCCTGCAGAATTTATGGACTCTGTCTCATAGTCATGCATATCAGAAAGCTGACTTCACTTTTCTCTTAATGATATCTTCAGTAGATATAATTGTGGCCTGCCTGTTCAGACAGGTGGACTATTCATTTGCACAGAGCCTGAGTTCTGGGTAGAGTTATATATTGACTGGTGGCTTTGTTCTCAGTAATTCAATAGTAAAGAGGAATCTCATGCGAATTGTCATCAAAGGGACTATTCTTGTTCTACAGGAATATAGAGACTATTTAGTAGTGATTAGTTTAAAAGCAGTAATCTTTAATGTCTAAATAGGACAAAATGTTTTTCATTTTAGACTAGTGCCAAAAGAACATTTTAGCAGTGATGAGCATGTTTACATCTTGTGCTGTCCAGAATGGTAGCCACTAATCACACGTGGCCATTGATGATTTGAAATATTGTTAGTGTGACTGAGAAACTAAACTTCTAACTTTTTGAATTAACTTTAAATAGCCCTATGTGGCTAATTAGTGGCTAATGAATTGGACAATACAATTCTAGATTGTCAATTTTATGATTAAGTGATAAATGATCCATTGATACAAAAGATAGGAGATAATCAGGAAGATGATGGTATTTCTCCAAAATATTTCCCCAAATCCTGTCTCCCCACTGGACTTAACTTCTTCCCATTGTCCAGCCTTCCATTCAGCAGCCTCATCATTCAAAACAAGGATATTGTCCTCAAGTGTTTTCATGGCTTGAATATTAATAATAGAATATCAATAATCAATAAGAGGGACAGAAGGTTTCTTACAGCATATCATGCTTCAATATTTCAGGCCAGGTGGGGGCATTTGGAACTTTTAATTATAGGTAGTTTGGTAAAACAAATTTCTTGTTATAGAGAAACCTTTAGTATAGCATTTGTTCTAATAACAAGTGCTCCATAAAATCATATGTGACTACAATACATATGTTATATGTTATGTATAGTATACAGTACAACGTATATTCTAGCTTCCCTGGGAATTAGGTTTGCATGCAAGTGGTTTTAAAAAAGGTGAGATTGGGCCAAGGGGGAAGGTGAACTGGGATGTAGTGGCAGCCAAGGCCTTTGCTGATCCCATGGTGCACTCTGAAGTGGGACAGCATTTCAAAGTTGCCCCAGGTTGAGGCAGAAAGACCTGGCATTTATTTGCATCATCAGCCAGTCACTGGGTGCTGGCTGAAGCCCCAGGTGCAACTGGCAATGCCTGTAGAGGGACGAAGCTGTGAGCTTTCAGTAGACCACATTCCCAGCAGCCCCAGAAATGAGGAGATGAGCACAACAGCTGTATCACAGCATCCACTGGAATAGATTTAGTTTTCATTTGGAGAGGAAACCTGCTTGGGTTCCTTATGCTTTAGGACTTTTGTAGGAGGCTGAACAATGTCATGGTTTAAGAGCAGGGCTTGGGAATCGGTGCAAGTCCTATACTCTGTGACTTTGGTCAAGTTACTTAGTATCTTTAGGTCTCAATTTCTTCAACTAGAAATTGAGGATGATGCTACCTATTTATAAGGATTGCTGCAAGAATGGGAAAACACACAGTAAATGGTCACTGTTATGATTGTAGAAATTTTATAAGACACAACTTTTGGGAGTAAGCATTTCCCACTGGGAGCACAGTGGAGTTTGAGTGACAACAGAGGATGAAAAAGAGCCATGCTTTAATACTCAATGCTGAGGCGTTTATGAAACTGCCTTTCACTTCTCCTGGCTTTCCCCTTTGCTCTGGCAGAAGGGCCCAGAATTGGGATAAGCTAAGGTGAAAAATCCAACAATAAGAACAAGACCACTGCTGTTCATGGATCCAGAAGGGAGAGAGGCTACTTGCAGAGTTCTTGATCCTTAGCTCAGGAGGAAACACAACCAGGACATTACAAGAGGCTTGCTTATTCATGTTGGGTTTAACGATGTACCCTTAGAGATTTCTTGAAGTGCTTTTTCTGCAGGTACACAGTTCTAATCATGTTTCTGTAATCTTGATGTCATACAGTGTGGACATAACCCTCTACCACTTTCAAGCACTCCACAAATATTAGCTAATTAATTCATTTCATAAAGGAAGAGTTTTTTGGCTCAGTCTTGGTGGCCCAGCTCTCCATTCTCAGTAATGGTTCATCGTAGAGCCAGGGACACACTTTATTAACTGTGTTCACATACTTTTTCAAGCTGGAGTTCTGGATGTAGGAAGAAATAGCTGCCAAACCCAGCCCAGGTCAAGTGACTCCCAGTTGGAGGCTTCCTGCCTTTGCTTTTGTGAGAGAACCACTGCATCTGTGGATCCCCCATGAGAGAGGGTGTTGTGGTGCAAAGCAGAGCATCCAGGCTTGGACTTCACAAAGCAGCAGATTTTAAAAAGAAAAAATTTTTTAATGTTTATTTATTTTTGAGAAAGAGAGACAGGGGGAGAGAGAGAGAGAGAAAAAGAGAGAGAGAGAGAGAGAGAGGGAGCGCAGAAGCAGGGGAGGGGCAGAGAGAGAGGGAGACAGAGGATCCGAAGTGGGCTCTGTGCTGTCAGTACAGAGCCCAGTATGGGACTTAAACTCATGAGCCACAAGATCATGAACTGAACTCAAGTCAGGTGGCTAACCAACTGAGCCACCCAGGTGTCCCATGCTTTTCTAAGTGAGGACATAAAAAAGCCCCTACCATTTTTGTCACCATCATTTCATAAAAGGGAAGAAAATCTTAGCAGAGTAAAATAAGGAAAATAGTCTTGGGATAAAGGACTCCTTTTAAAGTTAAGCACTTTCAGCTCCATGGAAATCTGCACTCTGTATTTTTTCCTTTCACCTCTAATAGGTGTAAACCTCCTCATGGACTGGGCCTGGCCCCAGGGCTAGGAGTCAACAGTCAGTGGAGGTACACACCCTAGTTGTTGTCGAAGCCACTGAGCCCCAGAAGGGCAGTGGCCAGGGCAGATTTATTTATCACTATACACAGTATACACTGTCTTCTTATATATAAATACACTATACACTATACACATTGTCATATAAAAGACAATGCTTAGCACATTTTAGGGACGCTACCTATTTGTTGAATAAACTAATGAATATGATTATCTAGTGGTGATCTTGGCCAAGTCACAGCATTGCTGAGGCTCAGATCTGTACAGTTAAATCTGTGCAGTCCCATCAGTATGATTTGTACAACTGGAAAGTTGTATTGGATGCCTGCCAATCTTCTTCCATTTAACAAACAAAAACTAAAAGCTAGGACTAAAAGGAATAGTAGAGTGCTTTCTATTCCTTTCCTTTTTTAAAAGATAATTCAATTTTTTGGGACACAATGACTTTTTCAGAGGTTTGTTGTCATGTTTATCTCCTGAATGAAGGTGTTACAGGATTTTTTTTTTTTTTTTTTTTTACCTCAGTACCAGGGGTTCGTTGTCTCCACGCTTTGAAGAAGGAAGAGATGGACACAAAATAAAATGAGCAGCAGGCAAAAGTTTATTAGAGTATAAGATTAGAAAATAAGAATAGCAGGAAAACTCTGTTTAAAAGAGAGGGGACATTCAAAAGTGAATGCCCATGACTATAGGCAAGGGTCCTTGTTTTATGAGGTTTTGGTCACCCCCCTCCTTTTCCCACTGTTCCTTCTCAGGTCCCACCCTTATTGGCTTGACAACTCTAGGTGCTGGGTTGTCCTTTCCTGATTGGCTCAATTCCATTGTGTGAGGAGTCAGACTGGTCATAGTGTCCCTCATAGAACATGAGTTTTATGGTTTAGCTTGGTATTTTGATTGTCAAATTCCTGAGGGAACCCTGAGGGGGAGTAGGTGGTGTCTGTTACATTCTTAAGAGGAACCTTACGCCTGAGGAGGTTTGCTGTAGTCAGACATTCCCAGCATTGTTCCAAAGTATGTGTCTTTCCCCACCCAGGGACCTCAGTCCTAATCCTTTCCCTGTCTGCCTATTTTATCCAATTTTCCCTATCATAAAGGTGTTGATTCTTTACAGGTGAATTCTGCTTTATAGGGGCCCTAAGTGAGGAAGGGACCCCTGCAGACTGAGTTATTAATTTAGAGATGAAGTGTTGGAGAATGGGGAACCTTGCTACAATTTTTACTTAAAGTCCTAGATATTAACTGTAAACAACTGTTCTGTTTTTTTCTTTTCCTAGAGAGCATTTTTAAAATAAGAATATCTATTTTATTACACATTTTGTTATTATTGTTATTTTAAAGTGTTCCATGGTCATGGTGTATAACTGAGTTTAGAGGTCTGATAAATCTTTGATGAATAATACAACAGTCACCCTAGCTTATACATATTTCAAAGCCAGTAAAATCCCAAGAGCTGGCAGCAGGCAGAGGGTTGAATACACATTATGTCTGTCTTTCCACATTCCTACTCAATCCACTTTCTTTAGGGAAAAGCTTTTTGTCATGATCAGCCAGAGGTGAGGGATGAAGGAGAGATGGATTTTCATTAAGAATAGGGGCTTTGTATGAAATTTCTTCATCTCTCTGAACATCTGATAGGAGCAAGGCTTTGAAATGTTTTCAGATTGGATTGTATATGCATTTTGATTTCGAATAATGCTGAGTTATGCAAATATTTCCCTGAGTTATGGCAAATGTTAAACTGAAAAAAGAATTCTTAAGACAACACGTTAATATGGATTATCTGCTTATTAAAACAATAACCATAGTCTGCATCCTGTGTGTTTCTTTGGGAATATAGAGGATTCATTTTTCAATTAGAAACTTTCATATGAATTTAAAGGATTTTTTTTCCCATTAAAATTTCATTGCATTGTTTCTAGTTCAAACATGGCTGGAACATAATGATGCTATTATTTGATGCTAGAAAAGTTAAACCATATTCTTAGATGTGATATCTTCAGTCTCAAGTGGAGGTGATGTTTATTGAGACACTGATGAATTAAGAGTTGTTATAAAATGTGATACATCATTTATAGTGCTATTTCTTTAAAATAGAGTGAGGCTTCTGGCCTGCTGAGAATGATCAGGCTGTCTCCTAGATCACCCTCTAGTCTGGCTCTACCCTCTGTTGTCCTCACTTTGTTTGGTGCTAAACTACTCTTGGACACGTTCTTCCAGAGCTGGGATGAGAACCCAAACTATACTGATGTCACTATAGACCCTGTTCTGTCGGGGTGTTTGTGATGGGAGGAAGTTGGGGAATCACACTAGCCTTCCTTAGCTCAGTTTACCTCCCCAACTCACACCCTCCCCTCTGTTCTTAGAGCGTTGTGAGATGGTTTGTGGAAGCAAATGTGAAGATGGAGTGGTTTACTACTGTTGTAGGAAGTGTGTTGTGGGTAAAAGAGGAGCTCTTCATTCCTTTCCCAAAGTTGACCACACTGTTTGCTAGCTGTGTGGGTGCAAATTACTTAGCTATTCTTAGCCTCAGTTTTATCATCTGTAAAATGGGGATAAACATACATCAGAGGATGAAGATATGGTGAGATAATGTAGATTATCATACATCAGAGGATACATACATCAGAGGATGAAGATTAGGTGAGACTATGTGTGGGCACATAGTTTCTTTTTCACATGTCTATTATAGGTATCTGAATTAAAAACATAATCAGTTTTCACTGCTCTAAGAATATCCTTTTCTCACACCGTAAAGCTAAACTTCAGCCTAAAGAATGTGACCAGCTGGATCTGAGGACCAGTGGGTCTTCAGGCTGGAATGAAGAGAGTCCAGCAGGAGGATGGGGTTTTAAAAAAAGTCCTTGTCTAGGTCACCCTAATTTCATTTATAGACTGCTTAAGCAGTCTGGGGCTTTTATGAAGGATTTCTGCATTCAACCCGCCCTAAAGCATCAGGAAGGTACCACATTGGCTTTTCCTTGCTGCTGTGAAGTGGAACACAGTGTTGACAGGGAATAGATCTAGAAAATAAGAGCCAGACAAGGCTATTCTCATCAGTGTATAGTTTCTGTCAGTGGTTTCCGGCATCCCAGCCCTGCCATCCCCCTGCCTGTTCCTCACCCGTCTTCACCATGTGTTCTTGCTGAGCCACGGAGAAAGTCCTGAAAGGGCTAACACAGGTAAGTAAGATAAATAACTGTAAAAAAATCCCCCAAACAAAACTAGCTCCAAGTTAAAAATTAAGACTGTGAACCCTACGACCCAGCAATTGCCCTACTAGGCATTTATCCAAGGAATACAGGTGTGCTGTTTTGAAGGGACACATGCACTCCCATGTTTATAGCAGCACTATCAACAATAGCCAAAGTATGGAAAGAGCCCAAATGTCCATCGCTGGATGAATGGATAAAGAAAATGTGGTATATATATACAATGGAGTATTACTTGGCAATCAAAAAGAATGAAATCTTGCCATTTGCAACTATGTGGCTGGAACTGGAGGGTGTTACGCTAAGTGAAATTAGAGAAAGACAAAAATCATATGACTTCACTCATATGAGGACTTTAAGAGACAAAACAGATGAACATAAGGGAAGGAAAACAAAAATAATATAAAAACAGGGAGGGGGACAAAACAGAAGAGACTCATAAATATGGACAACAAACTGAGGGTTGCTGGAGGGGTTGTGGGTGGGGGGATGGGCTAAATGGGTAAGGGGCATTAAGGAATCTACTCCTGAAATCATTGCTTCACTATATGCTAATTAATTTGGATGTAAATTTAAAAAAATAAAAAATAAAGTTAAAAAAATTAAGACTGAAATAATTAATTGAAAGCTCTTTGGAATTCCTTTTGATATTTTATGAAAAAGTGATTAAAAGGCAAATTTTCTTTACACATGACCACTTGGATATAGTATTCGTGTTTTATTTTATTTTACTTTATTATTTTTTCTTTGTGTTTGTTTTTGAACCCACACTAGCTATTACTATGCAGAACAAAATATCATGGTGTTAACCATACACCCCCAAACCTACACCGACTGTTTGGGTAGCTCCAGTTGGAAATGGAGTACTAGGCCTCTCTTAACTGTTCAGGCAGATTTGGTGTTTTGAGTCACCAGGAGTTTTAATAGGCTGGGTGGCTTACTGAGGGAAAACAGCTATTTGGTCTTCATGGTGTGCTGAGTATTATCTTCTAGATGAAGCTATTTAGACAACAGTGTTTCATGTAATAAACAATAACTACCAGTTTCTCTATTTTTTTTTTAAATTTTTTTAAACGTTTATTTATTTTTGAGACAGAGACAGAGCATGAACAGGGGAGGAGCAGAAAGAGAGGGAGACTCAGAATCTGAAACAGGCTCCAGGCTCTGAGATGTCAGCACAGAGCCCAACGCGGGGCTCGAACTCACGGACCGTGAGATCATGACCTGAGCTGAAGTCCGACGCTTAACCGACCAAGCCACCCAGGTGCCCCAATAACTACCAGTTTCAATGGCAAAGATAATAATAGCTATTAGAGCTTACTTTGTGCTAGGCACAGTGCTAAGTGCTGTATCATCCTTTTATAATAATTCATTATCATGCTGAATTTCATTTTCCTAGTAACTGAAGAGGACCCCATTTTATCCCCATTTCATAGAAGAGGACCCTTAGGCTTGGAGAGGCTGAGTAGTTGACCCACGAAGATACAGCTAACAAGGGACAAAGATTCAAATCTCAGCAGTCTGATGTTAAGTCTGTGTTCTCTAACTACTATTTAAGTTTCTGGGTGTTTGATGTAGCTGAGTCTTGAATTAATTTTTCCTAAATTTGTTTGAATAACTTCTAGACACACAGCTAAATTTGGCTGCATATTCCCTGATATTTTTCCAATGTTCATCACCCCCTGGACTGAAATGTTACTGGTATAGGTGGAAGAATGGGTCAATACAGCACACCTCGAGATACAGCAGTTTGATTCCAGACCACCTCAGTTAAGTGAATTTTGCAATAAAGTGAGTCAAGTGAAATTTTTGGTTTCCTAGTTGCAATATTGTGATATTTGGTCATTCAGATGCATTTGGTCTTGGTCCAAAGTTCCTGGCTTACAGTTTCTAAAACCCTTTTAATTTTCTGTGATAAAGGTACCTTTTGTTATGGTAATGAGGTAACTTTGGAAAGGTTACCTTCAGATAACTTAAGGATGGGGCTGATTGCCTGGAGAACCAACTCTGTGAGTAGAAGTATGGGACAGGGGGAGCCAGGGTGGCTCAGTCAGTTAAGAGTCTGACTCTTGGTTTTGGCCCAGGTCATGATCTCACCCTTTATGGGGTCAAGCCCATAGCTGGTGGCACGGAGACTGCTGAGATTCTCTCTCTGCCCCTCTTTCTCTGCCCCTCCCCTGCTTATGCTGTCTCTGTCTCTCTCAAATAAATAAAAAAAAAGTGTGGGACAAAAATTTCCTGACCTCCTAAAAGGGAGGAGAGGAGCCGAGGTTAAATTACCCAGTGGCCAATGAGTTAGTCAATCAGGACTGGGTTTGGAGAGCCTCTGGGCTGGTGAACATTTGGGGATGAGGGGAGGCAGGTGCCTGGAAGCTCTGCACCCCTTCCCACATACCTTGCCCTGTGTATCTCTTCCATCTGGCTGTTCTTGAGTTACATCCTATATAATAAACTGGTGATGCAGGAAGTAAGATGTTTACTGAGTTCCGTGAGCTGCTGTAGTGAGTTAATCAAACCTGAGGAGGAGGTCCTGGGAACCTCTGCTTTATAGCCAGTGGGTTAGTAGTTTTTTTTTTTTTTTTTTTTAAACGTTTATTTATTTTTGAGACAGAGAGAGACAGAGCATGAACGGGGGAGAGTCAGAGAGAGGGAGACACAGAATCTGAAACAGGCTCCAGGCTCTGAGCTGTCAGCACAGAGGCCGACGCGGGGCTCGAACTCACGGACCGCGAGATCATGACCTGAGCCAAAGTCGGCTGCTTAACCGACTGAGCCACCCAGGCGCCCCATGGGTTAGTAGTTTAAATAACAACCTGGACTTTCATCTGCTGTCTGTAGCCAGTTAGTCAGAAGCACAGGTAACAAACAGCCTGGGGCTTGTGACTGGCACCTGAAGTAGGGAGGTAGGGGGAAGTCTTATAGGACTGCCTTTACCTGTGGAATCTGATGCTCTCTCTGGGTAGGTAGAGTTAGCATTGGGTTGAATTCTCAGACACCCTGCTGGTGTCCAAGAATTCCTTGATGCTGTGTGGAGGGGAGCCCCACAACCCTGGCCCCCAATTTGGAATTGAGTCCAGGAACCTTAGAAGACCAGTGCATATAAAAGTTAAGTTTATACTATACTGTTGTCTATTAAATGTATAATAAATAGTTTTATGTCTAAAAAACAATGCACATACTTTAATTTAAAAATAACTTGTTTTGGTAAAATATGCCAACAATCATCTGAGCCTTCAACAAGTCATAATCTTCTTGCTGGTGATGGATCTTGCCTCCATGTTGATAGTGGCTGACTAATCAGGGAAGTTGTTGCTGAAAGTTGAGGTGCCTGTGGCAATTTCTTAAAATACGACAACAATCAAGTTTGCCTCATTGATGGAGTCTTCCTTTCACAGACGATTTTTCTGTAGCATGAATGCTGTTTGATAGCATTTTACCAATGAAATTTCTTTCAAAATTGGAGTCAGTCCATTCAAACCCTGCCGCTGCTTTCCCAACTAAGTCCAGGGAATATTCTAAATCCTTTGTTGTCATTTCAACAGTGTTCAAAGCATCTTCACCAGGAGTAGATTCCATCTCAGGAAACCACTTTCTTTGCTCATCCATAAGAAGTAACTCTTCATCTGTTCAAGATTTATCTTGAACTTGTAGCAATTCAGTCACATCTTCAAGGTCTACTTCTAATTCTGGTTCTCTTGCTCTTTCCACCACATCTGAAGTGACTTCCTCCACTGAAGTCTTGAATCTCATAAAGTCATCCACGACAGTTGAAATCAACTTTTTCCAAACTCCTGTTAATGTTATATTTGGACTTCTTCCCATGAATCACGAAGTTCTTAAAAGCATGTAGAATGGTGAATCCTTTCCAGAAGGGTTTCAATTGACTTTGCCCAGATCCATTGAAGGAATCCATGTCTATGGCAGCTATAGCCTTATGAAATGTTCTTCTTAAATTATAAGAGTTGAAAGTCAAAATTGCTCCTTGATCCATGAGCTACAGAATGGATGTTATGTTAGCAGGCATGAAAACAACAATAATCTCCTTCTACATCTCCATCAGAGCTCTTGGGTGATCAGGTGCATTATCAGTGAGCAGTACTATTTTGAAAGGAATGTTTTTTTTTCTGAGCAGGAGGTCTCCACAGTGGGGTTAAAATATTCAGTATACCATGTTGTAAACAGATATGCTATTATCCAGGCTTGTTCCATTTCTAGAGCACAGGCACAGTAGGTTTAGCATAATTCTTTTTTTATTTTCTTTTTTATTTTAGAGAGAGAAGTGGGGGGAGAGGGACGGGGGGGAGAGAGAGAGAGAGAGAGAAAGAAAGAAAGAAAGAAAGAAAGAAAGAAAGAAAGAAAGAAAGAAAGAAAGAAAGAAAGAGAGAATCTTAAGCAGGCTCCATGCTCAGCACAGAGTCTGATGCAGGGCTCAATCCCACAACCTGGGGTCATGACCTGAGCGAAAATCAAGGGTTGAATGCTCAACTGACTGAACCACCCAGATGCCCTAGACTTAGCATAATTCTTAAGGGCCTGAGAATTTTCAGAATGGTAAATGAGCATTGGCTTCAACTTAAAGTCACCAGTTGTCTTAACCCCTAACAAAGGAGTCAGCCTGTCCTTTGAAGCCAGGCATTAACCTCTCCTCTCTAGCTGTGAAAGGCCAAGATGACATCTTCTTCTAGTAGAAGGCCATTTGTCTACATTGAAAACCTGTTGTTTAGTGTAGACACCCTCAGTAATGATCTAGCTAGATCTCCTGGATAACTTGCTGCAGCTTCTACATCAGCATTTGCTTCCTCCCTTTGCATGTTGGTGTTACGGAGATCGTGTCTTTCCTTAAACCTCATGAGCCAACCTCTGCTAGCTTCGCACTTTTCTTCTGCAGCTTCCTTACCTCCCTCAGTCTTCATAGAATTGAAGAGAGTTAGGGCCTTGCTCTGGATTAGGTTTTGGCTTAAGGGACTGTTGTGGCTGGTTTGATCTTCTATCCAGACCACTCAAACTTTGTTCATATCAGCAACAAGGCTGCTGCACTTTCTTATCATTCATATGTTCACTGAAGTAGTACTTTTAATTTCCTTCAAGAACTTTACTTTTGCAGTCACAACTTGGCTAACTGTTTGGTACAAGAGGCATAGTTTTTGGCCTATCTGGTTCTCAATATGTCTTTCTTACTAAACTTAGTCATTTCTAGCTTTTGCTTTAAAGTGAGACACATACGACTCTTTCACTTGAGCACTTAGGGGCCATTGTAGGATTATTAATTGGACAAATTTCAATATTGCTGTGTCTCAGGGAATAGGGAAGCCTGGGAAGAGGGAAAGAGATGCGGGAAGGGCCGATGGTGGAACAGACAGATCACACACAACATTTATCAATTAAGTTTGCTGTCTTGTATGCGCCTGGTTTGTGGTATCCCAAGCAACTGCAATAGTAGCATCACAGATCACCATAACAAATATAATAAAAATGCAAAATTCTAAACATTATGAAAATTATCAAAATGTGACACAGAGACACAAAGTGAGTGAATGCTGTTGGAAAAATGGCATCAATAGTTCGATGAGGGTTGCCACAAACCTTCAATTTGTAAAAACACAATGTCTGTGAAGCACAACAAAATGAGGTATGTCTATACTGATTTAGGCAGCCCATTAGACATGTGATTTTAAAAAATATTTCATCTTGATCCATAATGAGAATTATACTTTTACATTGTGATTAAATTTGCATTTAATTACATATATACATAATTAAAACATGACACAATACTTTTTTTACATGGGACACACATCTATTCTGTTGTGTTCTATTTCATTCCATTTCCTTCTATTCCATTACTTTTTTCTATTTTACTAAAACCAAACCTCTTGAGATCAACTAAACATCACTTACTAATGGGTGAGAGCCCACATTTTTGTAAAGCAGTCCTCTGGCTGAATAAGTTTTTCTGTTCTTTAGAAATACTCTGCACAGTGTTATACATTTCTGCATCACTCTAGAGGATTTTTCAAATTGTAAGGAATAGCCAAGGTGAAATTGGTGTTAGAGCATCCTGAAGAAGTGGCACTCTCTCTCTGAAAAGGGTCAAGACTATAAAGCCAGCTTGCTCTGGAACGCTAAGGACTCTGACCTTCGAAGCTGGGTCCAGCAGCCTAATACCTAGCATGGCACAAAGTCCAACCAGCCAGTGAATAAAGGCTTGAAAGCTTGACCAGCTTGGGGCAAGTGTTCTTCAAGAGTATTCAAGGACAAAAGTAATCTTGGGTTTTTTAATAGTTCCTGAAGCAGAAACACACCTCTCATCCTTCAGCAGCACATTGAGGAGAACTGGAGTGGCTTGTTGTTGTGACATTAGCAGGTGCGCGTGAGGACTGAGAATTGCTGTAGTGTTGGCTTGCTGGTCGTTCCGGTGTCATGGGCTGCCACCCCAAGCAAACATGACTGAAGTAAGGACTGAAAGTGAAAGGAAAAAATGCAACAGTTACGTACAGTTTATTTTGACATGCTCAGGCACCAAGTTGTTTTGTTTGTTTTATTTCTCATTCCCCCTTTTGGGTGTAAGTGATGTTACTTAATGCTAATAATAGTTAACATTTCTCTAGTGCCAGTTCTAGCCTAGGGATTCACATTGTCCCTTATGTGGCTCATTTAGTCTTTACAGAAACCTCATGTGGAAAGCGATTCTCTCCCCCATCTTATCAATGTGAACATTGAGGTGAGGAAGGCCAAATAGCCTTCCAAAGATTATATAGTCAGTAAGTGGTGGGCATGGGATGGAGTCATGGCAGTCTGAATCCAAAGTCTCTGCTGTGAGCCACCATACCTTAATCTGACAATTCAAGTTCTCTTCACTTATGGCTGGTGGTCAGTTTTACAGGGAGGGGCAGATGCTGGGGTCAGAGATATCTGTGTGCAGTGGCCAGCTCTCAGCTGTTTGTTCAATATGTATGTATTGAGCATCTTTTCTGTACTTGGCAGGTGGGTATCTACTGTCTGGCTAGTGAAACTTTCAGACTCTGGTTCTTCCAGATTGTCAGTGTCTTTGGAACAGTTGAACATTCTGGATGCTTACACTCAAGTGCTTGGGACTTAGTATGTTGACAGACTGTCCAGGTGGCTGAGAAAGGTACTGGAGGACAGATGGCATTCAGGCTGGCCAGGTCTTCCAGGAGCTTGCCTGGTGGCCAGTGATGGAAAACGATCTGCACGGTCTGGCAGAGGCCAGGGGCAGGAGCAGTGGGTGACAGGGGATGGAAATCATGGAAACCATGAAGGCAGTGGGTGGCATCTGGGGGGGTGGAGCAGCCAGAAGCTGAGCCCAGCCTTGGCCTGAGATTCTGGGCCTAGACATTAGTTCCCAGGAGGCCTCAAAAGGCAGAAGAGCAGCAGTGATAAAGGAACTGAGCATTATTCCAGCATCAAAGCTTAGCTGGCTCCTAACTTCCCTTTGAATAGTGAAAGAATTGGCTAAGAATTAGCCTAAGCTTGGAGATGAGAACTAAATGCTTAGGTGTGTAAATGAGAGCTTCAGGGAAAGCAGGCTGGGTTGTCCCAGTAGGAATGGAGACACAAATGAGGCTTTGTCCAAATAAATATTTCTGCCAGGCAAAATGCACCAGGAAGCAAGGTTAAATGTTAAGAATGAAAATGTTGCAGAAGAAAAAATCCAATAGTTTCTTTTTCCGATTTTTGATTTTGAAAGGAACAGAGATGTCCTCTTGGGGACCAGAAGATATGTGTGTGTGTGTGTGTGTGTGTGTGTGTGTGTGTGTGTGTGTGCGCGCGCGCGCACGCGCACGTACTCTGAGGATGGAAGGAACTGGGAATTTTGTTTAGGAAGCTTTTCCTTAAATGATAGCCGCCAAACCATTTGAAAGTGAGCATAACAACAATAACTGATTTAATAACCAGTGACTTTTCAAGCCTATTCAACAAACGCAGAAGATTCCATTATTTTAAGAGATTTAAAATTATTTCAACTGATTTGACTGTTCTGTGTTTTATTTTGTGGCCTAGGGCAAATGAGTCTGCACAGCCCCTGTTAGCTCTTGAAAAGGAAATAGATGGTTGTAAATTGATGACTGATACTAAGCTCTTTGGCTCTGCATTAGAATTATATCACCAAGTGCCTTCTTCTACTGCCTGGAGGGGGTTGCTCCCTTACCTTGTTATTCAGAATCCTTGTGGGAAAGATCCTGATCAAATGTTTCTATTGTGGAGAAGATACCATCAATAGTACTTTCCACTTGTTCTTTATTTTTTTTCCCAAGGAGCTGGGCACACACAGAGAGAACTAAACTTTTAATTTGTAGAGGAACATTGCCATCTGGATGAAAGATTACATTCTGAAGGCTCAATAAGTGAGTTTTATTTCCACACTATTACTCATTCTCTAAGATGCCTTTTCTACATCTGTGAAATGGAACAATTAATCTCTACCTGTGTCACAGTAGTGTTATGAAAATGAGTCACAAAATGCTTGCAGTATACTTTGAGCTTTTTTTGGAGAAATACAAAATATTAGTATTGTGTGAAATGATAAAGCTTGGTGTATGACTATAAATTTTTAGAGAATCAGAAAATGATAATGGGAAATGAAATTGACAAACTTGGATTATAATATGTATTGAAAAAAATTCTCTGGATAATAAGATAGTCTCCCAAAAGGCAATTTCAAAAATCAAGAACAAAATAAAATAAATATATATAGCATTTAAAAATTCTTAAATCTTCTTGGCACTCATTAAAACCCTAGGCCAGCGTTTTCCAAACTGTGTTTATATTTTAATATTTTTATTGTTTGTTATGATAGATTGCATGAGAAATTAAAAGATATTCCATGAATAACATGTTCAGTGGTTAAGTAAGTTTACAAAATGCTATGTTAGAAAGCTGGGTTAAATAGCTCTCTTTCTGTGCGTTTTACTTCTCCAAAAGAAGGAAATGTTTTGTAGCATTTTTGAACTATTTGACTGGGGAACTCAGTTTGGAAAAAGCTGTTATGGGCTAAAAACAAATTTAAATAACCTTATGTTTAAAACAACTTCTCAGTTTTTGGTTGCTTTAGTGTTGTTGGTGAAACTAGGATAAATGATTTTGCTACTTTTGTATACTTGCTAAGATAATTAAAAAAAAATACATTAATATCCTTTTTGTGGGATTTTAACAGCCTGCCTGTTACATTACATATGTAAGTATACTGAATATATAATACATAATTCTGTTCTTATCTGCATGACCTCTCTCTCTCTCTCTCGCTCTCTCTCTCTCTCTCTCTATATATATATATGTATGTGTGTGTATACATACATATGTACACACATACATATATAATATATAATCCTCCTATTCAAGTTGTTTTCTGGGCCTTTTTCCTGCCCACATCTGAATTTAGCCTTCCTTGTTTCTATATATTTTTAAACTCTATAGAAATGAAAAATGGATAACTTTAGAAGAAGAAGCAATACGTATTATTCAGGGTGCTTCATGAGTTATGCAAGTTATGTGGACTTTGCTTAGCTGTGAAGTGTTAAAAAAAAAATCACTTTTTGTTCCTTGAAAAAAAAATTTGTAAAAAACCATGACAATGAAGATTGTTTCAAAGAAAAATAAGAGATATGTCAAAGAATGTCAAGTTCCTAAAATACTCTGTCAAAAGGAGTTGTCTATATTTGGCAAGGGTTATGAAACTTCTGGGGGCGCCTGGGTGGCTCAGTCATTTAAGCGTCTGACTTTGGCTCAGGTCATGATCTTGCGGTTCATGAGCTCTAGCCCCCACGTTGGGCTCTGTGCTGACAGCTTAGGGTCTGGAGCCTGCTTTGGATTCTGTGTCTCCCCCTCTCTGCCCCTCCCTTACTCATGCTCTGTCTCTGTCTCTCTCTCTCTCTCTCTCAAAAAGAAACTTTTTTTTTTTTTTTTTTTTTTTAAATAAAGTTCTGGCTGGAGAAAATTTTTTTGACTTAGGTCCTTGGAGACTTGCTGGTTGGAGAACTAGCTGTGACATTTAACAGTGACCCCTGGAGGCTAGAGTATGGAGTGTCATGCGCAAAATTTTGTTATTGTTTTAATTTTGCAGTTACAAAAAGTGTTTGGCTGTTTCTTTGCCATGGGCTGTGTGGCACAGTCCCCAGTTATTTGCTGCAGCTCAAGTTCCTGTCATTTTGTCTTTGCATCGAGTCTTCTCAGGACACTAGGGCACCACCAAAATGGTTCCATTTGATGACTGTGTTGCTTGACTCTTGGGCTGTGTGGTGATTGTTTTGAAGACGATGAGAAAACTCCCCTTTTGAATGAACACAGATTCTCTAAAAAGAAAGTAATCAACATTTAAAATCTCTCTTGGGGAAGGAACTGGGAAGAAAACATTTTTCTCTGGAATTTTCTGACTTATCTACCAGTAAACTGTACTGATGTAAAGTGTGGGAGACATTCAGACATATTGCTCCAAAAGCCATGTCTGAAGTCCTTTTTTTTTTTTTAAAGGGACATCTTCTCTCAGTTTTGCACTGCTCTTTCATTGTCATTTCAAGGTATGAGATGAGAAATGGTTTGCATAAGAGCCACTGTCCCTCACCCCACACAGAGCCCTTAATGAAAATGAATTGTGTTATTTTTGGAAACATTTAGACTCTTTATTCAAAGGAGATATAGGGGCACCTGGGTGGCTCAGTTGGTTGAGCGTCTGACTTCAGCTTGGGTCATGATCTCACAGTTTGTGGGTTCAGGCCCTGCGTTGGGCTTTGTGCTGACAGCTCAGAGCCTGGAGCTTCGGATTCTGTGTCTCCCTCTCTCTGCTCCTTCCCCACGTGCACTCTGTCTCTGTCTCTCTCTCTCTCAAAAATAAACATTAAAAAAAAACCAATAAAGTATTTCTCTCCAAACATAATATATATATCTGTTAAAGCCAAACATCATATATTCCCAGAAGAAAATGAAGGACAAGGTAATTAAGGTTTTAAACTTAAGTGATTTTTATTACTAGTTTGGGATTTGTATCCTTATAATGGTTGCCCTCTTCTCAGAGTGTAATATGCAAGATGCGTGGGGTCCTTGCCTGGCTCCATCACTTACAGTCTGGTAACTTGAGGAAATAGATATGCTCTCTGTGATCTGTAAAGTGGGGTAACAATATCTGTCCAAATTGCATTACACAATCCCCATATTGTTAAAAATATTGGTGGGGTAAATCACATGTATTTGGAATACCGTAAGAGGCTGAACTGCCGTGAGGTTCTATTGTTGTTATTGTTCTAATGCTTTGTGTGGTATGGAAATCGACTTATTTTTAGGTGTCTTTGGCAATAGCAATAAGCAGAACATTGAAGAAGGAGGATTTGTATTTTTGGAGATGAACATGCAGGCAGTTTGGAGCTGTGGCATAGAGTAAACTGCCTTTGTGGATGGAGGAAGAATTTGCATCTGACAAGAGAGAAGTGCTGGGGACTGCAGGAATATTTTAAAGACCCTTCTGATCACTTGCTAGAGCGTGCACCTTGTCTGAGAGGTGCAGATGGACAGTGTGAAGATTAACACCCAAGTAGCCATTGCTGAGAGAGGACAGGTATTTGTCTCAAGATGAATTGGGCATAGGGATGGTGTGGGGCTCATAGCATCTCATAGCATTAGAGGTGTCAGTAGCAAGTTGATGGCAGGTCAGGAAGCAGGCTCTGTGAAAAGCATACTCATAGAGCTGGTCTCTCCTTTGCCTTCCAAATTCCAGCCTGCAAGGGGCCAAAAACTGTCTACATTTAAACAATTGTCTTTTCCAGAGTACAAGGCATCTTTGGACTATTATCGAGCGAGTAAACAAAAGGAGATTTACAAAAGAGCAACCAGCAACTAGATTTCATTGTCTACACTGAATATCCAGTGATTCTGCTCAAGTGAGACCGTTCTTAGCTGTTGGATAAGTCAATGAGAAATAGGCACCTATATGCTAGCTCATTCTATTCCTGGCCTGGCAACACATTTTACAAAAGAGTTTGGTCCTACTGGAATTGTGCAGAGGTTGGCACAGCTTTGGTACATATTAAACACCCAATACATGCTCATCAGCAGTGATATTATAGGTATTCATTGTGGTCAGCAGTGCATGTGATCCCAAGTAGAAAGGGCAGGGTGGAGCTGGCTACTGGATCCCGCACATCAAACATCATCTCTCTCATTTCTGCCTCTTTGCCTGCAAGCCTCAGTCTCTCTTACCAGCTGCTTCTCTGCTCAGCAGGGGACATGGCTGTAGGCTGCTTTGTCCTCCCACCTCTGTAACTTGTGACCAAGAGATAAAGACACACTTCTTCACAGCTCAAATTCAAAAAATACTCAGAGAAGGGCCTTGATTGGTCTGGTGCAGCTCATATGTCCACATTTTGGACTAGGAACCAATCAGTTTTCATTAAATAAGATAATTGATACATTTTGTAAATTATAGACTTATGGAAACACATGGTATTATAATTATAAATGTAATTATTATTTTCATCAATTCCTCCCTCCCTTCCTTATCTGGCTCACTTCTACTTGTTCTTCAAAATTTGGTACAGAGACCCCCTTTAACAACCTCAAGATGGGTTATATGTCCCTTGTTTGTGTTCCATAGTACCTTGTGCTGTTTCTTGTCCCTGCATTTCCTGTGCTAAATTCACCCCTGGACTGCAAGCTCTTTGAGGGAAGCCATAGTCTATGTCTCTGTCTTCTAGCATATAATGGATATTTAATAAATATTTGTTGAATAAGTTATTAATCATAGCTGAAGAAGCATTGAACTAAATGCATACTGAACCTAGGATGTCACTTAGAAGTTACTCCTTAAATGCATGAACAGGGTTTGTTGTCTATGATTTGCCTCTGCCAATTTTATGACTATATATATATATGTACACACACACACACACACACATACATATATTTTTAATGTTTGTTTATTTTTGAGACAGAGAGAGACAGAGTGAGAGTGGGGAAGGGACAGAGAGAGAGGGATACACAGAATCTGAAGCAGGCTCCAGGCTCTGAGCTGTCAGCACAAAGCCCAACATGGGGCTTGAACTCATAAACCATGAGATCGTGACCTGAGCCGAAGTCCTCTGCTTAACTGTCTGAGCCACCAAGGCACCCCTATATATATATTTTTAAAGTTTTTATTTATTTATTTTGAGAGAGAGAGAGAGAGCAGGTGCATGCAAGTGTGGGGCAGGTGCAGGGAGAGAATCTCAAGCAGGTCCCATGTTTATAGCGTGAGCTTACAACTCATGAACCATGATATCATGACCTTAGCCAAAATCAAGAGTCAGTTGCTCAACTGACTGAGCCACCCATGTGCCCCAATATGACTATATATTAATTGCACTGAAGTAAAATTATTTGAATATAACAATAAGAGTTAAGTTTTGTTGAGCACTTACTATGTGACAGATACTGTTCTAAGTGTTTTACATGTATTAACTTGAGTAATTTTCTCAGGGTCCTTACTGTTACTGTTACCATTTTACAGATAAAGATACTGAGGCACAGAGAAATTAAGTAACTTGCTAAGCACACAGCTAAAAAGCCGGTTGTGGGAATGATTTCAAATGTAGATAATCTGGCTCAAAAGCCTATATTTTGAATTAATCATTCTAGTTTGTAGTTCATGTTTAAATGAATTTTAATCATATAATATGTTCCTGTAAACACACCTTTGGTTGGTATAGAGGGAACAAATTCTCTGAAACCCAAATTCTTCCAACTGCCATCAGTCTCCCCCATGAGCACTACCACCAACAGTATCAGAAAGGACCTACTGAGTCACACCATCAAGTGCAAGATACAGTGCTAGGTACAGGGACACAAAGGTTTATGTCGCACAGCCTTCACCTTCAAATAGCTTAAAATCCAGTTATAAATATGTCCCACACACTTAGGAAGAGAACTATCATTCGAGATAATCTGTGCTAAGTCTCAAACAAATGATATAGACAATAAATGCTTTAGGGTAGTTATAGTATTTTAAAAGTGGCTGAAAAACCTGGATTTGAAACCCATGAGATGAAGCACACCTGGATAGACTGTCAATTCCTTGAGGAGGGGAAGTGTCTTAGTCATCTTGGATAAACACAGTCCTGGTACAGAGTAGACCCTTGTCTGTATTGTGAGTGGCTTGGATCCTGGCTCTGTTAACTTACAACCTGGATGTGGGCAGGTCAGCTATTCTTCTGTGCCCCAGTTTACTCATCGTACTACCTTTGCTGGGTTACCTATGAAAGGTAATGGGATGGTCTTGAGAAAGTTGGAAGTGAGTTCCTAGCACCCAGGACTGAGTGCCCTCACTGTTTGTTTGGGAAGGGGAGCTGCACACTGTAGCATCTGGTTCAGATGCACACTGGTTCAGGTGATTTTGTCAGTCATCCAGTAGCCGCTTAGAGCACACTCTTTAGGCTGAATTGCGTGTGATGTCTCCAGTGACAAATTTCCCCATGGGAGTCCTGTGGTTGCAGTTGCCGTCTCAGCTGGGTGTTGGAGGGCTCTGGAGATGTAAACTGTGGGGTGAACCCAGACTTAACTCAAAACAAGCCATCCTAAGTCAGCTGCCAGTTCTTCACACTTCTCCAGACTGAGCAAAGCATTTCACTGCAAAGTTGGCCCACAAAAAATTTCTGATGAGTCCCAACTGGTTCATAATTTGTATATGTGACTGAAACCAAGAACATTTCACGTTCTCTTACATTCTGTTCCCCAGGCTCCTGCAGATCCGTTTTCCTCTTCCTCATGTTGTTGAAGTTACGACACCCACCTCTTTTTACTGCCTGAGATCCTATTCTCATAGCGTCCATGGGAGTCTGCAGTCATGATTAGTGACAGAAAACAGACTCACCACGTCTTTTGCTTTCTTGCCACTTACTGGGAAGGTGGTGGGAAGAAGGAATGCCTTCTCTTTGTGGGCTAGAGCCCCCAGGTGATAATTCCAGCACTGTGAACCTTAACCTCCCACAGTGTTTGACATCAGGTTCACAGAATCTGGAGCAGTCTGTTCTGGCATATTCTGAAAATAAAGCAACCCAGAGGACTTTAACTCTTGTGTTTCTGTTAAGGCTCACAACCTCATTTCTGACATTTCTTTTTTTTTTTAATAGTTTTTTTTAATGTTTATTTATTTTTGAGAGAGAGAGAGAGAGAGAGAGAGAGCGCCAGCACGAGTGGGGGAGGGGCAGAGAGAGGGAGACAGAATCCATAGCAGGCTCAAGGCTCCAAGTTGTCAACACAGACTCTGACGTGGGTCTCGAACCCATGAACTGTGGGATCATGACCTGGGCTGAACCAACTGAGCCACCTAGGCACCCCTCATTTCTGACATTTCTATTCGTGTTTGGCAGACTTAATATCTTTTCTGCCACCTCTGTTGTTTGGGTTGCAGAAAAGGAGATAAGGACAGATGGGTGGGCAGGGAAAGACTCAGTTTTGAATCTTGGCTAACAGGGCTACTACTACCAAATTGCAGTAGAACCTGTAGGTTTTGTCTTCTGGGAAGCACTGCTATATGATGATCACACAGTAGGGCAGTGGAGCCTGAGAGGTGTGGGTTTGAATCTCACCTCTGCTTGTGAGCAATACCTCTGGGCCTCAGTTTCCTTATGTATAAAATGGGGATAGTTATAATATATATCTGGTGACTTTAGTAAGAATTACACAATATAAGCATTTAAGGACTCAGTAAAGCGTCTGGCATGTAGTAAGCTTTGGCATTACTACCTGCTGACATTACTGAGCCAATAAAACTTAGTTAGAAGTTGGTAAATGGATCTCAGTGTTTTTGTATCCCTCTTAGGAGAGTCTGAGCAGACTGATAAAGATATAGGATGATCCAAAGTGGATCCCTTTGGGGGATTCCCTTTGATCTTTTTTAGTCTATAGCTTTGGCCCAGAGCACCATCCTACCTCTATCCTCGAAAGGACACACCTGGAGCCTCATCAACACAACAGTTTTCCTCTAAGGAAATAATCAGATGCAGGGGAATACTGACAACTTCTGGAACACTGCAACCAGCAGCTTCCTCCTTCCTCTTGAAATACTGAAATATTAAAAAGAGAAAAGAAGCTTTTTTTTGGCTGTCAGGACAGAGCCAGATGCGGGGCTTGAACTCACAGGCTGCAAGATCTCAACCTGAGCTGAAGTCACTTAACTGACTGAGCCACCCAGGGGCCCTAGAGAAAAGAAGCATTTTAATGACATTAAAGAAAAAAAAAACAAAAACAAAAACCTATTTCGATTCTGTGTACTGCAGTCTCTTAGAAGGGTGGAGATGGGTTGTTGGGACCATTCATGGAGTGGTTGGCATGTTTTGTAGGTACACAGTGGGATGATGATGGTGGATTAAATTAGAGTGCTTTGGCCCTAACCTGTGTCCACACCCTTTCCAATGTCAGGCCTGGATCCATGTACCCGTGGACTTTTTGGCCTGATTCCAGACCAAGAACTAAAGGTTCAGAATGCACAGTTAGTCACTTTACCATTAAGTAAAATAAAGTGGCCACATTTCTGACTTCTTGAGTGGCTGGAGAGGCGGTAAGAGAAACCATTGCATTCTTTTCTCCCCTCTCCTTGTCTTAGTAATAAGAGAAGGTCTGTGGATTGGTTTAGTCTGGATATTTTCTTTGTTCCACTTCGCCAAATACTTGTTGAGCAACTACTGTGTGTCAGGCACTGTGTGAGACTCGGGGGAGACAAAGATAAATGGGACATGGATTTCATGAGTTTGTATTGTAGGAGGAAAGAGAGAGAAAGGAGAAGAGAGGGAATGGGAGGGACCAAGAATGGTTCCTTCCTCAAGGACACAGGATGAAATAATCACCTTTTCCTGAATGTGGCAGTCCACAGGACTTCTACTACTTCAACGTTTGTCAATAGAATAATGGCTTTTCAAGATCCTTCTAGTTATAAAAGAAGCACTGCATCTTGTCAGTATAATAAGCCCTCAAAAACATTTCAATAACTGCAGTTTTTCTTCACGTTATGGCTTCAGCTCTGTCATTTGTAATATATATGACTAATGCAAGTTATTTAACTCTGTCTAAACTTAGTTTCCTTATCTGTGAAATGGGAATAATACCTAATGGTTTTTGTAAACCAGTTATGTGTAAAATGTTCTTTGTATAAGGTTGGCACTCAAAACATTTGTAGTTATTGTTGTGATATATTCCTTGAGATTTTCTCCAGTAAAGGTGATTTTCTCCTACTTGATTTATTGTGGGGTTGGGCTTGAGGGTAAGTGTCTTCCTTCCACCCTCTTGATACTTTTAGACCATAACTACCCTCTCCTTTTATAAAAATTCGTAGTCTTTTGAGGCTCAAACCATTCAGCGGTACCACATTCTCCTTTTCTTCATTGTAACTTGGTTACTCTTTAGCGAGTAAATCTCTTCAGTATTTACCCTCTCACTAAAGACTTTAGAACCATGGCTTAATCTTTCTGTCCACTTCAACCTCTGTCTTCCTTGGTAACTTAGATATCCATGGTTAAATTTCTTCAACATCTCAAATTTCAGGTTTTGAACACTTCATCTACAATGACTTTCTCCTTCAGTCCTTTGTTAGGCAACCCTCTTCCATGGCTACATGGTGATGGCTGTCATCACCAGAGGCTTCCACCTCTGCAGAATATCTAAATTGCACATCCCGATTCCTGAAACCTGCTGTTTGTATCTTTCCTGCTTGCTTGCTGATGGGCCCCCTGCATCTCCAGTCCACTGGCCCTTTCACTGTCTTCCCATTAGCCCCTCTTGTCCTTCATTGTTCATTACAACCACTCCTTTGTTGCAAAACCCTCATGTTTTTTCTCTTTCTGCCCCCCCACCCCACCTGATTACACTCCAGCTCTAGATGAACCCAGCCATCCAATTTCTCATGGGCCACCCGTCATGGCGTGGCATCACTGGAGAATATCACACAACCTGGCAGATGGTAACACTGTGTAGCACCATAACCAAACTTAACTGGTTTCTCCCCGGTCCATGGCAAAACTAGCACTATTTTGTCTAGTAAGCTCCATCCTTCTTTCCTCAAGGACTATTTCATCTCTTCTCCATGTTCCTTCAATCTTTCCACCCTCCCTCAGTCTCAGAAGGTGACCTTGTCTCATATTTAAAGGGGATACTCTCAGATGGAAACTCCCCATGTTCCCTTCACATGCTCTATGCTGTATAGTTGCATCTGTGCCCTCTTTTCTTTCTTTTTTTTTTTTTTTTTAATTAAAAAAAATTTTTTTTTGGGACAGAGAGAGACAGAGCATGAATGAGAGAGGGGCAGAGAGAGAGGGAGACACAGAATCGGAAACAGGCTCCAGGCTCCGAGCCATCAGCCCAGAGCCTGACGCGGGGCTCGAACTCACGGACTGTGAGATCGTGACCTGGCTGAAGTCGGACGCTTAACCGACTGCGCCACCCAGGCGCCCCTGTGCCCTCTTTTCATGCCATCCAATGGAGGACACACCACTCCTCTTGTCCAAGTCTACTTCCTCCTTGTGTGGTTTGAATTCCACTCCCTCTAGTCTTTCCCATCTATTTGGATCTATTTGATCAGTATTAATACATGTTACAGTATTTCCCACCAGGAACAGCCACAATGACAACAACAATAAAGATGACAAACAACTGCCACTACCACCCTTCTTGGATCCCAGTCTCTCTCTCATCACTGTACTTCAATCACCACAAGCCTTGTTTGCCCATGCCCCTGAACTTCCTTACCTCTGACTTCTAACCCACTCCAGCCTGGCTTCTGTCCTCACAACTCCATTATATCAGGACTTCCAAAGATTACCTGCATGTGTTGAATACAATGGACTCATTTTAGTTCCCATTTTACTTTATTTGCAGCAATAGTCAACATTCCTTTATTGAAATGCTTTCTTCTTTTACCCCCTGGCCCGAAGTACCCTTGGTTTCCTCCCATCCCATGGCTTCTCCTTCCCAGTCTTTTTGACCCTACTTTGAAATACTAAACCATCAAACAATCACATATGAACAAAATAAGGAAAATTAAATGGCTGTCTCTATAGATTAAGAAAAATATTTGGGGTGATCCAATGTCCATTTAAGATAAAAACTGTCAGGGGTTGTGGGAGGGGGGAAGGGCTAAATGGGTAAGGGACATTAAGAAATCTACTCCTGAAATCATTGTTTCACTATATGCTAACTAATTTGGATGTAAATTTAAAATAATTTAAAATAACTAAACCCTCTTCTCTTCATCCTCTTTACTTTCTGTCGGCAGCCGCAGCCACTGTTGTGATTTTGTTTATTGTTTGTATATGCATGTGACTTCACAATTTGTATCTTCTGCTCTGACTTCTCTTTTGAGCTCTAGAATCTAGGTACAACTGTGTTCTAGACACATCCGCTTCAGTGGCTGTAGACATTTCAAACTTGATTGTACAGAATTAAGTTTTGATTGTACAGAATTAAGTTTTCCCATTGCTCTCTCTCCCCAATCTGCTCTTCTGGTATATTCCATTTAGTGGGTAGTACCACTATCTGTCCTGTTGCCTTGGCCAGTGCTAATTGAATTTCAAGTTTGATAATTCTACTTCAAAAATGCATATTAAGTTCATTTCCACATTCTAGTGTAAGCCAACATCATCTCTTGTTAGGGTGACTGCAATAGCTTTTTAATAATATCCGCATATCCATTTTATATTTCTTATCCATTCAGTATACTGTAGTCAGAATAATTTTTTAAAAGCAAAAATTTGATCAAGTCATTGCCTCCCATTACATTTAGGATAAACTACAAACAACAAGGCCAGTAAGACTGCTGGGTTTGGTTCCTGACAACTCTTGCCAGTCTTCCCTTTGCTTATGATATTCTAGCCACTAATGCCTTCTTCCCATTTCTCAGAATGCCTAAAGCTCTTTCCTGCTTTAGGGACTTCCCACATGCTGTTTCCCCCTGCCTGGAACTCTCCCCACTTCTTATCTGTCTGATTCCTACACATACCTCAGGTCCCAGACGTTAGGTTCCTAAGATATAAAAACTCTTTCATAGTATTCTGTACTTTTCCATCATAGCACTTATCACAGTTCTTATCTTTATTTATGCAAATATTTATCTGTCTCCACACTAGACTATGAACTCCAGGAAGATGTCTGTCTTCCCACCTCTGTATCCTTAGTGCCTAGCACGGTGTTGGGCATGTGATTTGGGTCCAGTAATATATGCTGAATCAGTAAATGGTTCATAAAAAAACCCTGGATCAATTGGGGATGATTGATTATGTCAGGATGTGTTGATTCTTTTGTTTGTTCGTTCATTCATTCATTCATCCATCAAATACCTAGGTATTTTTGAATCCAAAGGAAGAAATCACTTTCTTCACCTTTCCCTTGACTCTTTTATATCTTAATACTTAGCAAGTTTCATCTAGCTCATCAGGGACCCAGTCCCTGGCAGTGGCCACATTTATTATATTTGTCTGGCTCACTGGATACATCAAGTTCTAGGGAAGCATTTTTTTCCTCTCTATATACTGCATTGCTCTGTTCCTAAATGTTCTGACTGTTCTTAATTCTGTCACAAATAATATGAATTCATCTGCCAAAGGTGAAACCAAGTATACCTAGAGGGACACTTATATCATCTGTGTGTTTTTTTAAATAAACATTTATTGGACACCAACTATGTGCTAGATTTTCATAGAATCTTTCTTATTTAATTCTTATAACAACCTCTTACTGTGGGTTTTACTATTCCTAACTTAGAGTTGAAAATATTGATGCTTGGGGAATTAAAGTGCTGCAAAACAGGGATAAAAATGCTTTCTTTTTGTTCTCGTATGATGTATGCATTTTTCAAAATCATGAATTCATGTTTAAAATGAGCACAGCCAAATATTAAATTATATGTGGTAATTCTTTCAGAAGACTTAAACACACATTTTAAGGGATTCCATTTTAGAAGAGTAAGATGCTAGTGACCCAGAGATTCTGCAAATTGTCCAGAATTTAGCTGTATGCTGTGCTTGTGGGGTGGGAGGTAAATGTGTTTGATTCTCTCTGAACCAAGTCAGGCAGAAACATGGTACCACCCTTCTAGACAGACATCTGTTCAAATATAAATTTCCTGTTTATTGAGGCTTCTGCTCTATTGAAGTAAAGGTCTCGATACGGCTGAACAAGTCAATCATTATAAACCTTGTTAGTGTGACAGCCCCCTGTGTATTGTTTAACTGGAAATGAAACACAAATACACCAAACCCCTGCAGTATCCGCTTCATGGTGCATAAATCTACCGTGCATCATGTCATTTGAAATTTGATGGCAATCTACCAAATGGCAGAAAAGACTTCATCCTCAGAGGGCTATGCAAATGAGTCCAGGCTCTGAACAATCAGGTGAAAGGACACAGCCTGTCCTTTGCTCCCTTCCCCCATATCCTTCCCAGAAAGCATTCCCTAGGGTAATTTCTTAGTGGCAACTGGTGAATTATCCAAATACAAATGACCAGTGTTCATTCAGTTCCACATGCAGATCTGGCTTTAGATGTTCTAAATAGGATTGAAACATTCTTCCTGCCTTCCACTATCCAAGCTGTATTATTGCTTGCAGCAAAACCTTCTCAGACCCTTATTAAGCCATCTTAATTGCTTTCCTCAGCTTTCTTTCTTTTTTATCCAAACCTCAGAGGTGAGGGATAATCTGCTTTTAGGCTAAAATAGAGATGCTCATCTCACTACCTCCCTTATTGGCCCCCCTCCCCTGATTTATCACCCATCCATGCCATAGAAAAGCCTGCAGTTTTGAAAGGACTAAACCAGTCTGCTAGTCTGTTGTTAATAATGGGTATGGAGGTTAAATTATTTTACTACCAGTCATATTTTCTCTGTTCAGGTTTTAAATGGGTAGGACATTTCTCTGTCTGGCTCTACTGGGAAGATTTATTCATAAATTGTTAGAATATTTACTTATAAACTGGAAGTCTCAAGGTATCATCCGATCCAGCTGCTAGTCTTGAGCAGATTAAATCATTAAAAACAAGCAGTTGGCTGTTGGAATCAACCCCTATGGGTACAACCAAACCTTGTCAGGGCTGCCCCTGAAGGCAGGGCCCAGGTGGAGGGAGGCTGGGACAAACCAGTGTGGGTCCATTAGCAGTTCATGGGAGGAGCAGGCTGGCTGAAGTCTGGAGAGGTTGGGTCTTATGAGAGTACATATAAATAGGCATGTCAAGCCGAGCGGACAGAGCAGCAGAAGGCTGGAGAATAAAGCAAGAGTTAGGAATGGTGGCCAGATTATGGAGAGTTTACTCCCCATCAAGCCATTGTCTATCTCATTAATTCTTTTAGGAGCATCCAAGAGGAGCTGTGAGTCTCCTGAAGGGCTGAAACTGTGTGACAGTTTCTTCTATGCTCAGTGACTTTCTTGGAAACATTAAATGATAATTTTTCCCCTTGTCAACTCTAACCTCCCTTTTATCATCCTTGTTTATGAGAAAAAGAAGAATTTATTGAATTTTATAACTGAATTTATTCCTATTCTTCCCTAAGAAGATATCAATGTAACTTTTGATAAAACATGGAAAACCATGTTCAATACAACTATTCGATTATATTTTAAAATACATTCTTATGATAAGCTCTTGAAATAGCCAAGAAATGTATGAAGACATTCTTGAACTGGTTTATGTTAGAGGTACCATCTGAATTAAAAGCAGCGGACTCCATCTCTTGTTGATGAAGGGAGAAAATAATCTCTTTTTGGAAGGCAAATGATTTTGTACTGGAGAACATTTGGTTCATTAGGAAAGCTGTTGATTTCTCAGAAGAAACAGTTTATTTTCTCATCTCAGAATGAGGAAATTGAAAAATATTTCATGTGATTCAGGAACAGGTAAATCTCTGTGGAACTCACAACTGTAGTATTCTATGGGAACATATACATGCTATGTAAATTTACATAATAACAATCAATATATTCTATAGACTTAATCTTTTCACTGCTTTAAGGGCCAGAGCCTATAGTGTAGACTGGTTTTGACTAAAGAGAGTAAGGAGCAAAACTTTCAGCTTTCTGAAACAAAAACAAAAACAAAAAAACCTTCCAGCTTTCTGTTTTGGGACTAGAGCAAGACACCCAACCACAGTAATATTTGCTTACAACTCTTTCCTTTACTGTTACCCCATTAATTTTTCCTGAGCAGCATCATAACCCATAATTCTCAACTCTGTAATTTTCTGGCCTATTTTTTTTCTAAAGTATATTATTTTGAGAGAGAGAGAAAGTACATGCTTGAATGGGGGAGGGGCAGAGAGAGAGGGAGACACAGAATCCCAAGCAGGCTCTGTGCCATCGGTGCGGAGCTCAAACTCATGAACCCTGAGGTCATGACCTGAGTCTCAGGTCGAGATCAAGAGTCAGATGCTTAACCGACTGAGCCACCCAGGCACCCTTCTGGCCTATTTCTTATAGGTGGTCTAAGGCACTGGTGTGGGGATGGAGGCAGCCATCATTATGTTGCAAACAGGTGGAGGATACAAAAGAAAAAGGTGGTTTCTGCCTCTCGCTGGAAAGGCAGAATATATGCTCATGAAGGACATTTAAAGGCTAATTCACAAAGAGAATGTATTCATCAGCGTTTATACATTACCATATAATAATTATAACTTCAAGTGATTGCTATGTACTAAAAATGCTACAAAACATTCTATAGGACATACTACTATTTCTGTGTTATGGATGAGGAAGCTATGGCTCAGAGATCCTCAGGACCACCCAGCTAATACATAACAGAGTCAGGATTAAAGTCTAGCTGGGTCTGACTCCCATGCCCAATCTCTTGCCCATTGCTGTGTCTCCATAGGCAGCAACTGTGTCTCTCACCTTCACTCTCTTACTTAGCACTTTGCACAATGTTTGGCACATAGTAGGTACTCAAGGATGATTTACAGATTGACCACTGCTAAAGCACACAAAGGAATGATCCTGTTCTAAAGCTTAAATTGTCATTGAACTAAATGACAGGATATTCTGAAATATCCTCTATAGGGCTGCATGTAAGACTTTTTTCCTCCATAGGGTATATAGTTCTACTTTCTCTGTTTAGCTTCTGCATCTGCCCCTTTCTTTAGCAAACTGTGAGGCTGATTTTGGGCTCAGGGAGGGCGGTATTTGTTGGTACTGGCTGGAGCATCCCCATTCCCCAAACTCTGCAGATCCACCAATGCCTGGTTCTGCAGCCAGGAGCATGGCTGCAGCTGGGGTAGCGGTGCCATTCTTTAGACTGCTGACCTCCTTGGGGAGCCTGAGTGGCTCAGTTGATTAAGCGTCCTACTTCAGCTCAGGTCATGGTCTCATGGCTTGTGAGTTCAAGTCCCACATCAGGCTCTGTGCTGACAGCTCAAGCCTGGAGCCTACTTCAGATTCTGTGTCTCCGACTGTCTCTGCCCCTTCCCTGCTCATGCTCTGTCTCTCTCTCTCTCTGTCTCTCTCTCTCAAAAATAAATAAACATTAAAAAAATTTTTTTAGACTGCTGATCTCCTCAAAGGCTCTAGCATGGAGAGAGAGAGGGCCCTTCTCTCTCAGCCAGAGAGTTGGCTCTGCTTGTGGCTGCCTAAGAGCAGGCTGGGAAATGCGACTTATTATCCTTCATTAGAAGATCACTCTAATTTACAGACCTTAGAATGAAGTTATGTGCATGATGCACTTTTGAACTCATTACTGAGTATATTAAATCATATCGAAATGTGGTTCCTGCAGCAGGTGTACTGGTGACTGGGAGCTCAGACAGGGCCTTGGGTATGAAATGTCAGTCTGGCAACATTATTCCCTCTTTTTCTATTGTCACGTTCTTTGCACAGTTTGGAACATCTGTTCATATTTGTTTATTGAACCCTTGGGGCTTGCTTCTCCAAAATCACGTTTAACTTCATGAAATTGCCATTTTAAGAACACTTTTTTTTTTTTTGCCACTCTGCTAAAGATGAATGATATATAATAAAAAAGAATGGGGGTGGAGCAAATCATGATATTTTAGTCCCCTTTGTTTGCTGCAAGGGCCTAGAGGACACAGACCTTCCTCACAGAGGGAAAATGGTCTTGGACACTTATGAGCTTGGGTGCTCCCTCACCGGCTGGATGTGCAGTGTGGCTTTTAAAGTTATCCCCTGGTATGGGGAAGTCAGGACAGAAAATGACAAGGACAGCAAAGTGGAGGGTGCTGCTGTTGCTAGCAGATGGTAGGTTGTATTAATCAGCTGGGGCTGCTGTGACAAAGCAGCACAGACTGGCTGGTTTAAACAACAGTAGTTGATTATCTCCCGGTTCTGGAGACCAGAAGTCCGAGATCAAAGTTTCAGCAAGATTGCTTCTCTCTGGGCTGTGGCAGAGAATTTGCTCTCGTAGTGGCTTGCTGGCCGATCACTGGTGTTGGTTGACTTATGCTATGTCACCTTGACCTTTGCCTTCATGTCCACATGGCATTCTCCCTGTGTGTGTGTGTGTGTGTCCATGTACAAATTTCCCTTTTTTATAAGGCCACCACATTGGATTAGGGGCCACTCTCATAACCTTATTTTAACTTGATTACCTCTGTAAAGACCTATCTTTAAATAAGGTCATAATTTGTCATACTGGGGTTAAGACTCCAACATATCTTTTTTGGAGGGTATAATTCAACCTGTAATATAGAGGTAGGGGAATGCAAAAAACCTTTTTTTTAGAGAGAGAAAAAAATTATATATATATTATATAAATATGTATATGTGAAATGAGTGTCTACTTTTTGCTTAGCCCTGGGGTAGGTACTATAAATGTTGGAGTGAAGTACCCACCATGGGCTTTGCTGACATTATTCTAATGTCTGGGAATGCTGTTCTTCTGATAATGTCTCCTGTTCTCCCAGGATTTGAAAACTAACACAAGAACCCCAGTTCTCTCCTCTACCAGGGCTGCATATCCTCTCTTGGTGGGGTGTGTGAACAATGTAGGCCAGCAATGTTTATATTCACTCAGCTGGACAATTTACCAGCCATTATTGGTTTTCTTCTAAATGACTTCTCTAACAGCTGATAAAACCCAGCCTAGAGTATGTGAAGTTCACTTCTCTGCCTATCAGGGACAGATTGGCTTCCATCCATAGTAAGCTTTCAATGGGAAGGTTAGTGTTTGCCGATTAGTACAACATTATGTGCAGATATGCTTAATAAATGCTTTGTGAGGATTTGTTAACTTATTCACCAGGCATTTGTTGACATTTATTTATTTATAATTGAGTTCCTGCTTTGCATAGGGCACTAGGGAGTACCTAACGTGATATGGAATTTGTAACATAGTCCAATCACAAGTGCAGTGCAGGAATTCCTCCTATGTCATTCTTGACAAGCCTATCTTTTTTTCTTATTTTATGTTTTATTTTATTAGGTTTTTTAATTAAAGTATAATTAACATACAATGTTGTATTGGTTTCATATGTATGACATAGTTAGTTGACAATTCTATACGTTACTCAGTGCTCACTATGAGTAAGTCTAGTCTCTTTCTGTCACCATGCATTGTTATTACAATATCATTGACTATATTCCATATGCTGTATTTTTCATCTCTGTGACTTATTTTATTTTATTAAATTTTTTTTTAACGTTTATTCATTTTTTGAGAGACAGAGACAGAGCGTGAGTGGGGAGAGGCAGAGAGAGAAGGAGACACAGAATCTAAGGCAGGCTCCAGGCTCTGACCTGACAGCACAGAGCCCAATGTGGGGCTCGAACTCATAAACTGTGAGATCACTACCTGAGCTGAAGTCGGATGCTTAACTGACTGAGCCACCCGGGCGCCCCTCTGTGACTTATTTTATAGCTGGAAGTTTGTACCTCTTAATCCTCCTTAGTGGTTTCGTGCATCCCCCTACACACCTCTTCTCTGGTAACCACCAGTTTGTTCTCTGTATTTAAGAGTCTGTTGTTTTTAGGGCGCCTGGGTGGCTCAGTCGGTTAAGAGTCTGTTGTTTTTTAGTTAGTTTTTTCATTGGTTTTGTTTTTTAGATTCTACATATAAGTGACATCATATGCTATTTGTCTTTCTTCCTCTGACTTATTTCACTTAGCATAATACCCTCTAGGTCCATCCATGTTGTCACAAATGCAAGACCTCATTTATTTTATAGCTGAGTAATATTTCATTGTGTGTATATATACATATATATATATATAACATCGGCTTTATCTATTCACCTATCGATGGACACTTGGGTTTCTTCCAATTCTTGGCTATTGGTAATAATGATGCAATAACCGTAGGGGTGCATCTGAAAAGTTTATCTTAAATAATCCCTGATATAGGCATCTAATTACCTGAATGAGGAATTTATTTCCATAGGTGGGCATGTATATTTCTAAAGGTAGAAAGTACTTTTAATTAATTAATTAATTAATTAATTTGATAAAGAACATGAGCAATAGATGGAGAGAGAGAGAGAATATTAAAAATTTTTTTTAAAAAATATTTTATTTATTTTTGAGAGAGATAGAGACTGAGTACAAGTGGGGGAGGGGCAGAGAGAGAGGGAGGCACAGAATCCAAAGCAGGCTCCAGACTCTGAGCTGTTAGCACAGAGCCCGGTGTGGGACTAGAACTTGTGAACCGCAAGATCATGACCTGAGCCAAAGTCAGATGCTTAACCGACTGACCCACCTAGGCTCCCTGAGAGAGAGAAAATCTTACACAGTCTCCACGCCCACCATGGAGCCCGATGCTGAGCTCAATCCTATGACCATGAGCTCATGAGCTGAGCTGAAATCAAGAGTCAGACATTCAACCAACTAAGCCACCCAGGTGCCCCTAGAAAGTAGGTGTAAAAAAATTGAGCCAATGAGAGACACTTAAATACAGAGAACAAGCTGAGGATTGATGGGGAGGGAGGGTATGAGGTGGGGAGTGACTTAAATGGGTGATGGGCATTAAGGAGTGCACTTTTCAGGATGAGCACTGGGTGTCATATGACACTGGGTTCTACTCCTCAAGCCAAAACTGCACTGTATGTTAACTAACTTGGGAATGAGAAAAAAAGTTGAACTGCTACTCTGTAGTGATATAATACCCACCCAATCATCCTATTTTTAGGGGCACTTAGAAATTGAAATATACTAATTTGAGGAATAATTTGTATACTATAAAATTCATCTCTTTAAGGTATATAATTCAGTGGTTTTTGGTATGTTCACAAATGTGTACAACCATTACTACTAGTTAATCAATCACTCCCCAAAGAAACTCTGTATGCATTAGCAGTCACTCCCCATTCTCCTTCTTCCAGCCTTTGAAAACCACTACTTTCTGTCTCTGTGGATTTTCCTGTTCTGAACATTTCATATGAATGGAATCATACAATATATGGCCTTTTGTGTCTTCTTAGCAACGGATTTCAAGGCTTATCCATGTTATAGCATGTAGCAGTACTTCATTTCTTTGTATGACTGAATAATATTTCATTGTATGGACATACTATATTTCGTTTATCTATTCATCAGTTGATGGATATTGGATTGTTTCTGCTTTTGGGCTATTATGAATAATGCTATTATGAGCGTTAGTGTTCTATAAGTTTTTGTGTGAATGCATGTTTTCAGTTCCCTTGGGTATATATCTAGGAGTGGAATTGCTGGCTTATATGGAAGTTCTATGTTTAACTGTTTGAGGAATGCTAAACTGTTTTCCACAGTAAGATGTGGCACCATTTTACATTCCCATTAGTAGCAGATGAGGGTTCCAGTTTCCCCATATCCTTGCCCACACTTGCTATTGTTTCTCTTTTCGATTGTAGCCATCCTAGTGAACGTGAAGTAGCGTCTCAGTGTGGTTTTGATTTGCATTTCCCTGATGACTAATGATGTTGACAGTCTTTTTATGTGCTTTTTGGCCATTTGTATATCTTATTTTGAGAAATGCAGCCATCTTAATTTTTCATTTTGGAAAACATTTTCTTATTCATTCATTTAGTCAACATTTGTTGGGCACACATTTATGTGCCAGGCATGTGCTACACACTATGGACACAAAAGGGCATGGAAGAAATTTCAGATTGGAAGGTGAAGTAGTCAGGTGTCTATTTGCATGAAGCAATTCTAAAGGCCGATTGTCAAGGTCTGTGAAGCCTTAGGCGAGAAAGGCAATTCTGAGCAGACAAGAGTGTCTGAGACTTATTTGGCTTCTGTTTTAACCTCCATGGGTTTGGCTTCTCATACAGAGGTCAGGGATCCACAAATAAGACTTAGAATCCTTTTATCAAATTTTCAGTGATGAGCATACAGAAATATTGCCATGAAAATGGCAATGATGTGTTTACTTCTCTTTACTTTTGGAGCTCACTGGACGAAGCTCAGAGCATATGTTAAGGCTTAAGCAGAGCAGTGGGCCAGCAGGATTGATGCAAGGCCAAGGACAAGGAAGGGCATTGGCTTCTCTGGTGGATTCTAGAGGTAGTGTATGTGGCAGCTTCACTGAACAGTACTTGTGCTGTCAACAGCTTCACTGGAGGAAATAGCAGTCACAGAAGGCACTGTTCCATGTGCTGGGGCAGGATCAAAAGAGAAGGAAAATGGTGGAGACGGTGACTAATAGGACTAGCTGAGTGACCTGAGGGGACTCCTGAATTAGGAGGAATTTGAAGGGATTTTGAGGATCCCCAAAGAGTGTGTAGGGACAGAGACAGAAAGAATAGCTCTGACTGTTAACTTCAGCCTACTCTTACTCCTATACTGGTATGACTTGAGGAAGTATAGATTATAGATAAATAAGACATGGTCTCTTCCTTAGACAAGCATGTAGAACAGAGAGGGAGATAAACACTAATATGTAATTTCAATATAATGAGGTAGTTACCAAGAGAGGAATTAATAAAATGTCCATTAGTTGTTGCCTTGAATGTCACCTCCTTCTCTACAAATGCCTGTATTGTCTATAGTCATCCCCAAAATTGGCTAAGTTAATTAATCCCAGACTCTGTTCCTACTCTTCATTTCAGACATTGGTATCTCCTGGTCTCTCCCATTCCTATCCTGTTAATTTTTCTTTTTTAATGTTTATTTACTTTTGAGAGAGAGAGACAGAATGCGAGTAGGGCGGGGGCAGACAGAGAGGGAGACGCAGAATCTGGAGCAGGCCCCAGGCTCTGAGCTGTCAGCACAGAGCCTGATTTGGGGCTCAGACTCACGAACCTTGAAATCATGACCTGAGCTGAAGTCTGAAGCTTAACCTACTGCGCCACCCAGGCACCCCTCCTATCCTGTTAATTTTTACCTGAATTCTCTTTCTGTCTGGTTTCATGAGAGTAAAGTTTCATTTACATAGATTTTATCTGACTTTTGAATCTGCTTCTGCAACCTCCTGTATGGCTCTCTCTACTGCAGCCCATGCTGTCTTTGTTCCCCTGCCTGACCCAGGGGATTGGAACATTTTATATGTGTCATAGTATGCTGGTGTCCTTTGGTCTTTTCTATCCAGAGGAGGAGGCCTTTAGGAACTTGGGGGATAGAGGAGAATTTTGAGACTTTTGAAGGGAATGTTGTTTTTCTTCCCACATGGATATGGAGGTAGAAGATAGACACAGAAACTTGAAACAGTTTGACATGGTTTAGAAAGTTTGCAAGTATTTTGGTATAAGCATGGGGTACTTGGAGGCAAAGTAATGAAACAAGAGTGGAAATAATGGGCATGAGACAAATTATGAAGGGTTTAAAAATATTGATGTTTCTTAAATTATACAGTATTTGTCTTTCTCTGACTTATTTCACTCAGCATTATACTCTAGCTCCATCCATGTTGTTGCAAATAGGAGGATTTCATTCTTTTTTTATTGCTGAGTAATATTCTATTTTATATATAAACCATATCTTCTTTATTCATTCATTATTTTATGGACACTTGGGCTGCTTCCATATCTTGGCTATTGTAAATAATGTTGTTATAAATATTGGGGTTTGTGTATCCCTTTGAATTAGTATTTTTGTATTCTTTGGGTAAATACCCAGTAGTGTGATTGCTGGATCATAGGGTAGTTCCGTTTTTAACTTTTTAAGGAACCTCCTTACTGTTTTCCACACTGCATCAGTTTGCATTCCCACCAACAGTGTGCAAGTGTTCCTTTTTCTCCACATCCTTGCCAGCACCTGTTGTTTCTTGTGTTGTTGATTTTAACCTTTCTGAAAAGTGTGAGGTGGTACCTGATTGTAGTTTTGATTCACATTTCCCTGATAAGTGATGATGAACATCTTTTCATGTGTCTGTTGGCCATCTGGATGTCTTCTTTGGAGAAATGTCTGTTTATGCCTTCTGCCCATTTTGCAAGTGGATTATTTGTTTTTGGCTGTTGAGTTTTATAAATTCTTCATATATTTTGGATACTAACCCTTTATCAGATATGTCATTTGCAAATATCTTCTCCCATTCCATAGGTTGCCTTTTAGTTTTGTTGATTGTTCCCTTCATTGTGCAGCTTGTTTATTTATTTATCTATCTATCTATCTATCTATCTATCTATTTATTTATTTATTTTTTAGTGAGTGAGAGTGCTGGGGAAAGGGATAGAGGGAGAGAGAGTGGGAATCTTAAGTAGGTTCCACGGGGAGCCTGACTCAGGATTTGATGCCACGACCCTGGGATCATGACCTGAGTCAAAATCAAGAGTTGGATGCTCAACTGACTGAGCCACTCAGGCACCTTGTGCAGAAGCTTTTTATTTTGATGTAGTCCCAATAGGGGACTTTTGCCTTTGTTTCCTTTGCTTTAGGAGGCATATCTAGGAAAAAGTTGCTACAGCCAATGTCAAAGAAACAAAACAAACAAGCAGAGGGAAAGGAAAAAGAGAGAGACAAAGAAACAGACTCTTAATTATAGAAAACAAACTGATGGTTACCAGAGGGGAGGATGGTGGGGGATAGGTTCGTAGGTGATGGAAATTAAGGACTACACTTGTGATCAGCACCAGGTGATGTATGGAATTGTTGAGTCATTATATTGTACACCTGAAACTAATAAAACACTGTTAAAAAAAGAATACTGCTGTTACCTTAAAGCAGGTAGAGAACACTGAAGTATCTTAAGTAGGGGAGAAATCTGGTCAAATTTGTTTTTTTTTTACAAAGCTCATTTTGGAAGTTATATGAGGCAGCAATGAGACCAGAGGGAAGAAGACCTATCAGGTTATTGCAGTGGTCCAAGTGAGAGGTGATGGTGGCCAACATTGGATATGACATTGGATATGGAGAGAATTAGAGGAATTTGAGAGACCCTAATAAGGTATAGCCAGAAACCTTTGAAATTTCTTGGATATGGGGTAGGTGGGGGAAGGGAAGAGTGAAAAAATGACTCCATTTTCTGACACTGACAATTGAGTAAGTGGCATAATGATAAAGAATGCAGGAGGAGGAATTTTGTGCCAAAGTAGGGCATAACATTTTGTCCTCTTGTACATACTGTATCAAAAACCTCCAGATGCTTGAATTAGCCATCATGATTCTTTTTGACTTTTATTACACAACCTAAAAGTAATTAATCTAATTCTTTAAGATTTATCTTCATTTATAGTCCTCATCATTTTAATTGCTACTTATATTTGACTTTTCCACTGTTCATCCTAAAATATAATACCTGAAAAAAACTTACTAAATAAGGTTGAACCAAAACTACAGAGTGTTATTACTATCCTCTATGGTAGTAGATACATGATTTACCCCAGTGATACATAATTTTCATGATACATAAATATGTACATCACATTTTCTTTCACCAGTTTTAGAAGCTTCTCCAAACTTATTTTTTTTTCAACTGCAAATTCTTAGGTCATTTTTTTTATTCCCTTAGTGTTTAAAAATATATCAAGATGTCCTCAGTTAGTGACTCAAACCATAAGGAGATTTATTGTTTACTTAATAAAAGCCTGAAAGAATGTGATCTCAGGCTTGTTTGATGGATAAATGATGCCATTAAAGATCCAGTTTCTATTTCTATTCTTCTTTCTCCTCTGTTATCATCAGAGGATTAGTTTCACTTTCATGTTTGTGACCTCACACTTTCAAAATGGCTGCCATAGTTCCAAGCATCAAGTTTTCACATAAAAATATAGCAAGAATGAAGGGGCAAGAAGAATATTTGCCTTTCACATCTTTTATCTTTCTTTTTTTTTCAACGTTTTTTTTTTTTTTTTTTTTTATTTTATTTTTGGGACAGAGGGAGACAGAGCATGAACGGGGGAGGGGCAGAGAGAGAGGGAGACACAGAATCGGAAACAGGCTCCAGGCTCCGAGCCATCAGCCCAGAGCCCGACGCGGGGCTCGAACTCACGGACCGCGAGATCGTGACCTGGCTGAAGTCGGACGCTTAACCGACTGCGCCACCCAGGCGCCCCACATCTTTTATCTTTCATGGAGAAAAATCTTTTCTCATAAGTGCACAGTAGACTTCTTTTTATTTTTCATTGGCCAGTCACTGAGCCAAATGGATTGAGACTGACATGCTTGGTATAGACCAATCAAAATTCACTTCCTGGAAAATGAACTATTACTGCCTAAACAAAATCATTGTTTTGTTACCAAGGAAAGGGGGGACACAATTGTGGAATGAGCAGCCAACAGTGTCTGCCCACAGGAAACCAAAGAAATATTTGATCAAATATAGGAACAGAAAGGATCAGTTTGGAGTGGTCTTAAATCTTTATCTATCTATCTATCTATCTATCTACCTATCATCTATTATTTATCTAATCAGTAGACACACCTACTTTCTACTCTACTAGCTTAAATCCTTGTAATTCTATTATCATCTAACTTGAAACATTAACGGAGAAATTATCAAATGTTTCATTAAGGAAGGAAATGAGAATAATTTGCCATAATATTTTTAATGACCTAGTAATTTTCCCCCAAGTTTTCCTGAGATATAATTGATATATATCCACTGTATGAGTTTAAGGTATGCAGCATAATGGTTTGATTTACATATACTGTGAAATGATTATTAGAGTAAGTTTAGTTTGCATCTATCATCTCATGTAGATGCAATAAAAAGAAAAAGCAAAAAAAGGAAAAATTTCCTTATGATGTGAACTTGTAGGATCTATGCTCTTAACAACTTTTCCTATATATCATGGAGCAGTGTTAGCTATAGTCATCATGTGGTACATTACAACCCTAGTGCTTATTTATCTTATAACTAGAAGTTTGTACCTTTTGAC